>NC_138371.1:28667782-28856870 GCF_054177405.1 Leptonychotes weddellii
CTCCTATTCTGTCGGTTGTCTTTTGGTTTTGTTGACTGTTTCTTTTGCTGTGCAAAAGCTTTTTATCTTGATGAAGTCCCAATAGTTCATTCTTTCCCTTGCTTCCCTTGCCTTTGGCGATGTTTCTAGGAAGAAGTTGCTGCGGCTGAGGTCGAAGAGGTTGCTGCTTGTTTCTCCTTTAGGATTTTGATGGACTCCTGTCTCACATTTAGGTCTTTCAACCATTTTGAGTCTATTTTTGTGTGTGGTGTTAGGAAATGGCCCAGTTTCATTCTTCTGCACGTGGCTGTCCAATTTTCCCAACACTATTTGTTGAAGAGACTGTCTTTTTTCCACTGGACATTGTTTCCCGCTTTGTCGAAGATTAGTTGACCCTAGAGTTGAGGGTCCATTTCTGGGCTCTCTATTCTGTTCCATTGATCTATGTGTCTGTTTTTGTCCCAGTACCATACCGTCTTGATGATTACACCGAAGCAGATTTTTGTCATATACAAAAACAGTCATATTATAGATTGGGGATCAAAATGATGAATTTGGGGGCACCTGGAGGGCTCAGTCAGTGAACAACTGACTTTTGATTTCAGCTCGGGTTGTGGGATTGTGCCCTTCATGGGCTCTGTGCTCAGCAGGGAGTCTGCCGGAGATTCTCTCTCCGTCTCCCTCTGCCTCTCCCCCCAAACGCATGTGTGCGCTCACTCTCTCTAACATAAATAAATAAATCTTTTAAAAAAGATGAATTTTGCAAAACTCTGAAAGTCCATGCTACCCTCAAACAAGACTTGTGAATCAGAATCCTTTATTTACTTGGGAATTATGAGGCTTTAACAGGAGGGGAGAGAGCGTTGCTTGGGTAAAAGGGCTGTCAAAGTTTAACTTTATCAAAAAGGGATATGTAACTCTGCTGGACAGAAACTTCTTCTAAAGGGAATTAAAATTTTCTTCTTGTCTGAATAATTTACATTTTATAAGCTATCACAGAAGTCTTTGCCAAGTTTCACTATAGTGTTGCATGCCTAGAGACAATAGGTGCATTAGGTGCTGGAAAAATAACCAAAATCAAATCTTTTCCCTCAAAGGAGTGATACTAAGTCTTAACCAATGGGCCCTGTAGTCATGTCAGGCAGTTTTCTCCCATCCAAATACTAACCAGCCCTGCCCCTGCTTAGCTAGATCAGACAAGATCTGCCGTGTTCAGGGTGGCATGGCCATAGACAGGCAGTTTTCCCATTATCTGTACCTAATCATTTCCTGGGGTTTCCAAAGTAATGCTAAGTCCTGTCAGATGTGACATGTATGTCTGGGAAATGGGGTGAGACTCAATCTATATCATAACCCAGTGGTGCAGTTGGGTCCAACATATATTGAGCACTAAATATATTTAAAGTATTTTAATGGGAACTATAGGGGATCGCAAAATGAGCAAAATACTGTTCCTTCAAACAGATGTTCCAAGTACAAAATAGTATAGACTATAACATGCTTTAATGACAGTGCCCATATCAGAAAATAATCCTAAGCAAGAGCAACTATAAAAAAAATCATTCATAGAAAGAAGAGTCATCGTAATAAAAGGTGAACATCTTTGCAATCTCGTTGGGAACAGGGGAAGGAGATAACCTTTACTGCACAGTTATGCGCATGCTCCCTCCCCTGGGAGGGGGCTTTCTTGCTCCAGTTTCGTGGACTCCTGGCAACAACTCTGAGATGTGGGGCATATTGCCTTTATACCCACTCAGCAGATGAGGAACCTGAGGTTCAGGAGTGTAATGGAGATCATGAAAGAAGAAACTATGTTACAAGTTTCTGTGATTCTCCCTTTCCCCCCTTCTCCTCTTAACCTGAGGAAAAAAGGGCTCTTCCTTCCTCAGGCAGTCCAGGGTCTTCTGTGCCACAGAAGCTGGGGAATGGGGCGTGAGAAGGCCAAGTCACTCTACAAACTAAAGAGCTGAGTCAGAGACAAAAGAAGATAGGAGAAGAGACAATCCGTGTGGGCTGAAACGAAGGGTTCTGAGGAATTTGCTGTGGGAAAAGAAGCCTCATGATGGAAACACTAACAGGGAAAGAGATGAAAAGATGGATGGTAAACATATTGTGATGGCCATTAGGAATGTCTTCTCCCTTCAAACTATTTAACAGAATGCCAGCAAAGACTTAATTGTGTTTCAATGATGCCAGAATTATGTTTTAATGCCAAAATGAGGTTTCTGGAAATGTGGCATTGCACTGAACTGGGGCCAAGAGATGGTGGGATTTACAAAGATTCCTGTCATTTACTGGACACATGGATGGTGTTTGAACCTTCACAGAACCCTGTGGAGGCTGCCCATGCAGAGATGCATGAATTGTGGATGGGAGGGGGAGTATCCATAAGTCTCTCCCTGCCATCTGGAACCTTCTTCTTGGCATGGCACTACAGCTGTTCCCCAGACCAGAGTGAATGGAAGGAACACTCACATGGCACATACTTTTCCACAAAAGATGGGGTTAAAACTGAGACAAGGCAATTTCAGGAGACAGATAAAAATATTTCAGTCATACAAAAAGATGGAGATGTCCTTATCATGACAGGATGTGAGAAGCGATGCCACTCTTCCACCATAATGGACCTCACATCTTTCAAGGATTCATTTAGCAATATTAGGTTGGAAATCCATTTAGCTTTGAGTCAGTGGGACCACACAGATAAAATTACAAGTATCAGTTTTCATTATTGTATTTGCAGATTTAAGTGGCATATTTACATCCTGTCTACATGGGAACTTGATAAACAGCCTGAGCAAATTGGATTGGAATGCCGAGGAGCACAAGATCTTTCTGTGGATTTCTGCAGTGAGCACCGGCATCAGGGTCCAGTAGCTCTCATTGGCCCTGTGTTCTTGCTGCCTTCCTTCAGCTGTTCAGCAAGAGTGCTGACAGCCCAGCTGAATTCCCTAAACTCTGATTTTCTATCAGACCAAAAGATGACAAACGAGGTTCTCACTCTTGTTGATGAGCACATCACGAAAATGACATAATGGTGTAATTTTTCGCCCGAAGACAAGGAAAAAAAATGTATTGGAAATCACTGTGTCTCATGTTTTTGTTCCCTTCCCAGCTTCATCTGACCACAGTGGTCACTCAGAACTCTAAGGAGGAGCAGAAATGGATGCTGTTGTTGAGTGGCCGCCTTGGTGCATGTCAATGACAAGGTCAGACTTGTCAATGCCCAGGACATGCTTCTCTTATTGAGAGGGGTTATCCCAGGAACATTTTACAGGCTGTTAACTGACATCTCTGAAATTGGATGTGACACCCCAAATGACAACTCTTGGGGAGAAAGCTTGACAGACAGCCGTCTAGAGAAATAACAACTTCTGTTTATGCACCACCTAAAACAATACTCGGGCAGTGCACGCGAGTGATCTTCAGTCTTTGCAATATTGCTCTTGACCCACTCTTCTCACAGTGAGCCCAGATTGACCTATTCTGTTACTCAGCCTGAAGTTATCAGCAAAGTGAGAATCAAGGTGAACAGTTTTGTGGAGGTTTTGTTTTTTTAATCTTGTAGAAGATCAGCCAGTGTCACCCCCTGAGCCAGGACTCAGCCTGGGTCCACACTCGGGTCAGCGTGAAGGAATCGCTGAGCGGGAAGGCCCTGGCTTTCACTGCCAAGGTCAGGGCAGGATTCCCTGAAACTGATGCCACTGCCACCCCGTGCCAATCCGATGGAAGGTCTGTGACGTGTCTGCAAGGTTCCCAACTTCATTCAAAAATGTGCTGTATGCTGATTAATGTAACATGATAAAATTTTTTAAAAATGTAAAAAAAAAAGTGTGCTGTCAGGGTGTTTGGTAGATTTCTATCTTTTTTTTTTTTTTTAAAGATTTTATTTATTTATTTATTTGACAGAGCGAGAATGAGAGAGAGAGAGAGAGGTCAGAGGGAGAAGCAGACTCCCTGCTGAGCAGGGAGCCCGACACGGGACTCGATCCCGGGACTCCAGGATCATGACCTGAGCCGAAGGCAGTCGCTTAACCGACTGAGCCACCCAGGCACCCTGGTAGATTTCTATCTTGAACAACATTCTAAAGTTAGTAGGTGAGGCCAGCAGAGCTCACAATCAAAATTACCATTCAAACACGGGCAGATTTGTTCCTCTCCTTTACTACAGGCCACCATTTCTTTGCTTTAGTAAAACATTCAGTGAGCTTGTATTTCTGGCTGCAGTTTTATACTCTGAGGGCCATGCAGAAACCAAGAATGTCGCATCTTACACTCAGATCATGCCCCCATGAGTAGACAGGGCTTTTCTCTATTGCACAATTGAAATGGTTTTCAATCTATTTCTCTATGCCTTGCACAAACATCTGAGTTCTCAACATTAAATACATGAAGTGAGGTGACCTCATGGATACCTAGTGGAAATCCTTGAAAGGCTTAGAAGACTGATTTAGAGAGAAATCAAGTGTTTCAGATTTATTACAAGAGGAATTTCCTACAAATCAAAACTCTAATGAGATATCACCTCACACCAGTCAAAATCAAAATGGCTAAAATGAACAACATAGGAAACAACAGATGTTGGTGAGGATGCAGAGAAAGGGGAACCCTCTTACACTGTTGGGAATGCAAACTGGTGCAGCCATTCTGGAAAACAGTATGGAGGTTCCTCAGAAAGTTAAAAATAGAGCTACCCTACAATTCAGCAATCACACTACTGGGTATTTACCCAAAGAATACAAAAATACTGATTCGAAGAGATACATGCACCCCGATATTTATAGCAGCATTATCAACAATAGCTCAGTTTTGGAAAGAACCCAAATGTCCATTGACTAATGAATGGATAAAGAAGATGTGGTGTGTATGTGTGTGTATATATATGTATATGTATACACACACACACACGATGGACTATTACTCAGCCATAAAAAAGAATGAAATCTTGTCAATCACAACAACATGGATGGAACTAGAGAGTATTAAGCTAAGGGAAATAAGTCAGAGAAAGACAAATACCATATGATTTCACTCATATGCGGAATTTAAAAAAACAAAACAGATGAACATAGGGGGTGGGGGAAAGAGAGCCAAACCAAGAAACAGACTCTTAACTACAGAGAACAACTGATGTTTACCAGAGGGGAGGTGGTGGCGGGAATGGGTGAAATAGGTGATGGGGATTAAGGAGCGCACTTGTTGTGATGAACACTGGGTGATATATGGACGTGATGAATCACTAAATTCTACACCTGAGACTAATATTACACTGTATGTTAACAAACTGGAATTTAAATAAAAACTTGAAAGAAAAAAGTAATTTCCTTCATACTCACACACCCTGCTGCTTAGAGGCTTGCTGGAAAAATCTTTCCTGATAAACCAGTCTACCATGGGATATTCTTTTTGCTTATGACTCACAAACCTGGATTCTGCAGCCCAACCTATTTGGCCACTTTTATAAGAACTTAAGACTTATGATTTCCCCATGAAAAGACAGAATGTATCAATGGCCCTATTTTTTCACACCTCCTTGCATCCGTACCCCTTGGAAGTGCCCTCCCACACTGCCTGCAGGCTAGGCCATGTAACTTGTTTTGGCCAATAAGACAATAGCAAACTTGACATAAGCAGAGACTTGAAAAAACTCTTTTGTGCTTTTCTCTTCCCTCTCTTTGCCTCCTGCTATCACCATGAGAATGTGACCAGGCTAGCCTGCTGGAGGAATGTGAGAGACACATTGGGGGTGGGGGGTGAGTTGCTGGGACAACAGCCAGCACACATGCAGCTGAGTTCAGATGGGTAAGTCCCCAGTTGACCGCCAGCTGAGACCTGAACACCAGCCCCGCCAACCTGCTCCCGGTCCAAATCACCATTCTGCACACACGTGAGCAATGAAAGCTTACTGCTGTACCAAGTTTTATGGTTGTTATTCAGCATTTTTTGTGGCCATGGATTCCTGACCTTCCCCACATCTCAGCGTTCTTTTTGGCATAAGTGATATCAAGAAATGTTTGTGGGGAAAAAAATTATATAGAAAGGGAAAAATGTATAGTGAAAAAAAAGAGCTTTAGGGACAATCTGCTTAATAGTAATTTTCAAATCTTTTTAAAGCAGGAAGAAAAGGAAACCGTATCTGGACCCACAATATATGAAATGGATTAAAAGTGGTCATGGTATGTACATGGAAGGGTCAACAATGGAGCTTCAGTCCTACTTCTCACCCATTAGCCTCCAAGGGGCACCTACTCAGGGCTGTAAGGCTCTGTGGGCATAGTTTGAAAACCATTTCTTACTTTACAGACCAGGAGACCAAGACCCTAAAGGGTTTAAGCAAGTTAGTCAAAGTCACATGGCAAATCAGTGGCAGAATTAGGACCAGAAACTGGGCTTCCTTAGGGGACATTGAAGTTATCAGAAGCTCAAAGTAACTCCATGGGAATATTTCCCGGCGATCTACCTGTAGTAAATTTCTAATATCAACTCCCAAAGACTATACACCTGGGACCTACCCTTCACACCTTTCTAGACTCCATTGATTGACCATATACACTTGTTCTGGACACTATTTGGTAACAGGCAATAAACAAGAGAAACCCCTTATTATTATGGGAAATAAAGTATATAAACCACACATAGCTGTACTAATTCCAATGTTATGGTTCTATTCTCCTTTAGAAATTTTCTTGCCCCTAATTAACTTTTCTTCTCCCGTGACCAGAGCTCTCTGATCAGCTTCCCTACATAATCCTTGCACCTCATTTTCCCCCTGGCTTTTATACTTTTTCCCTTGAACAAGTTCTCCTGCTGGTTTGTCCAGTTTCTCCAAAACATTCTTATTTCTCACCATGCTGCCTTTTTGTCTCCCTGCTTCTAGTATTATTAAGCTCAGCTTCGCTCATCTTCCTCTCAGTGCAAATATTAGCATGTCTATGTTTAAAATCCATGTTTAAAACATTAACATTTTTTCCATAGAAAAAGACATAATAATCCCTAATCTACATATATTTTACCCATTTGATCATTCCTTTTTTTTTTCCAGAGGTCTATTAAGTATCCAAATTGGTTATTAATTTACAAAACCAATTTTTTAATGTAGTCATCATGTGAGACATTACCACCCAGAATATCTTACAGCTTTAGAATTGGAAGGTCAATTTTGCTACATGGTTTGCATAAATTGGCTTCCCTCATTTTCCTGGTTATCAATTAAAGAGCCAAAGCAGTAGATCTTGTCACCTTAATGATAATTTTCACACATGCTAGAATTTTCTAGAGTCATCTCAGAATGTTCTTCTGTTTACTAAGTGTAAAAATCAAAAAGGAAATGGTTTGCAGTTGACTACAAATTCCATCGGGGCAAAAATGAGATATTCCACAGAAGAGACCCTCAGAGAAAAGAGTTTGAACCAACTAGAGAGGTTAAGATATTTTTCTCAGCATCCCCTCAAACTATTTTAATACATCAATTTGAGAGACCTTTGGAGAAGGCAATACAGAATACATATCCTAGAGATTCTGAAGGACTTGAATTAACAAGTGGTTTGGAATTGGATAAAAATTAAGATTTTGTGGAAAACCGTTCACACTGACATATTTGAGCGTTGTTGTTTCTTTCTTGCCTTCAGGTAAAGAAAGATATTGTTCATTGTGTTCTTAGGTATGTGTTTTTCATTTCTGTTTAAGCTTTCAGAAGATATATTCATCAAGAAATAGTCACTATGACCATTTGTTCTATTTTCCACAATTTCCACACAGATCATTTTGACACTCAATAAATGCCTGTTATTAACAATTACATGAATATATCCAACTAAAATCATCAGGATAATCTTTTGAAGAGTACGAAATTGATTTTATACCTTTTGTGACATCCTAATTTTAAGTCACCTTCCCACCCCAAAGTGTGTGTGTTTGGGAGTGGGTGTGAGATGAGGGAAGGCATTTGGGTCTGAAGGCAGATTTGCTATAAAAATCCACCTCTTCATCTGCATACAAAAAGACTGAGAAACTGCCATCACAATCTGAAGACAGGTATTGCTATTTTGCATTATTATTATTCATCATCACAATGCATCATCATTTTGCTTATTCCTGCTTTTATGGCCTAGAGAGAGACATGAATAGGGTAGGAACACCTCCACTTCTCCCTGAATATAGAAGAATGAATGATATTTAAGCATCCACCATCACCCCCACATGTCACTTTCCTGAACCTCTAAATGCTGGATGTTCTCAGGAATGTGCCAGCTAACTAGTTTACTTTTTTAAAGGAAAAGGATTAAGGTAATTGTGTACTAAATCTTCCAATGGTTGCCCAAAATTTGGTTAAGAAATATTAAATATTTAATATTAATAAATAATAATAAATAAATATTAATAAATATTAATAATAAATATTAATACTAATATTAATATTAAAAAGAATAAAAGATATTGTGCCAATATTAAGGTTGACTATATGATTGGCTTTGATAATGTCAGTGATGTAAATTAGGATATCATATAATTTGTCCTAATTCCAATATGTAATAAGTCATGCAAAAGGGGTTTGTAGGGTTTACTGGGTCTGAAGATGGATCAACTATTACCTTGTTCTCTTTACGAATGGGGAGGCACATCCACCAAAATCCATATGCCTGTTTCATTTTGCCCTCTGCCGTGTTGGGGCATTTGCTTTCTTAGACACTGCAGTATCAGGGGGATCCTCAGAGAAGATAGTTATAAAGTCTTTCATAGGCTGTTCTACTCCCAGCTGCTCTGAGAAATAGGCTTGCAGAAATCTAAACTTGACCCACCTTTCTCCTTCCTAAGATGAAGGGAACCACCTGAGTATAAAAGATAACACTTTGACTCTCTCTCTACTCCCTCCCAAATCAGGCTGATCACCCAGGAGGAGACAATAATTTCAGATGCATCTTCATCTCCTAAAATATATGCACATATGCCTGATGATGCTTGGCTCTCCCTGTATCAGGGACAAAGATTTTAATACCAACTATCTTTGAGTTGCTGGTTGAAATATATACATTGACTAAAACTTATTCTAAATAGTTTTGAATAAATGCATTCCCAATAAAGTAGAATCAGGTAATGAATCAGTCAGTGTAAATTCTTTATGGTCATTAGTGTGGAGAGGGTATTTAGTACCTGAAGTTGGGGATGGGGCATGCACAAGCAGGAGGGGATTGCCACTGGCATTGGGGGTTTAGGGGGGGAACAGCACCCAATGGGGAGGGGAGGTGGGCAAAATGACCCCTTCCCCAAACTTGCCACTTGGAATGGAATCAATCTCTTTACTTTGAATGGAACAGGGACAAACAGAAGCTTGTTGAGAAGGCATTTTTGTCCAGCTAGCACATGCAGGTTGCTCTGTTTTGTATGATTTGTAAGGAGTTAATCTCATTTTTAATATGGGCACTTTATTATAGAAGAGCTTTGCTCCCAGGGGGTTTGTTAATTGAGGTGTCACTGTATTCCACGTGGTTGTGAATCTTCATCCTTGGAGGATAGCTATGACCTTCTGGAGATAGCCAAAAGTCATTTAGAACCAAGCAGGGTGGGCCAAGCGGAAGAGCCAGCTGGGGAATACAATCTGAGGACAAAACAAAGAAAATATAAAACAAGAAGACTGATTCTTCCATGTGGCCCAGAAGCAGGTGCTGAAAGCGGCTGGAGAGGATCTGACATGTTTGGAGCAACATCGTTAAATTCATCACCTTCCGAGGTGACTCTTGAAAAAGAAGACTGCATTCCCATGTCAGCATTCACATGCATTTATGTGAAGACCAAACTCAGTCTCATGACATTTAATATGAAATTAATACTATTGATAGATGTTTGGGACACTTTTTTTTTAGATAACACAGGAATCTTTTAATTGCACTCAAAAATACATGTTCAGTATGATCTATTGTATACCAACTACTATGCTAGGCAGATCCCAAACTTCTAGACAGAGAGTATGGAAACAGTTAATTTACACATGGAAATTAATTCTGGTGATTTATGTCCACAATAACAAGAAAGGATTCTCTGCCTCATTCTGTGGAAATTCTAGAATTCAGTTTCCTCTTAGATAACTTTGGAAGTTTCTAAAAAATGTCTTATTTACTTCCCTGATGTGGACATGTTTTTTTGGTGAGTAGTATTCTCCCAAATGTTATGATAGCTAAATTTAGAAAATGAAAATACGAATCCATTTGAACTTGAGTTTCAGATAAATGACAAGTAATTTTTCAGTGTAAGTATGTCCCATGTGGTAGGTGGGACATACGCTGAAAAATTATTTGTCTCTTAACTAAAATTCTAATTTAACTAGATGTCTTATGTTGTATCTGGCAATGCTACAAACAGAAGTAAAAAGGGCGGAGAGTCAGCAAGGGGGGTACCCGAGCTTCCTTAAGCAGGGAATTGCAGGGTCTTCACATTCTTCCAACAACATAGACAGGTGTGTCTGGGGGGCCCCGGGGCAAGAAGAAAGGAGACTGTGCAGATGTGCGTCTGGGAGTTAAGAGGATAAAAGGTTGAAAGTGAGAGGCTTAGGTAAAGAGAAGCTCCAGAGACCCCATGTGTGGGTGTTGTGTGTGCAAAAGAACTGAAAAGGAGAAGAAAGGGGAATTTCCCATATATTTCTGGAGATTATGAATTGGATCCCTTTAGTGTTCTTTGAGAGAACAAGATTAAAGTTTCTTTTAAATTACTTTCGGTTAACTGGGTTGTGTTTCTTCCCGTGATGCTGCACTAAGATTAAGTCATACATCCTTAGGGATTTATTTGGGTTGCAAAGATTGTAATTTCTCCTGTTCTTCCTTCTTTCCAGTTCACTGTGGAGCTGCCCCCCATGGGGCCACTACCAGGAAGCTGCCGGGCAGCTGCTGAGACCAGGTAGAGGACCCCACCATGAGTCCCCATCTCTGTTCTACTACAGCCCCGGTGTCAGCCGGGAAGTTTGAACTTTCAATATCTAACGGCTTATTAATGAACTACTCTCCCCACATGTGTGTGTGATATGTATGTATGTGCTTGTGTGGTTACTGGTGGCCTGAATTTCGCAAGGATTAGAATCAGCAAATATTCCATGAGCCTGAAGCCATTAAAGTAAGGAAAGAGACACATGGGGAGGAAGGCATGTCCATGAGTTCAGGACCCTTTAAATTACAAACATCAGGGCCTGCCCCCCGCCCCCATGTTCAGTAAGCGTCCTGGTGAATGTTAACCAATGGCTTTCCTTGGAGTTGAGTCACCTGTTAATGATGGTCCTGCTTTTCTTGAAGCTATCTTTTGACTTACATTCCAAAATATGTTTTGGCTTCTGTTTCTCTGTGTGTTTCACTGTGATACCTCATATATTATCCAGGTGCTTGTTTCTATGGCTTTCAGTCCGAGTTTCTTTTCAGAGTTTTGTATCTTTTCTGTTTCTTCTCCTTACAGCAGTTTGCTCCAGACTGTATCTTTCTCAGACTGCAAGGAAAGCTCATTTTTAAATGGTAATAATGAACCAAAGACAAGCTCTGACATACTTCTGAGAAGACACATGAAATGTTATGTTCCAATAGTTTTGCTGTCTTTTATTTTTCTTTTCCCAATGACTTTTTCTCTTTATCCTTCTAAGAAATGTGTGTTTGACATTTGCTGAAATTCCAGATACTAAACGAGAAATGCCAGATGATCTCCTTGCCATTCAATAAACCTCTCATTCTTGCCTTAAAAGTTAACAAGAAACAATTATTGTGACAGAGTCATTTGCAACCACGATAGAACTTTGTGAATTGGCAAAGGATTTGCATCGACATGGGTAGGTGCTTAGGAAGGAGGCTATTTTAGTCTCTCAAGTCACACCTTCTTTGTAAACTCAGTTTCCAGTGGGAGAAGGTGATTCTTCCACTAGTTTATCTAGTTTCTTAGAGCGTTGTGAAACTGCATTTCTTTTTTCCTTCATCAGAGCCAGCCTTTTGTGGAGAAGAAATAGGTAGCCACCATTCTATGGGATTTGAGGGGTGCCCAGAAGGCCTGTTTCTTCTGCAGTATCTCTATCACAGGCCTATCTTCCTGTAAAGAACAGAAATTCTCACCAATAAAAATTATCTAACATCTTATTTATTTTTGCGTCCCAACAGGAGACCTAGAACACTGTGGTTTGCCCAAAGTAGGCAATCGTGGAATATATGTTTGTGGAATGGAATGGAGTTCCTTTGCCTGAAGGCAAAGGACAATTGAATTAGTAAATAAATAAACAAATACAGCTAAATGGTGAGGATTAGGGCTTGGGAGTTTTTCCCAGGATCTTTCATCCACCATGGACTGTATAATCTAATATCAGTGAATGAAGGCCAAAAAAAAAAAAAAAAAAACACCTCATCAAATTTATGGATATCAAATATATGGAAAATGACTACATTAGGATTCTAAATGTTTTTGACAGGCAAGAACAATAATGAACTGACAAAAATGATCAAATTTAACAGGGATAAATCAAAATTGGGCTCAAAATCTAACTGTACATTGGCAATATAAGAGAGACTTAGCTTAGCCGCCTTGAATGTTTTAGTCTGTAGGAAATTCAATATTTTCCAGGTCTACCCTTTAAAAAAATGATATCCAAGGATGAGCTGGGAATGAAAACCAACAGGAAAACAAAAAGCAATAGTCAGGATCTGGAAAGGTAACCAGGACACAGTTGAAAAAGCAAGTCAAGGAAAGCTACTAAGTATAAAATTTGTGAATGACAACTTGGTGCTTGGAACTCTCAACTGGGTTCTTTAGAAGGTAGAGCCAGAGGGAAGCATTAAAGTACAACCCAGGGCATTGGGATTAAAGGAAAAAGGGATAGAAAATAAAGAAAGATGCACATCAACACGAGATGAATTTGCAGCTGGTCCTGCCTCCCCAGTCATGAAGAAGCTCAGCAGGCATGTCTGTTTGGCAAATAGGACTTCTCCAGAAGGGATGCAAGGAGGGAGAAAGGATGGGGAATTTCTCTGGCTCCTTCCTTTCTCCTGTTTCCTATTGGGCAAGAGCCAAGTGGACTCCCCAACTCACTTTCAGGTTGCATTATCCAGCTCCTCAGTGGCTGCTCATGACAACCAGATGCATCAGGGCAACTTTTCATCCCAGATTGGAAGCAAAGGAGCAATTTGGCATGTGTGGGGTGCTGACCAAGAAAGAGAAAGACGGTGATCAGGAAAAGCTGAAAGATACACAGAGTTTTGTCTAAAAGAGTACCCTTTAACCTGGTTTCAAGCACATGCAAGATGGACAGACAGGGCAACCGAAAGAACCACACTGGGCTAGAGAAAGAAAAACCAACAATGTGGTCTCCAAAAGAAGCTAATGCCATCATAAAGCCACACACATGGCTGTATTGGTTCTTCTGTCCCCAAGAATGTGAAAGACCCAGTATTATTTAGTCACTAATAACGCAGCACTTACAGCCTTGTTCTCTTCAAAGGCTTGTAAACACATCTGAAGGTCTCAAAAGATTTAGTTTCCAAAATACAAAATTGATAAATTGAAATGAATGTTTAATTAAACATCTACAAAATGTAACATGATGTCAACTTCATTATTTGCTATACTTAGTGTTCATAAAAATTTCACTACATTTGAAAACAAAATTTATAGGTTAGATTCTCTCACTTTATAAGAATTCCCAAATACGTGTGATGTTTGCCAAGAAATGATTGCCAATCATAAATTAAATTTATAAAAAATTGTACTTTAAAAGCAAATGATTTTTAAAATCTCTTCAGACATTTTACAACAGAAAATACATTTCATGTGGGCTATCAATGTACTACTTTCCTGTGTTTTATGTGATATGGTGGAGTATCCAGAAAAAGGGCTAACATTAAGAGCTGTTTGCTATCATATGAGGCAGCAGATGGCCTGGTCTGCCATGGACGAGGTATAGAGTAAGTACCATCACCAATTCCAGGTGCTGCCCCTTCAAGGAACACCCTCCAACTGGAAGCTTTGGAGTCAACTTCTGTGCAACCATCCCACCTACCACCTATTGGTTCATCCACATGTGAATCAAGAAAAGTTACTTTTTCTCTGAGCCACAGCTCGTCATGGCTAATGCAGGATTGACAATACCTACCTTGCAGGGTAGTTGAGAGTATTAGGAGCTAGTCCAAGACCTACTACACACTGAATCCTCAATAACTATTCTTAGTAAGAGTGTTTTGGTTGTGTAGTCTGGAGGAGAAGATCCAGATTGTGGAGTCCTCTATGTGTTATGAGAAGTTGAGAGAACAGAGTGATTTTAGATTGAAGAAGAAAAATGAGCACAGATGGACTTGAAGACCCCTTGGGTAAGGATACAGGTCTATTTAATATCGTATATGATATAATAGACTCTAAAAAATGCAGACTGAATGAATTGAGGAGTAAATTCTGGGTTTTAATACAGAATCGGCTACAAGGTGGGAGAGACCTTGAACTCATTACTTGGGGCTCTACAGGGCAGAACCAGGGCCAGTGGTTCACAGTTACATGGCAAGCAAATGGCTCCTTATCTTAAGAAACAACTTAATCACAACTAGAACTGGCCCAAAATGGAATGGGCTTCCCTGGGAGGGACTGAATTTCCCAGGACTAGAGATGGGGACCAGAATGGCAGGCTAGGACTGAGAACTAGATGAGATGACCCCCAAAATTCTCCCAACAATTTTTACCCTTCTGTTATGCTGACCTCAGACAAAAACCTTATTGTCAGGAGGTTCTTAGTTGTAATTCCCAGCCTTGTCATCCTAGCACCGAACAACCAGATGAGATCAGGCCTCTGGTATGAGGACAAAGAGAGAACTGTGAGAGCCTATCTCAGAAGAACTCCCACCCAAACGGATGCGAGACACCAGGAAAAAGCATGGGAGAGGTGGCCTTGCCCTGTCCTTTGAGCAGCTGTTACTGCTTGTCTTGGCTGTTATGAATAGACGTCTCAAGGAAACCATAACCACTTAATAAAATACCTTAGGTAGGAGTAAAAAAGACACTGCCCAAGATCTCTGCATCATGGTTAGAAATTCTTAGATGAGCTAGAATTGAATCTGTGTGCTGGCTGAATTGTGTAGTTAGGTGTAAAACATCTTTTTGAACAATACTGATTTGTTCGAGTTGTCAAAAGACAATGTAGTTAAAACGAGGTGCCTTTTCTGTTATGCTTAAAATCTACTTTATTTGGGGCAACGGTGTGAAGTGTCTTGGCTGCATTCCTATTGGAGATCTAAGGTTACCATTTAGTTGCTTGGCTTCGTGTCACATCTACAGCCCCTCAGTGCCTCTTTCTGACGGCCTGTGTTTGATATTAACAACTTATGAGTTATTCCTGAAAAGGACAAAGTCTGTCTGGATAACTGTGTCACCATTGCACAAGCTAGCATGACCTGAAATGAGACGGTAAGAAACCAAAAGACCCTGTGGACATGTGCACGTGGTATGTCTCCACCTGTTTGTTTTCACATTTCTTGTCCCAACTGTGGCCCCTCCTCCCTGGCCTTTGTCCTCATCAACATGTCTCAGGTCTGGACTTGTGAAACGGAGCTGTTGGCCTTGCAGCTGAGGCCAACAAAGGACTACAGAAGACCTCTCATTTAAGTCTGTTTATGTTTTGCCAGAGAAAACTGCAGCTGAATCATGACCACATGTTTCTTTTTTATCCTTGGCCCAATCATGGAAAGAAGCTGGCTTTCCGACTGAGTGATGACCTAGCACCTGGATGCAACTCAAAATGCCTCTATTTTTCTCTTTGTGTCAGCAAAGCGGTAGCTCCGTGCTTGAAAGAAGCTGTGGTGTCTAGTTTACTGGAAAGATGTTCTCTCATGGCCTGATACTGGGATAAAAAAAAAAAAAGGTAACTGTCCCTCTCTGGGTCTTAGGTCCTAATCCGCAAAACTAGAATAAAAATCCCTTTTGCAACCATTATTCAAAGATGTGAAAAGAATGTGAAAATGTGCTCCAAGGAACCCCTAGCTTTCAACCCTGATAAAACATTTTATAAAACATCTGCCCTGATTGCAGTAAGGGGAGTCCACTGAGAAATGCCCGGAGTTGTTTTCCCAACAGGGAAGGGGGATTTCTGCTGTGTCACCCTCACAGCCTCACCTGGTTTTCCCAGGGACCCGGCCGGCTGAGTTTTGGGGTCCAGTCCAAGTCTAGGAATCAGTCTTTTTTTTCCCCATTGTGTGAAGCTAATTGGCCCTTATGGAAATTGGACCCATGCCCTCAGACTAATTAACACCATTGCCTATGTGCTCCAGCTGAACTAACTTCCTCAAACCTAGACTCATTTTATTTAGTAGAAAATGACTTGCATTTTTAAAAAATATCTTGCCCATAGCCTCTGGCTACTAAATATGCCTCAAATTCCATGCACACTCGAAGCAATGCAGATTTAACATCACACTCTGGCTCCAGAAGTGTTAGGAGCTATTTAATACTTGTTAATTTGTCATCGTGGCATGGGTGGGGAGGGGGTACAGGACTAGGGGTGTAGCCCGGACTCAGCTACTAACTAACTAAATGACCTTCCTCAAGTAAGTGATTATCCTCCCGGGACCTGTTTCCTCTTCTTTAAAATGAGAGAGTTAGGCGAAACTATCTCTAATGCCCATGCTAGGTTTAAAATTCTATGATCTTTACCATTACATGCTCTGGGAACACGCGGCTTCATTAATAAATACCAGGATTCACTGCCTGTAGGAGAGAAAGGCTCAGTTAATAAGTGTCTTCTCCTCGTGCTCCACACACATAATTCTTAATGAAAGTTAATGGGAATTAGAAACATCACTAGCAAAACAGTCGATGCCCAAACCTTTAACCCATGACCTCCCAATCTGGCGTTCTGTTGCGTGGATCTGGTCGTGTCTCCTAACTAGGGAGACCTTAACCCTGAGCAGAACAGGCTGAGAGGTGATGGACGTCAGGACACTCTGACCTTTATGGGGAAGGTGTGTTCTCATCAAAGGCCAAGTCCTCCTGGCACAACAGGAGCCAAAACAGACAGAGAAGGAAGGGAGGTGCACACCTCGCACCCCATCCTTCACAGTGTCAGTAGCCTCGTCTAGAAGGAGATGCATGGGAGAGAATCCTCTTAAAGAATTTACAGGGAGGTTTCTTCTCGTGCCGTTTTCATGAAGCCTTTCACCATACACCATTGTTACTATGCACACCCTGTGATTTGCCATTTCAGTTATTAGATCAGGAGGACCTGCTGATGAATTATACATTAAATTGGTGTTATTTAACCAATACCACGTAATTTCAGTTAAATTTCCTGGCTCATTTGTACACAGGAGATTGGCAACCCCATAGTCTAGGACTGCACCTCCCCTGAAACCCTCAACATTTCTCTAGCGGTCCCAGCAAAATCTGCTGTGGTTTTCTTTCCTGCAGGAACCAGAGCTAGCGAACGAGAGAAGCCCACGTGAAGGAGCCTTTCCTGCCTTGCGCTGGCTGGACACTATCTGGGATTTCTCACTGTTCCCTGCATTCTTACCCTTGACCCTTTGGTGCTATCCAGTTCCCCCTGTGTCAGGTCCCTCTGAAAGTTGCGATTTCCTCTCCTGACAGGCGGCAGGAAGGGGAGAAAGCTGCAAGCCAACCTTTGCTCTGAGAGCACTGGAGGGTTAGTAACAAAGGGGACACATGACAGGGTGTGCTCAGGAAATAGTGATAAAGTGAGAGAGAGAATGAGGCGAGAGAGAGAGATGCCTCCCCACGCCGCCACCCTCCCCCCCTCCAGCCTACACCTCCTCTCTCTCTCTCTCTCTCTCTCTTTCATAGGTTGAGGTATGTGGCTATGAAGTGGGGATAATATTAAAACCTATCTGAGAGAGAGTAAATGAATCAATCAATGTAAAGAGCTTGGAATACAGGCTGACATAAAATAAGTGCTTTAAAAGAGTGAATTACTGTTAGTATTTTATTACTAAATATCATGTGATTTGGGGAAAAGTAACCATTCACAACAGCAGCCCATTTCCCACCTTGATTTTAGTCACATTATGGGCAAGAAGACCCCCAACTCAGAGGAGGAGTAACACACATGTTCCCATAATCCTTTGCTCTTTGACTTTGTTCCGTGCTTGCTGACTCCAATTCTTTTCTGCAGATCTTGGCCTTTGGTGGACATTAGACTGTTCAAACTCTGCTGTTTGCATTTGTTTTTATTTTAAAAATATATTGGGAGCACAGGTATAAATGTAAGAAACCCGGATCTGGTCTCAACCCAGATACTTATCAGCTAGCTAACCTTGGACAAGTTCCCTTAGTATTTATGAATGATGATTTACTCATGTGTAGAACAGGGCAACAGTGTCTATCCTGACTGCTCCATGGCATTAACATGAAAATCCAATGAGGCCCTGTAGTGTGAAAAAACCCTGGAAAGAGTAAATTGTTACAGAAACATAAACAGAGTCTAAATCTTTGAGTTAGTTGTTATACCATTTCCAACCCTTGTGACATAGCTTTTATTAATAATGATTTGTCACTAGACCTAGGAAAAGCATCTCATCATATCTGCATCATCATCTTTAGCTCTCAAAAATCCCAAGCCAGAGATGGAAAGAAAGCTTAGCTGTTCAGGACTCTTCAACACCACCATTTGCTAACTCTGAGGCCTATCTTTTCTTCCCCCACTAAATTCTGGCCCAGTAATCAGGCTGCAAGCTCCTTCTGTTTCAATGGAGGTTTTTACCCCTTGTCTTTAATGTAAAGTGACAGCCAAATCTTCAGAAGGTTTGGTGTTAAGATTATGTCTTTTACATTCCTACAGTCTCTGTTGTTTGGTTCAGCTTGTCAGGCTGTCAGATAAAGGCCCATGGAGCATTCTACAAGGAATTATTAATGAAGATTCGACTGGTTTTTCTTCTGGAAACGGATCACTTCACTTTTCATCTCACTGGCTTTTTACATTAACAAACTAAAAATAGCTCTGAGTATTCCGGGGAAGGAATTATCAATATTTGGCAGTGTATTCCTTGCTTTCCGGTTGTTAATCTGGCTCTTTCCCTACTTAGGACACAGATAGATGAATAAATCTTAGCAGTATGATCCCCAAATTGGGATCCATGTATTTTTACTCAGACACGAAGACCCGAATCTGGTCTTGGGACCCCCTTGCTGTTAGTACATGCTGACTTTGCTTGCCCTAGAAAACCACCATTTAAACACAAAGTTTCAGGACAATGGCTTTAGGAAAGTGGCCCACATTGAACTCCTACTAAACCAGCCCAGTTACTGTCCTTCCACAAATGTCCATTCAGAACAAGGTTGACACTAGCTATTGGCTGGTAGTCCACATGGGCTTGTGTGTGTGCGTTTAAGTTCACCGTGGTATGTGGCAGTTCTCTGCTCTGTGGAATCCACTGTATCCACCTTCATCAGGGCTCCTCTTTCACAGAGAGAGCCACGTGTGTCAGAATATTATATGGATGAAGTTTGACGTCTTTATTCATATTCTATTTATGGGATGAACGTACAGTGAAAAGGTGGCTTGAGACCATCAAACCCATGTCTAGCTGTGATCTAAGAGGAATTTAATGTAGGTCTCCTGAGGTGGAGGGAGAAATGAAGGAAAGAAATGAAGTGCCTGGTTTCAATTTAATACTTTGGGTCTTCTTTTTTTTTTTTTTAAGAAAAAAAAATCAAAAGCCTGGGACCTTCTTTGGCCCCCTGAAGTTTTAGGGTTTCAGATGCTCGGAGATACAATCTACACAATTTCTTGGCATCTGTTTTTTTCCAGACAGTATATTACCACTATAAAGTAGCCTGAACAGTGGGGTCCTCCCTACTGGGGGCCCACTTCAAAGGCAATGTTTGAAGCCCCCTGGATGCTGGCTGTGGGTGAAAGCACTGATTGTTGGTGTTTGGTTTATTAATTACTTAAAACAGAAAAATAAAAGCTAATTTCCTTCTAAATTTCTCATCCTGTGTTCCTTCTTTGAGTTAACATCCTCCAATCTGTTTTCTGTCACATGAGTAACTTTGGTTCCAAATATTGGTGTGATGTAATTATTTAATGCCTTTTAATCTGGGGATAGGGGCACGTCTTGCAAAAAGTACATTGCTGTTTTGTTCTAGATTTAGAAAACAAGAATTTAGAAACTAAGAGAAACCCATCCAATCTCCCAAAGTTACACCATGGGACGTGAATAGAGATTGGGAGAGAACCCAGATTTCTGACTCAGTTTCATCAAGGAAGGAAAATTCTTCCCAGGACATTGGCAACTCTGGAATGCCCCTGAAATCTGAAGAAAATGTCCCCCTGCTTCCTCACAAACCAAACGTTCCAAGTCCTACTTGCAATCAGTTGTTTCACCCAACCCCAGCCCTGCTTCGTGCTAAATATTTTCTCAAAACTAAAACAAGTCAACAGAGTTCTCTGTGGTGTGAAGCAAAACAAAAACACCCCAAAGTTCATGTGTTGTCACCAGACAAAAATTTGCTAAGAACAAGCAGAAATGAGGAGCTAATGGATCCCATATGTGGCCACTAACCTAGGTTTATGAGATTTTTTCCAAGAGATTTCTGAAGAGATTCCTGTAGCACACAACAAGATCAAACACCCATTTTCCTGTCACCCAGGACAGCGAATGATCAATCCATAGCTCCCCCCACCCTCACACACACACCCGCATTCTACTCAGTAAACACAGAAAGAAAAATTGGCTGCAATTTCTGCTTTGCAAGGAGCTGACTGCCACATGTGGTATCCCGGAGCAGGAGAGCAAAGCATTTAAAGATGGAACCTGTTTCCCCACAACACAAGTGGCCTGGCCCTTGGAGCCTACTGCTTAGTATTAAATTTGTAGAGAGGAGGACTGATCAAGCAAAGGTGATAGCTGAGGAACTTTCTTCATCCAGGAAGATCGCACGTATGCAAAAATAACTGTTTTCCTCAAATGTCGGTCAGCTCCTTGAAGTTTCAAACTTGGTTCGGGCGGTCGGGGAAGGCATTTCCTCTGCACATATTTTAGTATCGCACCGGGCCCTTCAGCCACACGGGGTTTCCGGCAGGGGGGCTGGGGAGACGTTCAGCGTCAACCACACCAGGCACAGGGTGGGGAAGAGATCGGTTGTTGTGCTCATCGTGGTTGTTGTTGTTGAAGTGGGGGCAGGGCAGCCGTGGGGCTTCAGATGGTTTCTCTCCCCCCTTGTGTGTCCTGAACTCTGAAATCTCCACTTTTGGTAGTGGAATGGCTTCTGGGAGGAAATTCCAACCCCTAGAACGTCCCCAGAATTGCAAAGACGACCGCAACAGTCTTGGCCATTTGTCTGCGGAGTGGTTGCCGGGCTCCCCCAGCCACTTCCCTCCTCCCTCTGACATGGAAACAGAATCCCCCAGACAAGTGGGAGAGGCGAGCGAACCTGGCTGCCATGTCTGGCCGTGAAAAACAAAGGCTTTCGGGTAAAACGCCCCGTTAACCAGTGACTCAAGAGCACACAGACCGAGAGCACCCCACAAGGCACCCGGGTCTTGGAGCTGCTCTGTGTGACATGTGTCTACCCCAGACAGGCTCACAATTCCAGAGCCGCCCGAGGCCAGTTGGAGGGGAAGTTGAAAGGCTCACCTCGTGAGGAGTCAGCATGACCTGTAGAGATAATGGAGCATTCAGTCTGACATCCGAAACCCGTGTATCTAGGAAGAGCAGGATTCTTGCTGGGAGGGGAGACAGTAATTGTTTTTAGCATGACAGATAAGACATTCTGCAGATTCCCCACACCTGGGAAACAACTCCTAACCAGTGCTCAATATTTAAATGAAGGCGTGCAAAGTCTTCAGCTTCTCTCCACCTCCTCTTTCAAGAGACGTTTAGATAAGAATGGCCTTCCTTCATAATTTTACACAGAGGTAGGTAAACGGGTCATCAGTTTTAGAGGATGGTTTGCTTTTTAATCTGACCCAAACAGTCACCGAAAGTCTTCTAAGAGATTATAGGAAACATTAATTGTGTGGCTGGACTGGGGCTTCATGACTGCGGGGAGACTGATAAATCTAGGACTTGAGCCGAAGAGTCTAGAAAGGGAGAGAAAACAGAAGCCAGTGGAGAAAGATGCCTGATGTCTCCTTTGGGGTAAAAGCATATGAATAGTTTGTTCCCTCAAGGCCGTTTACAGTTTTAGTCCCTCCTTGGGTGTTCCCATTTAAAGCTGTGGTCAAGTGAACAGCTAGAGAAGTTACTATTACTTAAAAAGAAAACCAGCTTTCCTATAAAGATGCCATGCCCCAAATTGTGTGTGTGTGTGTGCACGCGTGCGCGTGAGAGAGAGAGCGAGACACGTCTCTCCCACAGTCTCCTCTCCCAGGGAGGACAAGATATTTGACCTGCGTAAACATTCATTTGGGGAAATGCGACACTATTTTCTCCTCCTCCTGACCCAGTGCCTCTTCTTCAAAACATCAAACAAAACAATACACAGACTAATGTTGCCTCTGAGAGGGATTTTCCCTCTCATTTCCCTCCCACTTCTGCCAGGTCAGTCTGTCTTTCTTTCCCTCCCACCCTCCAACTCCTCCTCACCCTCCCCAGCAAACTCTGGAAAAACAGTAGTAACTAACATTTGTGCCTTTGGCAATAAAACCACAGGCCTCGCAAACCCCAAATGGCAAAAAGACATTTCCATTCCAATCCCAGTTTTAAATTAAACTGTAATGAAAAATCAGCAGTGGCAGCTGGGACCAGAGACAGTGATTGTCTCTAGGAACAAAAAGGAGGGGAACAGAGGGGGAGAGGAAAAAGAAAAGAGACTGCAAGGAAGCCTCGCTCTGGTAATAAAGCAGCTGGTAAACCTTCAAGTAAAAAGAAATTAGAAAAACAAATCTCGTATAGAGAAAGCAAAGATGGCTGTTTCCCTCTACAATCACAGTGAGGCGGTCACAAATCACCCACCACTTTATGAATGGACTCAGAGGGGGCAGGGAGGGAGGATGATGTGTGGGCCTCTACTGACACCTGGAGGAAGAGCAGGGAAATTCTCGGGGGGGTTGGCCCCACCTCCATGCCCTGGGAAGGAGAGGCGATTTGGGCTTTTCCCTGTGATCGTAGGCAATGGTGAGGATCCTAAAAGCTTTATGGAAAAACAGGAGGACCTCACTGCCTACATAGTCTCTGTAAATAAAAAATGTGCATCGCGGAAAGCATTTGACTTCAACACGAGTTTTGTTTGTACCAAGGAATGCGCAACCCTGCAGCTTTCAGCCTGATTTTTAAAAGTGTAGGCATAGGTATCTAATCAGAAATGAGGGGGGAAACCCAAGATTCGAGCATTTAAAGCTGTAGCTTTCTAAAGCTTGCAAGACTGCAGATCTTTCAGCGTATAATTTATGTGTATATTTCTGAGTGGAGGTGATCAGGAATCCAGAAAAGACCTGTACTCATCTGTAAGAACCAAAGATGCTGCCAGGCGGTTAAGGATCAAGACAGCAAGTGGACTTTTAAGTAACAGATGAGAACTAGAAACTGAGAAGCCAGCTTCCTGAACCTTATTTTGTTCCCAGAGTTCTTCAAGAAGCTGATGAAGTTCGTGGACACTCTACTCAGAAAAACCCTCTACTACACACACACACACACACACACACACACCTAGGTGCACATGTAAGGGTGGATGCTCACAGAACCCCTTGGGCCAATCCCCAGAGCCCAGGTTGAAAGCTGCTTCTCTAAGGAAATGAAAGCAGAGAAAGACTGTAACCCATCCACAATGAAGACTCTCATGATCCCACCTGAGAAGAAATCCAGATAAAATTTAAAATGTACAATTGCCTATTTAGATGTCAAATGACAGTTCTTTACAGAAAAGAAAACTGCTGAAACCAAAACCACATAAGATTCATGCAGAATAAACTGCCTCTTTAAAGTATGACCTTTTGATGTGACTTAGTCTTGATAGACACTGGGGAGACTTATGACATTTGGGGGCTCCCTCTCTGAAAACAATCAGCAGCGCATATGGCAATGCCAAGTGGTTGCTAAACTAGAAACTTCTGTATGAAATTAAAATGATTTATTTTAACTAATCAGGTGGGTTTTGTCATGCATCTGGGATGGGAGCGTTGGGTGGGAGCTTGGGAAAGCTCTGGGGACCCTTTGGGTGGACATTTAATTAACTCTGTTTGGTGCCTTGAAAGAACCAATGCATCTCCCAATGGGTCCAGCTGACCTTTACCAACTGTCCCAATAAGAGCTATTGTTTTCATTAGTAGTACATTTTTAAACAATCTTAGATTTGGCTTTTACATTCTAATCCTCTTTGCTAAATTCTTTGTTACAGTGACACTAGTTGAAAGCAGAAAAACAGGGGCCTGGGTGGCTCAATCAGTTAAGTGTCTGCCTTCCTCTCAGGTCAGGATCCCAGGGTCCTGGGATCGAGCCCACCTCATTGGGTTCCTTGCTCAGCAGGGAGCCTGCTTCTCCCTCTCCCTCTACCTGCTACTCCATCTGCTTGTGCTGTCAAATAAATAAAAAAAAATCTTAAAAAAAAAAAAAAGCAGAAAAACAAAATATAACAAAACGACTTCAGAAGATTGTGTGAATGGAAATGTTTTCAACCCCATCTTTGTGGTCTAGTTAGTTGATTCTAGATTCTACTCTTCCTTCCTACTTTTTTTTTCTCACTTCCTTTTTACTGCCTTAATTTTGGTCTCTATGTTATCACTAGAGGGTGATCAGGAGCAGAGAGAACCACAACTTCCTTAGAAAAGATGGGAGGCTGAAGAAGGTGGAGCCCAAGAGTTATAGTTAAAAGTCTCTCAATTATTTTTGTGTTTCGTTGTACATACACATTTGTTGTGGATATTTGAGTCAGCTTCTTCTCTGACTTTGTTTAGCTATGCAAAAGTTATCACTTTACAGAAACAATTATAA
Source organism: Leptonychotes weddellii (assembly GCF_054177405.1). Taxonomy (NCBI): domain Eukaryota; kingdom Metazoa; phylum Chordata; class Mammalia; order Carnivora; family Phocidae; genus Leptonychotes; species Leptonychotes weddellii. Next base: position 28,692,631 of record NC_138371.1, read on the forward strand.
AGCTTCAGAAAATCAAATAAGACAATTTTATTTCTTGGGTTGGGCGATGTTATGGGTTTTCTCCCCACCAAACTTAGCCATGAGCCAGGATATGTATCCAAGCTTGTGTCCATCTATGCTATTGTAGGACATTTGGGTATGTTTGCATGATATGGTGCCGTCCTAATAAATGAGTGCTTTGCAGAATTGAGCACTTTTATTTATACCTTTTTATTTATTGCTTTCTGAGGTGTAGCTAAAACTACCTGATACATGTTTTAAGACCTTTGGTCTTCCCTGGTTTCTGGTTTTTGTTCATTTATTTTAGATTTGAGCAAAGAAGCAAACAAATCACATGAATTAAATGTTTCTCCTCTCCTCTACATTTTCCAAACATTAAATAAACCATAATCATCCAAACTTCCTGTCAGTTAGAAATTGTTTACTCACATAGTATGAAGAATACAATCAGGCCTTCTGGTAGTGGTGGAGAAGGTGGTTAAAAATCCACCGAAGATAAATTCTCTGTTGCTGAAGCCACATGATGGTGGATGGAATGTGGATTTTGGCATAAGGCAGAATTGTGTTCCAATTTCTGATGTGCTGCATACAGCCCTTAAATTTTCACCATGTCCTCTAATTTCCCTGAGCTTCTGTTTGCTTATCAATTAGGAAGACTATGATCTTATCAAAATATGCTCAGAATTTGACCAATGTCTACTTTCCTCCTTAGAATAGGAGGTCCCCAGGACAGGGCCGTGTCTGATGAACTCATTGTTGGGCCAGGTCAGGCAAGAGCCCTTTGCTATATTTTGGACATCCCACTAAACACTCTACATATATTTAGGTTTTCACAGAAATCCTGAGTGATCATCTCTGTTTTACAGAAGAGCAACTGAAGTTTCCCTGAGTTTCCCTAGTTGGCAAGTGCCAGGGCCAGGATCCAACCCCATATGTCTGGCACATAACACACATAACACTCCACCACTGTCGCCTTTGGGGCAGGGTGGGAGGCATCGTTAAAGTAAAGGTTGGAGAGCAACCACAGAGGCCCTGAGCCACCAACCAGGACAGCTCCCAGGTGTGAGGGAAGGTGGCCCCGGGAGCAGCCCTGCTTGTTTCACCACCCAAAGCCCAGAAAAAGCTGAGTGAAGACAAAAACATGAAGTAAGAAGAGTTTCCTTCAGGGACCCTCATTACTGAGGCACTGAGGCATTGCAGGGGGTCTTCCTGCCCCCAGGTACTCAGGGTCACTTCTCAGAACCCACTGAATCACTGCTTTATGCTTCTGAGGGAGGGTGACCCTACACTACTTTCAAAGGAAGAAGAATTTCCACAAATGAGTATCAACTTAGAAACAAGACTCTCTGGAGCTATTAACCTCCAAAGGTTGTCATTTAGCTGAACTTTCTTTCATTTTTTTTTTAATCCAAAAATTTCCACTAAAGAGGCACTCTTCTTAATTAAAGCCATTGTCAGAGACCAGAAATGGCTTTTTATAATGGTTTCTAAACCTGAAACACCATGGTGTATGTCTGTGTATTATTTCTGAATCATAGCAAAGAGATCAAATTCTCCTCTTATTGTGAAAGGTTTTAAATAACAAGAGTATTATGTTTACCAGTGCCCTGTGCACAGAGCCTTTAGAGACTACAAATGGTAATGTAAAAACCACATAAAATCCATGGTCTATGGGAAGTAGCACATGCTGTATTTTAAAAATATAAACCCGTGTATGTACGTGTATGCGTATGCTCAGTCTGACATCACTTCCAAATGATCCTCCCCAATGAGGGAGTTATTAGCAGGGTCTCTCAAAGTGTGTTCTGGGTCTCATCTGCACTAGAATGACACCCGAGTGTTTGCAGGGGCACCTGGGTGGCTCAACTGATACTTGATACTAATCAAGTATCTGACTCTTGATTTCGGCTCAGGTCGTGATCTCAGGGTGGTGAGATGGAGCTCCGCATCCAGCTCTGTGCTCAGCACAGAGTCTACTTGTCCCTCTCCCTCTGCTCCCCGCCCCTGCCAACTCTAGCTCTAAAATAAATAAATAAAACCTTTAAAAAAAAAAAAAAAGAATGACACGTGAATGCTTGTTAAACATGCAGATTCCTGACCTCCACCACAAAAAAATTACATTAGAGTCTCTGGGGTAGGGCCTGGAATCCTCCTATTTAACAAGTATTTCCAGGCGACTTTTAATTCACACCAAAACCTGAGAACTATTGATATATAGTAGAGTGCAGTATTTTAGAACATCGACTTTGGAATCAGATCTTGGTTTAGAGCTCAGTTGTCCCATCTATTGAATGACCCCCTAAATCTGTTGTTGGGATCAACAGATGATGCAGGAGAAGCAAAACCAAGGAGAGGAAAGTGTAAGTTTCAGAGCCTCCCTTCTCTCCCTTCCTGAGAGGATGCTTTATGTTGCTGCCCAGCTCCTGGCTCAACTGAGGAGGAAGAAAAGAAAAAATCTGGAAAGTGGGAGAAGAAGGAAAAGCCTGAGGCAGTGGGCTAGTAGGAGCTGGAAGTTGGGGCGGGGGGGTGGGGTTGGCAAGGGGCGGGAGGAGACAGAGACTGTGAGATTGAGGCAGAGTGGAGTTTGGGGAGAGAGACAGTAAAAGATTTTTAGACATCTTTTCAGTGTGTTAGATCCTAAAATTCTCCCTTTATAACTTTTTCAAAAAGGGTTTTCAAAATAAAAGATATTTTTCAAAGCACTAAAGAGTCAGGTTTCAATTTCTTTTAGATGCATTACCATTCAGAGACCAACACGAATCCTGCAAAGTCCAGATTAAGTAGAAGCTGGATTCGATTAGATAGATAGACACACGGTCTGGCCAATAAGTGCCCACTTATCAAAATCTCTGACTTATCCCTCAACAATGCAATCATCCCACCTGTCCTCCTAATTTCATGCCCTACTCCTACATTCTTGAAAATTTACTCCTACCCCAATCTGCTCTAAATTTCCACTGCTGATTCTTCTCTTTATTTCCCTTGCCTCTCTATCTCCTCATGTGTCTTTTCCTTGCTTCTGTTTCTTCTTTCCCTTCTCTAAGACTCATTTTCTTCTTCTGGCCCCCCTCACATGCCTTCCCCTTCTATGCCACCACCTCCTGGGGCAGCCTCTCTCTGTAAGCGGCTAGGATCCAAGCTTAAATCAGCAGGTCAAGGAAATCTACGACCTGGCTTTCTGCCTTCAGGGACTCACCAGCACTGGTGTGCGGTAATGTGTCTGGTGTTTAAGAGGGAATTGGAGGCGATAACCAGAGACATGGCACAGTGAGAGGAGCTGGCCTGATCTTGCTGGCTTTGAAAATGGAAGAAGGGGATTAGGGCAAGGAATTAGGGCAGCCTCCAGAAGCTGGAAAAGGCAAGACATTAGATTCTTCCTGAAGGCCCCATAAAGGGATGTAGCCTGACGACATCTTGATTTTAGCCTGGGGGGATCTGTGTACGCCTTCTGATCAATCGAACTGTAAGATAATAATTGCTGTTGTTTTAAATCACTTTGTGGTAAATTTGTCACAGAAGCAGTCGAAAACTAAAACACTTTGTCTTGGGAGGCACTTTGGGAAAAACCCAAACTTAATATGGTAATTGCTTTTCTTATTGTTCTTGGGGTGTTCAGTCCCACTTTCCCTGATATATCATGGGGTAAATGCTTGGTGGATATGACTGCCAAAACAATGTAGAAAATTGAACTAATTTGGAATGATGTCTGGCTAATTACATTAAACCTCTGTCTCTTTGGCAGAGGAGCTCTTACCTTGGAGCGCCAGAGAAGTCTCACTAGGGTAACAGTTTTAATTAGTCCAGCTCTATCTCATATCCAGTGCCTGGTTGTACATCTGTTGATATTTCTCATTTAAAAATATGAAATAACCGAAACATCCCAGTATTAAGAAATAATTATTGTTAGAGACACTGGTGGGTTCAGCTATTACCTGGATGCAAATAGTTTCATATTTTACTGTAAAGGAAAGGATTTCTAGCATTAGAAATAATGTAATATTTCTTCAGACCTCCTAATGCAGTGGTCCTTTAAAGTGAAAGCTCTGGAAATAAATGACCGTAACCTTCTTATTTATTTATTTTTTTAAATCCTCAAAGTATTGGCCCATCTCATCTTCTTAGTCAAAGCTTGCATCCTGGTTTTGCCCTGCTAATGACCTCAGCTCTCTCTTGATGCTTTAGGACCAAGAGCTCTTTGATTAATCATTCTCTGTGTTAATATCAAACAGCTCTTGCATTCTTCAAACAGATTGCTGCTTCTGTTAAATAATGCCCTAAATATACAAAGCAGATAAATGATGACCATTGAGCCAATGGGAACAGAACTGAGCTCCAAGACTGCGTTGCAATTATAATGAAAAGACACATAACTGATGAGCTCCATATCTGAACTTAAATGATTTGTGAAGCATAAGATCAAGAGGAGTACAAACTGAGGTCTTAAGTTAGAGTTGCTATGATGAAGTATAGACTGGGGGTAGAAAGCATCTTAAAATTGCTTGATGTGCATGTGTGTGTGTGTGCTGATGTGTATTTTTTTTTTTCTTTGAAATGGTTAAATGCTTCAAGGAGTAGACCCTTCCAGGGGGCAAAGGCCCAGAATGATATGCATCAGGGTTTTATTTCATTTCAGTCTCTTGCTTATTTTAATTTATGAGGTGTGGAGAATATTAGTTTTTAGGATGATTTAATAGTTTATGTTATAAGTGATCTTCTGCAGTCAGTTTGTTAATTAGATACTGCAGACAGGCTGTTTAATATTGTGTGTTGACTCTGCAGGAAAAAAGGAAGAGAGAATATTTCTGATAGGCAAAAAGAATCCAAGGCACATGATCAAAGTTCTCTTACAGACCATGTGTTGGAGGTGCTTTGCTGTAGAACAAATTGTATTTTGCCCTTAGAAAGGCTCCCTGAGAGTGCTGGAGATAATTGGAGCCCTCTCTTGCTTTGCTCCCTTAGAAGTTTTTCTGGAGTCAGGCAGGAAAAGAAGACAAGAACCTGAGCTTTCTATTTGAATAAAAAAAGAGATGTCTGGGAGAATTAGAATACTTTTGGAAGTCTGGAAACCATTGAAATGGATTGTCCTATTTTGATTTCCTGGAATGACACAGTTTGAAACAGCAGCTTCACGTTATTTCCTATTGGCCCTGTCCTCAACACCAATACCTCCTAAATAAAAAAATGATGTGGTCCACCAGTGTATTAGTTATGTATTTAGCTTTTAATTTGGATAACCTAGGAGTGACATTGAAAATGTAGAGGTGTTCTCTTCTACCCCCTGACAGAGGAAGAGGCTATTGGCTGGCTTCTTTGGTGGGTGTCTACTACATGGGTTGGCTTTCCCCAAATCTTGCCAGAGCAAGGAAACTCACCAACAGTATGCTTTATCACTCAATTCCATTACATGTACCTTATTTTTGCTTTATATAAAATTAGTGTGTACAACTCCAGTGAGCTATTTTTGCTGAGTATTCAAAATATGTTGTAAAATTAAAAGAGTGGTAAGTTGGGTAGTTCTTTTTAAGATGAAGTTCAGGTACATGAAACTGAAGACTAGTATTTTTCCAAAATAAAATCCCTGCCATAAGAGTTCAACTTCCATAAGCAACTCAAAATAACAATTATTTTATGACATGTTATAAGGCTTTAAAGAGGTTTTGAGTCATGCTTTGTAAGAAAAAATGGTGACACATAGTATGAATGAGAGTTAAAAATATTTCTCAAATACAGAAACAACATGTAACCTCATAACCACCATTAAAAACTGATTTGCTTTTATTTTTATTTTTTTTGCCTTTTGTCTTATTCCATCTACAATATCTGAATATTCAATTTATTGTCTTGCTTTTCCAGAGCTACAGGTACTGGTATTAGTGTATCAGTAAGAAACTTTTTTCCCATAAAATAGCACTTTCTGAAGGCAAGATAACATTTGTTATTATATCATTTGGATTTTATGTGCCTGATGTAAATCTAATTTAAAAAACTGTTGAAACTGTGGAACTGATATATGTATACATATAATGAAATAAATTAAAATTATGTAATTTACATATCCATAGTTTCATAATTCCATAGTTTCAGCCATATATATAGTGTGTGTGCATGTGTGTGCATGTGTGTGCGTGTGTGTGTGTGTGTGTGTGTGTGTGTGGATGTGTGGTGATGGGTTGTTTTTTTTTTTTAAGATCTATTTCATTTGTCAGAGAGAGAGAGAGGGCACAAGCAGGGGGAGTGGCAGGCAGAGGTTAAAGCAGGCTCCCCACTGAGCAAGGAGCCCCATGCGGGACTCGATCCCAGGCCCCTGGGATCATGACCTGAGCCGAAGGCAGACGCTTAACCGACTGAGCCACCCAGGTGTTCCATGTGGTGATGGGTTTTGATTTTGATTTTGTTTGCTAGCATATACCCTCATCATAACTATATAGTTTTAAACTTAGAACATGAAATTTCCTTCTATAAAAACTTATCTTTTGAGATAGTTTCCTCCAGCTTTGCGCAGTGGCAGTGTCGTAGCCAATGAGGTTTATCCGAGGCGCGATTATTGCTCATTGAGATAGTTTCCTCCAGTCATGTTATGATCTGTCAGCATAGATGCACTTTTTACTCTTCCAAGAGTTAATTTAGAGGTGAGAAAAATAAGCACAACTAAAAATGGGGTAAATGTTTAAGAACTCAGTATTTAGCGAATCACTTTAGAAAGAAGGAAGACTGGACACATCTACAATGAAGATTGCCTCACAACAAAGAACACTCCAGCCTCCTTATTGAAAGTAATGGGTAAAAAATAAATATTTAATTTGCAGAGTTGAGTGCTGAATATTTGGTACACGATGATTATTCAGCGAATGCTGTTGACCATGCTGCTATTAGAACCTTCGTGGTGCACCCTTAAGCATCAATTGCAGCTTTACCCATAGAACAACTCTACACATTCGATCGTCAAAATACATGACTAAAAGGTTGTCTTGATCCTTCAGAGAAAAACATTCTGTTTTCTTAACATGGGAATTTTTTTAAACCTCAAGGCTCTGTTCCAATTAGTTATAGTATACCAATCTAGCATCACTCTATGGAAATGGATCATGTACTTGAAATATATATTTAGTATGATAATACCATCAACGAAGCATAGCTTTAAAGTTGGTATCTTCTTTACTTCCTTTTCTATCTGCTGTTTAATTTCATTATGATTTCTAAAAAGTCTCTGGTAGTATACAGCTGCTCCACTGTTAATAGCCTTGAAATAGAAACGTGTTACTTTGCTTAGTGAGAGACATCTGCATACTGTAGAAAAAATCATTTTGATGTGATTAATACAGGAAATGCTTATTCGTATTTTTAATGCATGTTGTTTAAACTCAAATATGTTTGCCTTCCAGTCATTTTTAGATATGTTATTTGGATCTATGATTTAAATATGTAATGCTTTTAGGATCTACATTGAAAAAAAAAAAAACCAGAATGTTCGCCAGCCCATCCAATACCTCCTGCTGCTAGTTGGCTGGGGCTTTTTGAATGTCACAAACAGAGCTTTTGATATGGTACCCGTGGGGCTCTTTATCCAGGATGGTGTAAATAACTACTCCCAACATTTGGTCCTCCTACCATCTTTGATCATGTCATCTTGAAATTTGCCCTTGCAATGAGCAAGAGTCTTCACTTTCACATTAGAAGAGCTCATCCTATATTTGAAAATGTCAAAGTATATAAGCCCTAGGAGGGCAATAGGACAGGTTCAAAAGTTTGCAGGTAGATGGATTATTATAGGCTCAGAAATTACAAGGAGAAAGAGCATACATGCCTTCTCTCATTCCCTCATAGTCTTGCAAATCTCTTGCTACATCATAAATCTTTCTATGTCCATGCTCCCGTTCTCTAGCCATTTCACAAGTGGTCAGTCTTGGCCTCAGATTTACACCCAGAGCCCTGGAACTGACCTCATTGGAGGGCACAATTTATGTGGGGGAGCCAGTGACAGTGTGGAATACATACAGTCCAGCCCTCTTGTCATGTAGCTGAGATGCTCTCATCAGACTGCTCCTGCTTGCCTTTCACAGCATGTCAGTGCTTAAAGGGACCTTGGAGTGCACGTACTTCAGCTCCTTAAGCAGCTAAAGATGAAAACTCAAGGGAAGTGATTTTTTTAAAGCTTACACACTGATGAGAACTTCCTCTCTCTACTCATCTGGAATGCCTGCCCCTGTAATCTCTTTCCAAGGGTGTAGCCTAACCTGCCATAACCTGGAGCCTGGAAGCATTGACCACAGAGACCTTAAACCCTAAGGATTGATATACCAAGAGAGCAAAATTCTGTCCTTCTTGCCCATTGTTCCTGGAGCCATAAGAGGGTCTACTGGGGATCTGTGACACACCTAGGAGACCCAGGAGAAGTTCTTCCCTGTCCAGTAAGGCAAACCCAACAGATTTGACCAATGGGCAAGTAAGATGTTCAAGTAAGGCGTTCTTTAAGCTCCACTCAATTCAACAATGAGCATTCCTGAATTTGGTATGTGTTAACAATGGCACTTCAAACCAGGGGAGAAGATTGGCTATTTAATAAATGATGTTGGGACAAAAGGGGTAGGCATCTGGAAAAAATAGATCTTTACCTCCCATTCTATGCAATGATAAATTCCAATGGACTGGAGACTTATATGTTAGAAATAAAACCATAAAATTACTAAAAGAACCTAGAAAGATTTTAATCCTTGCAATGGAAAGATTTTTTTAACTGATTCAAAATCCAGGAGCCATAAAAGAAAATACTGATAAATCTGAATACATAAAAATAAAAACTTTTACATGACAAGCACATGCATGCATGTGCGTGCACACACACACACACACACACCCATAAGCAGTCAAAAGATTCTTAAAAACCCCACAAACTAGGAAAAAAACATTTGCATCTCAGGTATAAACAAAGAACTAATTTCCCCAATAGATAAAAAGTTCCTAAAAATAGAGAAATAAAAGCCCAACAAGCTGATAGGAGAAACTGGGCAAAAGATATAAACATCTTTTACAGAAAATGAAATATGAATGGCTCTTAAACATTTGGAAATATGTTGAACTTCACTCATAATAAAAGATATGCAAATTAGAACTACATGGAGATACCATTTTCTCTTATCCAGTTGACAAAAATCCAAAAGTTTGGTAACACACTCTATTGGTGAAGCTGTAGAAAACAAGCCATTTCATACGTTGCTTGTGGGAGTATATGTTAGCATAACCCCATATGGAGAGCAATTTAGCAAAATCCATCAAAATTACAAATGCATATATCTTTTGCCCCAGCACTTTCACTTCTGGAAATTTATGTTACAAATGCACTTACAAATGAATGAAAGGACACATGTTTAAGATATTTATCACAGTATTGTTTTTTTAAGAGCAAAAAATTGAAATAACCTAAATTATTAAATCCAGTAAACTGTTTACATAAGCCAATTAAATAAATCATGACACATTCATACAACAGAATACAATGAAACAAAAAAAAATAAGAGTGATCTTACTACGTAACGACATGGATTCATGAGACCTTATTGAATGAAAAAACAAAATGCAAAAAAGTGTAATGCGGCTCCTGGGTGGCTCAGTCAGTTGAGCATGAGACTCTTGATTTCTGCTCAGGTCATGAGATCGAGCCCCACATCGGTTCTGCTCAGCATGGAGTCTGCTTGTCCCTCTTCCTCCCCCTTTGCCCCCTCCCTGCTCACACTCTCTATCTAAAATAATAAAATCTTTTTTAAAAAGTATGTAAGATAAGCTGCCTTTGAAATTAAAAAAGGAGGAATAAGAACCTGAATTTACATTTGCTATTATACACATAGAAGAACTGGACAAATTTACAAAAAACTAAATATAGCGATTACTAGTAAGAGGTGGGCATAGGGACTGGGGATATGGGGCACCAAAGTAGAAAGATTTCTCACTGTTTATCTTTAAGCATATTTTTAGAACCATGCAAATATATGACCTTGTCAAATATTAGAAATTTTTTAATCAGGGCACCTGGGTGACTCCGTCGGTTGAGTATCTGATTCTTGGTTACAGCTCAGGTCATGATCTCAGGGTCCTGAAATCAAGCCCCATGTCCAGCTCGTGCTGGCTACGAGCCTGCTTAAGATTCTCTCTCTCCCTCTCCCTCTGCCCCTCCCCTCTCCTGGCTTGCATGCTCTCTCTCTCTCTCTCAAAAACAAAACAAAACAGAAAAGAAATTTTTAAATCAAAGAAAAAATAATAATTGAGTGAGTCTCCTGTTTGACTCTGAGGATGCTAACAAGTCTCTATCTTAGCATGAGGGTTGAGACTTTCAGATTAACATGGGGTGCCCAGAGTCTTTATCCACTCATTTGTCCTTCTTTCCTTTATCCACTTAACTAATATTTATTTGTAATCTTCTGTGTGATAAGTACTCTACTAGACCCTGAAGATGCATGGAAAATAGGACCCACTAGATCTTTGTTTCACAGACTCTACAGTCTAATCCAGGGTCCCCTTCATTTGGAGTCTGGGGGTCTCCAATCAGCATGAAAGTGCTCTAGGATCCATATCAACAAGTTTCATTTTATTATGATATCATGTTAACTGTGAGCACACTAAATCTCCATTAGTACAGCATTCAAAAATTCAATATCCTTGATTTTTATGAGCAAACAAGGTTGTACAGGCTGGAGGCATTTTTGGTTTCTCTCAATGTCACCTCTTTGTAGAGTCCCACAATATTTTTTATTGTGTATAATACAATATAATTTGAAACTCTGTTCCAGATATGGCCCCTGTTTATGCTTATCCAGGGTTGTAATAATTTCCTGTGATTTATATTGTTGCCTTTTTATTAGTGCTCTAGAATTATACAGTATATCACCACACTTCTTTCCTTTCTGTTTTTCTTCTTAGTTTTATCAGCCTACATTCCATTAGGATTCATTTTTCAAGCCAGGTATCTGTTCCTGGTGTTCATACCAGTGCCTCGAATGGCATTTCTCAGCCTTCCTACCCCATTTCAGGCAGATGAGAGCTGATGGTAGAGCTCTTTCAGCTCAGTGCATGTTTGTGCATGAATGTGTGTACCTCTATAATCACATCAGCATATTTCAGGGCTGAGCCCATTAGCTCATGAAACAAAGTTGTGCTTTCAGGGCTGTCTAATAGAACTTCCTGAAATGATTGAAGAGTTCTCTGGTTTGTGCTGCCAGTATGGTAGTTGGTAACCACTTGTGGATATTGAGAACTTCAAAAGTGACTAGAGCAACTGACAAATTGTATTTTTAGTTTGATTTTATTTAAATTAATTTAAATTTTAAAAGCTGACAGAAGAGAAATAAGACGTGAATGCAAGGTATATGGCCCCAAAGAGAATAACCAGCCATCCAAAATGTCCGCCAAAGTGGAGAGGTCACAATGATGGGAATCTCTGAGTCTTGGGTATTCCCATCAGAGGGTGAAGCTTCTTGCTTTGTGAGGAGCAGTCTGCACAGATTAGAGATGGTTTCCAAGTAGTTGCTGAGATAAGACAGAACGCAATGCATTCTTCTCATCCTCTGTCATAAAAAGAAAGTCAGCAAGCCTCAAGGAGGTTTGGTTAGAACTCTAGGCAGGCTCACCCGGGTTTAAGGTTAGATTCCAGACCTTGAATACACACCAGGAACATGGGAGAAAATGTCATCTCATGGCCTGAGTACCCCGTCCATGTTTGAAGGAAGATGGATACCCAAGGCACAGATAGCAGGCTTAGAAAAGTAAACCTTCATTCGCTGAAGGGAATAAACTCCTAACACACAGGCCACTGGCACATATTAGCTCAAGACCCGACTGCAGTTATGCCAGTGAATGGAAAGTCTTCAGTATCTACAGGTAGATGGGCTCAGGTGAGCAAAAACTGACAAACTACAGTCTATCCAAGTCAGTCTCCTTCATTTGTCCCTCATTACGACCCTATTAGTTCATACACCCTACCTGTGCCTTCACAGCTCTCCACAGTATGGAGAGCTTTGCTTAGTCTTTGTCCCCACCCATCCCCACGCCTATACTCTAGCCAAACCCGGGTATGCATGCTTCCTTAAACGTGCCTGGCCTCTCCCACATCCATGACCTCAATTAAGCCATTGCCAGAAATGCTCTCCTGGTGCATCTACATCTGTCAAAACCCCATTGACCTTCGTGTCTCATATCAGGCCTGGCATTCCCTGAAGTAAGTCTCTTCCATGGGTCCCACCACTGTGCATGCTCACTCCCTTCACGGAGCCTTGAGGCCCCTGGTTTGTGTTGCTGTTTCAGCACTTGTTTCTGTCCTCCTTACGTTGAGGGCATCAGTGAACTCGCCTGATCTTGTCTCCTGTTCTGTGAGCAGTTGGAGGATGGGGCCTGGGTCATGCACATCCTGTATGTTTGATGGTGCTTGACACATGGTTGGTCTCCAAGAATTTTTGTCTTTCAACCAGATTTAGGACAGTTCTACACATAGGAATTTCAGCGATAGTCAATCACAAAGAAAGCTTTTGCCTTAGACCGTAAGAGAGCCCATGCAGCATTTCTCTGAAAAGTACATCATTGTAGCATGAAACATTTTTCAAATCAAGAGTGGCAAACTAGGAATATAGAGGTCACATGTGTGCTGTATACATATTTTGTTTGACATTCAGTGTTATTTTTTTAATTGTCAACAACATTTAAAATTTGGGGGTTTTCGGGGCACCTGGGTGGCTCAGTCGTTAAGCATCTGCCTTCGGCTCAGGTCATGATCCCAGGGTCCTGGGATCCAGCCCCGCATCAGGCTCTCTGCTCGGCCGGGAGCCTGCTTCTCCCTCCCCCACTCCCCCTGCTTGTGTTCCCTCTCTAGCTGTCTCTCTCTCTCTGTCAAATAAATAAAATAAAATCTTTAAAAAAAAAATTGGGGGGTTTGCATAAAAGTCCATGCCTCCATTTTTTCTTGGGGAAAAAAAAAAATCAGATCTGCCATATTGGTCATTCATTCCCCTCTGGCAATTTGCCGGTTTATCATAGTCTGAGGCTAGCCCACTGACCTTAGATCCTACAAGGACTGACAGGCTTCTTCTTTCCTCATATTGTATGTGCATAGAGTCCATCACCTTTAACAGTGATAATGATCCACACATGCCATTTATGAAGCTCATAGTGCCTGTTTTTAAATCATGCAGATGCTGATGACTTTAATGGTTATTGTTTTGGCCTGCTACTTTCTGTCCCACTCACCAAACCCTCAAGAGTGCAGCATATGTTCAGGTAAAAATATAATTTAAATCATTTTTAAGGGGTATAAGGGCAACTCCATGTCCTGTGTCACTTATCTGCAAGTGCAATTTTTAGACATTAGAGAATTAGTCAAGAGACTCAGGGTGGCAGGGCAAAAGGCATACTTGTTGAAAGCAGAAGTGGTAGACACTTGAAAAGGAATGAAGAGTGAGACCTACGTGATAGTGGATGCTAACATTTCATTTCACATCCATAGCACCTTTTGTGTGAAGATTTCCAAGTAGATTTCAGGCAGTAATTGAACCTCACAGCACTTGATGAGAAGGGGAAGCATTGTCCTCATTTTCTGATGGAGGAAACTGAGGCAGTTTTTTCACCACTCTAAGGACTTCTCTGCAAGAGAACAGGTAGTTAAATTTAATTATCTTCGTTTCTGGCCTCTTCCCTAATCACTCATTCTTACTCTTTGGTTTCAAGGATAATTTATGTTAGATCTATTTAGACTCACTCTCAGAATTCAATCAATACCATCTGCAACTTGTAGGCTCTCCTTGGCTAAAGCTTCATCTTCAGAAAAATGTAAGGACTAAAGAGCATAAACAGGCAAAATGTAAAATCAGCTGGGCCACTCTCTGACTTATAGGTAAATACCAATGTTTCAAAATCCCCATCTTCCATCTTCCTTTCCATTTCCCTTCCTGTCCACCCCACACACTACCCCACACTACCTGGAGACCAGTATGAAAGCAGTGTTTATGTCCAGCTTTTATTTTCATGTTTAATTCTTGAAACATCTGAAGAGAGATTTCTTGAATTTCTTTGACCCATAAGAAGTGTAAGTTTTTAAGAAAAGAAAGACTTTGTCAGCGAGGTCCACATTTCAAGCGTCTAGCAAGTGCTTTCAGTTTAGAAAAGAACAATGTGCTACCTTTGACTATTAAATCCATTACTCTAATCACATTTTAAATGAACCATTACGAGGTACTGATTTATATAATGTCTTTGCAAACTCAGTATTTCTAGAGTGTAGGTATTTGTGGTATTTTGAGTAGGATCTAGTCATTAGATACTCTTTCTAATAATCATTGGTGATTAACATCATTTCCCCCAAAACATTATCTTTCCAAGGCCATCTCCCTAACCAAGTAACAAAAAAACGAGTGGAGTATGCAGGACTTAAATTCTAAATTATATGTTGCCTCACCAAGCTCATGAGCTAAACTTTTACCTCTGGAGGGATGAGATTAAATATCACTCAGATAAAGGTAATTTAAAAGCTCTCTCCTACAGATTTTTGGAATCAGGAGAAGAAAGTGAATACACAGGTCTACCTAGAAATTCCTGTTGCAGGAGAAAAAAATATATACAAACAACATTTAGTGTGTGTTTTACACCCCCACAGCAAGACCTTAATATGAGCAGATGACATTTTTTTTTCCAACTTTAAGTAGAATTTCTGATGCTCCAGGTCAGCTTCAGGGAAGTAAAATCAAAGTTGCACCAGCTTAAGCCTGCAAAAATTGTTAGCCATCATGTCATTTTCCCCCGGTGTGGACAACGTTCATCCTCAGCCTCAGCCATTTCTGAGTTGCCCCATCGGAGCCCTTGGCCTCCGCTGGCTGCTCCTTCCCCAGCGCATCCCTTTTACTACCATTTGATCATCAGCTTGTTCTGTCTGTCATCTCTTCTTAGAGCCTGGTGACCTGCCCTGGATCATTTCATGTTCTGTGTTTTTCTAAATTACATTGTTCTTTGGAGTCTGTTGCCCAACTGAAAGAGTTACATATTCTTTCTCTGTTACTCAAAGTATCAATCATCCTGTAACTACCTGTACTACCGTTAAACTTCTTCCTGTCTTCCAAATCAAAATCCATTTCTCACTTTCATATGTCAACACCAGCCACATGCATTGATTAAATGTCTTTCATTTGACAGCACACCGTCCTGCTATCCTTGCCTCTGCCTGCATGCCTCCCATATGCTCTCCACGCAAGCCTAATTCTTCTGTTCTCTTCCCCTGGAAAGTCATTCTTCGTTGTAATAAGTTGCCCAAAGTAAATGTATTCATCATCTTTTTCTCTGACAACCATGTTTCTCCACTACGGGAAATTAAACACTGCAACATATGGCCCGAGCAGCAAACTTTAGTGCTTGTTCACTCAATTGTTTTAACACATTGCCGCCTTCACATAATATTCTGTTTGCCACTAGCATGTCAGGCTTCCGCTTGACATATGCATTAGACATGTTAATGGCAAGACAGAAACCAACTGAAGCTGCCAATGTGACGAAAGAAGGGTAAGTGCCTATTAATTACTAAAATTCACTTTTTTCCACTATTTAGCGGGGGAAAAAAAACAAATTAATGCCTCCAGAACATGCCACCACATTAGCCTGCTGTGGTGCCATCTGACAGATTTTTTTAAACCCTAAGTACTTAGGAAGGGCTTTGTGTAGATCCAGCAAGGCGCTCTCACCATTGTCATGGGCCCTATCTGTCTGCTCCTTGTGCTTCCCTAGTCAACCACTTACACAACCAGATAGACTATAGTTGCTGAATTCTTTATGTGGCCATCCGAACACCACTGGTACATGCTCAGGATTCTTCTCTATTATTTATGCATGTAAACTGCTCTGGAAGTATATTCTTTTTTTAAGATTTTATTTATTTATTCATTTGAGAGAGAGAGAGGGGTGGGGGAGGGACAGAGAGAGAGGGAGAGAGAGAATCTCAAAAGACGCAGCACTCAGCACAGAACCCTATGTGGGGCTCGATCTCACTATCCTGAGATCATGACCTGAGCCAAAAATCAAGAGTTGGACACTTACCTGATTGAGCCACCCAGGCACCCCTGGAAGTATATTCTAAGGGCTACACATTTACTGAAAATAGAATACAACTTTCTATTTCTTCTGGGTCATCACTTCATAGTGACATTGTTTAATTGTTTATGAATCTTTGGGGTTCTATATGAGTTTACGGATTTTAAATTCAGTTAATCTTTCAGTTAAGTCATTTTGGTCGCAGAATTCATAAGAAGTTATCATTTATTTAAAAGTTTTTGTTTTCCAGATCTCTATTTTCTATTAATACACATTAATTTTCAGGGCATATACTTAGGACTTAAAGCATGACCCTAAACAATAAAAATGTTTAAAAGGCTTGTCAGTGGAAACTATATTGAATGTTCTTTTATTTAAACAAGTTAGAGCTATATTTGAGACATTGGTTTTACTTGATGCTGGAGGACATCCAACAGCTATAGTTTCCTAGAATCTCTGAGTCTGATTAGTCTCTATGACATTTTCTGAGACCTCAGAAGTCCACGGCTCCTAGGGCATTCCTCCTATCAATAACAGTATCATCCTGAACTCAGTGTCGGCCAAGAGATACCCAAAGCTTAATTGAAAGAAACAATTTATGGATGTCCACCCATGACTCTGACCCTCTAAAAATCTATCTTAAGTTAGATGGCAGAGAGCTATGTCCCTGGACCTCATCAAATTGGTCCTCTGTAGAATTGCTTTTACATTGACTTCAATGTCACACCCTATACAAAGGGACATTACCAGAAGCAGTCCTGTGAAGCCCATTGTATTTTCCATAAGGACATTGTTGAAAGTATTATCAACTACATTACACAGTGTCTTCACAGTGAGAATCTACATGACAAGTTTTTTTAGGCTTCAGTACCAGGAAGAGTTGGGCCATGCCTCAGCACCTAGTTTTATCTTACAAAGAGTAGGTACATTGAGTTCTGGTTTATACATCGCCTATTAGAATGCTTGGAGCAGGTAAGCAGGACCTTGTAACTTATAATTTTGTACGCTGGCCTCTTTGATGGAGTTATTATTTTTTTCTTCTAACTGCCCTTGTTTTCCCATTGCTCTGATTTTCTCGACTCCTTCTTTTTAATTGAACATTATAATACACACATGTATTTTGTCCAGTAGCCTTAAAATCTTTCTGAAGTCAGGTAAAAAACACATATGTAAATATAAGCATAAAAACTGGACTTTAGGAAGTTTACATTTATGCTTTATTTATAAATACATTTATAGATCTATCTACTCTTTTAAGACATTTCAAAATATACCATCTAGCAGGAAAAAAATGTACAAAGTGCCTATGCTTAGTATGTTTGACACCACACAACACCAATATGAGAATTTTCTCTATTGCATAGAGAAAACACAGTTCATCTCTTCAGAAGAAAGCTATAAATGAAATATAGGAATGAATGCTTATAATACATTTATAGGTCCACTCAAACAATTGCATGTAAAAATACACTTAACACTTAGGAGGCTACTGAGAAAAAAAAGCCAAGAAAGTAACTTTAGACCATCTTGCTCTAGTCTCCCATGACAAAATAATACTCTTCATATTCCCAGAGTAAATACTTAATGCGTATCAAGGAATTTTTATATCCTCGAAATATGTATTCATTCCATAAACATGTGTAACAATGTGTTAGGTACAAGCGATACTGGGATGAATGAGACACAGTTCACTGCAATAGGAAATAGGAAAATTTCTAGGATATGCCTAGAGAAAAGCATCCTGCAGTGTTTCATGTGTCTGTGAAACATTTCGGCAGATACTGAAGTATAACAGAATATTCTAAACATCATAGCTCAATGTAGCCTTTTATAGTTACAATGCAAATATTGAGTGACTAAGGAGAACACATCCTGCTGGATAAGGAACATGTTCCTGGGACAAAGTGTTCCTGGGAGCACTGGAAACTGCTCCTTCTCATGACAGCATTGAGTGAATGGCTGAATAATTCACTACATGGCATTCCTGTGACCACAAATGCTAATGCTACCACACAGTGGAAATCATCACTGTCATTATTTTCTTCCCTTTTTGTCTAGATCTTTACAGTATCTTTCTTTTTTCTTTTAGAGAGAGGAAGGGGAGAGAGAGAGAATCTTAAGCAGGCTCCAGGCCCAGTGCAGAGTCCAGTGCAGGGCTGGATCTCATGATCCTGAGATCATGACCTGAGCCAAAATCAGAAGTCAGACGCTTAATCAATTGAGCCACCCAGGTGCCCATTTAAAGCAGCTTTAAAGTAAGCTGCCAAATGAAGATTTTCTAATATTGTCATTATGTGAGCCTAAGGGAACAGAGAAATTTGCACTTAGCCATGAGAAAGGTCAGAAAAATAGACTTCTTTTGAAAATCATGACTCCAGAGTCATCTATGTGGATTATAGCACATCCTAAGGATTCCAGGTTAGCATTTGCTACCAATGTCCTTTGTTTATTTCAATATTTAAGTAGAACCCTAGGAAGAAAGTAGCCTATAAAATTGTTTGAATGAGTTGAAAGATCAAAGCCATTGAGTCGAATTGCGCCTGGGGCAAGATGATAGTAAGTGCAATCTTCAAACGCAGATGTAACAACCTCTGTATGGCACACCAACTAGGAGACTTACCCTGAATTAGTAACCAACAGATCAAGGGAGACCTTGATAGCAAACACTGTGATAATTCAATTTTGAGGCCACAAAAGGTCTGGGACTTTTTTGAGAAATCTGACAAGAGTCCATTTGGTTTGTTCTTCTGATATACATAATATGCCCTATGGGGAAAGCTTGGTGCAGTAACCCAGTGGATACAAGATGGATTTCTAAGCCAGAAGGCTGCAAAATACCTTCTGTTCACAAAGGCTGACCGACTAGGTCTCCCTAGGACACAGCAGTTAAGGTCTTAATGTCTTAATACTTCTTGCCGCAAGAGTGTGAGAAATGTGGAGGAATCAAATTATTTCTGCTGGAGTTTCTTGTTTCTGTTATATTTATCTAGTTTTAGAAACCTGTTTTCACCACTCTATTCCTAATATTGACCAGAAGTAGAGAATGTAGCCCTTCACCACACTTGTGCAATAAAAATGCTTCCTAATTGTTTCTTTTCTTTGCCCTACCCTGACCTGTTCCAGCTACTCACCAAGATTTATAGTTTTCCTCTCCTCTGGGACCATCATGTGACTTGTTTTAGCTAACGAATGTGAACAAAAGAACTGGTACATAATTGGCTATCTTCTCCTTCGTGACCATGTTGATATAGACTTGTCTCAAGAGCAAAGCAGACTGGAATGCTGAGACATCACATGAAGGAGGACAGCTTTCTGGAGGGTTGCCCAGACCCACAGCAGACTTTGCATGAGTAAGAAATAAACCTTTCTGTTGTGTTAAGTCACTGAGAATGTTGGTTCATTGTTACCTCAGCATAAATTAGACCATTCTAACATATCCTATTGCTTTCTATCTCTGTGTCTCCTACCCAGTTCCACACATGAAGCACCTAAAGGACTTAAAAATATTTCCTAAAATAAGTCAATGGAAAGAGAATATAGAAACCAGATTTGGGTTCCAGGTCTTAACTTGTCATTTTACTGGTGCATGTAAGTACCATGTCCTAGCATCATTGTCTGAATCACAGATCTGGAATGATACAAGCTCCCGGGCAAAGTCATTTTTTGCTAATCACCCTATAGTCTGGAAAATATACCCCTGTCATTTGCATAGTCAGACAGCCAACATATATTGAATAAGTAACCACTATAGTCCAGTAGCTGTTCTAAAAACCGACAATACATAGTGAACAAAAGAAACAAGGGTTATGCTTCATCAAGCTTCTGATCTAGCAGAGGGTGAGACACATACAGGGGCACACACACATCCATATACATATATACGCACATGGAGTAAACACATTAACTTGGTTCTGTAAGGAAACTACAGAAGGAGAGAGAATGGTTGGAGTGGACAATACTATTGTATATAAGTCTTCTCTGAGGAAATGACATTCAGGCTGGGACCTGAATGAAAAGAACGCCAACAGGGCAAAAATTTGGGAGAAGAGGCTAAAGGCGAAAGGAATGGCGGAAGTTAAAGCTCTGATACGGGAATAAGTTTGGCATGTTAGAGAACCCAAAAGAAGGCTGACGTGTCTGTAGCGCAGCATGAACGAAAGAGGGTGGAGAGAGGTGTGGTCAGAGGGAAATAAAAGAACTAGATCCCATAGGACCATGAAGGCTCAGTAAAGGATTTGGATTTTACTCCTCACTGCAACGAAAAGCCACTGGGGTGTTTTAAACGGGGAGGTGACTTGGCAAGAGCTACATTTTTTTTTTTTTTTTGAGAGAGAGCACATGAGAGGGAGGAGGGTCAGAGGGAGAAGCAGACTCCCCGCCGAGCAGGGAGCCCGATGCGGGACTCGATCCAGGGATTCCAGGATCATGACCTGAGCCGAAGGCAGTCGCTCAACCAACTGAGCCACTCAGGCGCCCCGGCAGGAGCTACATTTTTAAAAGATCCCTCTAGCTACTGTGTATGGAGGGGCTGATGGAGGAAAAGAGTGAAAAGAGGGAATGGGTAGTGTGGAAGTCCTGCAGTGCAAGCCGTGGAGATGAAGAGATATGGTATAGGTTATTCGAGATATATGGCAATGGCTCCCGAACTCGTCTGCGGATTATAATCACCTGGGGTAAGGAGCGTTTAGACTTGCCAAACCCCAGGTCACACCTCAGATCAATTAGATCACAATCACGGAGGGTAGGACACAGGTGTCGGGTTTTGATGCTCTCCAGGTGATTCCAATGTACAGATAAGTTTAGGAGCCACTGACATACAGTATTTTGGAGACAGGTCTGGTAGGACTTACAGAGAGACTGAACAGAATGCGGGGGATGGAGATGCAGAAAGAGAAGAATTAGTGATGGGTGTTGGTGTTATTTACTGAAATTGAGATGGCCTCGTGAGGAATAGGTTTGGGATAGGGATGTTGGAAGAGAGTCCCAACTTCGGATATCGAAATGTTTGAGATGCCTGTTAGGCATTGTATATTGTTTTATGTAAGTTGACATCACACAGATAAGGGAAAGATCAAGACTAGAGACACAGATCTTATAGAATTTGTAGAATTTGGTATAGAATAAGCATTAAAGCCACAAAACAAGATGAAACCATCTAGTGAGTGGGTGTGGCTTGAGAAGAGAATACTCAAAAGGATTTAGAACTCACAACAAGCTGTAATCTGACTCTGCTGATCTCCTTGATTTTGCCTTCATCCCTTGCTTGCAAAGGGGAAAGAGGACTTCCTTTCTGGGACCCACACGTGGGCACAGCACTGCCTCTTCTTTACTCTCGCTGTTGGTTTTGGTTCTCAAGCTATCCCCTCCCTGGCTGTGTTCTAATGCCCTCCAGGTAGAGTTCTGAGATCTTTTAGTGTCTAACTCTACCACATCCTAGCTACAGGGACCCTCACGTCTGCCTCACAAAGTCACACACAACGTGCCTAGATGAGAACCTCTAACGCCAGGCATTCCCTGGGCAAACTGAATATGCCCCACCTTCCCCACGTCCTGCATGTCTGTCTATTCGTACAATGCAGCTGCCTCTCTTTCAACACATCTGCATGCAGGATGGATAATTCCAAGGTGCACAAAATGATGTCATGCTAAGTAAGCTCCTCTGTAGGATTTATTTCTTGAGCTTCTAAAATGGTCAATGCTGCGGTTTTATCACTTTGAATCAATGAAGTCTTGTAGAAGAAGGGGAAACAAAAAGGTCCTGAAATCAACCTGTCTGAATTTGAGTCCCACTTGAATGTGGGTTACTAGCTATGTGGCCTTGACAAGTTCTTTTTACCTTTTTTTCCAAGCCTTAGTTTTCACACTTGGGAAAACAAGGGGATGATAACTAATTGTAGCTATTTCTGAGAGCTAGTTTAAGAAACAAGCTGAGGTAAAACACCTGGGTAAGGTACCTTGTACAGAGTAAGCACTCAATAAGTGCTTTCTACTCTCAGTATACATCTGGCTTGTGCACAACGTCTGTCCTCTTGGTGCCCTGGAGAGCATGGGTTCTTGGGCTTGTTCTTAAACAGTGGATTGCATCGATCCCTTCCTAGTTCCTTCTCTAGGCCTTTGACTTTATCTTCTTAGTTTTCCTAAGAAGCTGCTACACCAATAGCTCCCTATTCAGCTACAAATGCAGAGCTTGCCATGGAGACCTGCACCTGCCCACTCGTCCCCTTTTCCACTAATTGACTTCAGCTCAGCAGCTGCATCCATTTCCCATCCCTAAACTAATGAATCCATCAGTTATGGTTTTCCCCAGGGCAACTTTCCAAGGTTACTTATTACAACACAATATCTTTAATCATATTTAATCATACATTGAGATGGAAAAACAAATAACTCCCATCTGACGATAAAGGGATCTCTCCATATTATGTATAACTGTTTAAGGGTCTTCTTTGGAGAGCAATATACAATGTGTCTCCAGTAGCCTGAATAATAGTAGAATTAGAAGAGATGTGTTTAGAGACCTTAGAGGTGGATCATGAAGTTATTGATTTTCTTTAGTTGGTTGAGTGATCTAATAATCTATACCCTTGAGACCACGTTGAGGATCACATTTTCTACTACACAAAACGTGGTTTGTTTAAAAGTCATTTTGGAGCAACTAGGTGGCTCAGTTAAGCGTCTGACTCGATCTCAGCTCAGGTCTTGATTTCAGGGTCGTGCGTTCAGAGCCTTGTGCTGGGCTCCATGCTGAGCATGGAGCCTACTTAAAAAAAAAAAAAAAAAAGGGCGCCTGGGTGGCTCAGTCGTTAAGCGTCTGCCTTCGGCTCAGGTCATGATCCTGGGGCCCTGGGATCGAGTCCCACATTGGGCTCCCTGCTCGGCGGGAAGCCTGCCTCTCCCTCTCCCACTCCCCCTGCTTGTGTTCCTGCTCTAGCTATCTCTCTCTCTGTCAAATAAATAAATAAAATCTTAAAAAAAAAAATTCAACTTTTGCCTAGTGGGAGGGGAGGGAGAAGAGTGAAAATAAATTTTTAAAGAAATTCAATTAGAGGGAAAAATCATTTCATAATTTTCTTTTGGAAACAGTTCTCAGGATGTGGAGTACAAGGGGCTTTTTGAGGGCATACAGAGACTTTTGCAGTACTCCAGCTAAGTGTTTCTACGATCCTCACTGGTTATAGAGAAAATTCCAGTGTGGGTCAAACAATATAAAACTGATTTTTATAATTCTACATCCACTGTGGTTGTGTGGAAGGCTTGAAGCCTTGCCCGCACACCAGTTTTCCCAAGCCTACGCTATGGATCAGAGCGTACAGAGATCAGCTACACATGTTCTCCATCAGCATAATCATGTTGGTGAGATGCCTGGACCTCATCATATGAGACCTGGTTAATAAAAACTGGTGTGATAAAAATAAACAGTAAAGTGATATTTTGTTTTTCAGCCCAGCCTTTCAATCCATATGTGGGAGAGAGCATCCACAGGGCTCTTTCTCCCCATAATACACATGCATAACTTTCATTAGCATCGATGAGAGGGGCATGTGCACAGGGAGGAAGATTTTGAAAACCCACAGTGAGCTGTAAGTGAACATAATTTTGGCAACTTGAGAGCATGGGGCTATTCTGATTACTCTATACTTGGAGGATATAATAGAACCAAGATTGCTTTGCAGGACTCATTTATACACATGCACATGTTTTTCTGATAAACATCCAGGAAGACCCTCATGTAAAATACAAGGGGCAAAACGAATGTGCAATGAGGAAAGGAAAGGGTGTGTGTGCGTGTGTGTTCGTTTGTATAGTGTATGTTTTAATGCTGTGCAGAACTATGAGTTTATCACATGTACGAAAAGCAAAGAGCAATTTACACGTTCTAACCCAAATACCTTAGATTCGACCAAGCAGAGGTGTTCCTTGTTGTGGGAGACAGGATGCACTTTAGATTCCATCAAAGCTAGACTCGGGGCACCTGGGTGGCTCAGTGGGTGAAGCGTCTGCTGTGGCTCGGGTCATGATCTCCAGGTCCTGGGACCGAGCCCCCCCCCGCATCAGGCTCCCTGCTCAGTAGGGAGTCTGCTTCTCTCTCTCTCTCTGCCCTTCCCCACTGCTCGTTCTCTCTCTGTCTCTCAAATAAAGTCTTAAAAAAAGAAAAAAAGCTAGGCCCACGGATCATCTGCTAAAGATTTGATCCAGTGGGTAACAGCCCCTGAAAATGGCTAAAGCCTGTGGGATCCCTTCCCTTCTTGTATTTAAACATGGCAAGCGCTTGCGAAGTAACATTTTTATTTGTGTTTTCGCTACGTGATGCTAACTGATAAGGCTACCAACAATTACAGGGTCATGCTGTTATTTTCAAATTAGAAAAACACTTCGTGAACAGCTTTGACAGCCACACTCTATCAAGGAGAAGAAAAGTCAGCCCCTGGTTGGAGGACGAGTACAGACCTCCATTATTGGAAGCCCCGGCATGTGGCAGCGTGCAGCTACTTAGCTGATGACAGCAATCTTCATCAGTCTGCAGCCCCTCTAGCTGTAGACTTCGCCCATCTACAAACACAAGCCTTCTGTAGCATTGGGGAATATAGGTGACCTTTTGGAGAGGCTTTTGATCTTGAGCAGTGATCAATCTTGATGCAATTTAAGAATGAAATATATATATATATATAAATTGGGCTCCTGGGTTGCTCAGTCGGTTGAGCGTCTACCTTTGGCTCAGGTCATGATCCCAGGGTCCTGGTATTGAGTCTGCTTCGGGCTCCCTGCTCAGCGGGGAATCTGCTTCTCCCTCTGCCCCCCCTCTCGTGTGCGTGTGCTCTCTTAAAAATAGATAAATCTTCAAAATATATATTTAAAGTTAAACATATGTGCCCAATAGTTTGGTTTCTATGTAGGACAGTGTATTTCTGACATGTATACTCAGCAGCTGACTCAATAATAGTGTTTCCTAATTTTGTAGTGTTGGCGATTATTTAAAGGAAGCATTTTATCTGCTTTCCTTTGTGGTAGTGTGGAAGGAGAAGGAACTGTGCTAGGTACTTACATATATTATTTCCACTAATCCTTAGAGCATACCTGTGAGGTGAGTGCTAGATCACTAACAGAAGAGGAGACTGAAGTTTAAGGAGATTTTTAACCAACTCGTCCAAGGATGCACGGCTAGGGAATGCCAGATTGTGACCCAACCATTCTGCCACAAATCCATGGTCTTTCAATCCTACTCTGCTGCTTCTCTAAGAGAGGAAAGAATCTCTCTCCTTGCTTGAGAGGAGAGAAAGTAAATTAAGCGCTGGGAAGTATGAACAAAATATGAAACGCCCGAACCAAGGAGAGAGCCTTTTGTCCCCCCAGCATTAATCAGCAAGGCTGTGCTGGCTGTGCTCTGCCCATTAACCCCTCTCTTTCTATATTTAAGCAGAGCAGCTCCTAGCTGCCAACACCTGCACCTCTTTGTCTGAGGGCTTCCCTCAAGCTGAAGGAGCCTGCTTTGTTCATGTGGACAGCATGAAGTACTTGGAAATTTACGTCCTCAGCAGGGCAGCCATTAACCAATGATTGACAGGTGTGGTGGCATAAATCCTGGGGGGCTGGTCCCTAATCAAGACATACCTTCTGTGTGATCTACACTGACTCCAGCCCCCTGGCTGGATTAAGCCCAAATTCCCTGGAGGATTTGGATTGCCAGGGTACAGTTTAGCCCCCTTTCCTTCCATGTTCCACTTTCCGATTCCCCTGCATTCCCATATATTTGAAGTAACGGGGAGACTTTGGTAGAAAAGAAGACTAACAGGCGACTTCAACTTCACCTAATTGAAAATAGTTGCTATGATAGCAAGAAACACCTAGTTTTCTCTATTCCAATCTCAATAGACTACCAATCAAACAAATTAATTACACTATGTTCTACACCTGAAACTGATATGGCACTACATTAATTATACTGGAATTAAGAATATAAAAAACAAACCAAAAAATGAACTACATGGGAATGAAAATCTCAGCTTGATATAAAGAAGACTTCTTGACTATAAAGGTGACTGAACACTGAGGCTGTCTCTCTTATCCCTCAAAGATATTTCAAAAGAGAATAGACAGCTGAGATTACTACAAATTAGTATACCATATTGACTGGGTTTTGCTCTCACATGGACCTGGGTGTGAGTCCTGAATTTTCCATGAGCTGTGTGGTAATCTCTCTATACCACAGTTTCTTAATCTGTGAAATGAGAATAAAATGAGACCTATATCGTCTTCTTGTTGTGAAGTTTAAGGGAGATTTAATGCATTTAGATTACCTAGTATACAGCAAGGCATCCACAAATGGTAGCCATTATTACTGATTTTTATATTTCTAGATGCAGAATAGCCCTTTGAAATTTTTTTCAGGTCTATAATTATGTAGCTCTTCCCACCTTTCCCAAAAGCTTGACACTGAAAGTAGGATCTGAGTGCATCACTACTGGGAAGAAAAAGAATGCAGGAGAGCTGGTGAAAGATGCACCACCATCAGTTCCCAGGGAGAATGAAGGATTGTACGGATGTGTGCATCACCAAAGGCAATTGCCAGCTACTGGTTCTATTATACAGAATATTGCCCTTTCAACTCGGTTTCACAAAATAAGATCCATTTATTAAGCTATTAGTATGTACAAAACACTGTGCCAAGTGTTATTTATGCTGATTTAATTCTCTCAGTAGTCATGGGAAGTAGGCATTATCCCCATTCATATAAAGGGACAGGACACAGGCTCAAAGAAGTTAAATAACATTCTCAAGATCAAGTGGTGTGGCCAGATCCAGTCCTGTCTCCAGGACTTCAAACCCCCTTATACTTCATTTCATGTAGAATTTCAGAGACCACGTCTCTGGTAAATTTGAATTCCTCTGCCTCTGAAAGAGCTGGTCTTGTGATGATGGGCTATACACGCTGACATCAATGTATAAATACTCGTTGTTCACAAGAGAATCACCAGCCTCAACAAGGTCCTTGAAACCACGAGATAACTTCTACCCAAGGGTGATCTTCAAAACCAGTGACACCCTACTTTATCTTCACAACCCTTAACCGTGGAAGAGTAAACTTAAGCTGGCAAAAGAAAAGCTACCCAGTGTTTCCAAATGCTCCCTTTGGAATCTGTTAAACTGCTTGAGAAGTACACTAGGAATGAGCCCTACTGGCAGCCTCTTTGTATTCAGTCCTTTAATTTCTGCAGGCTGGAGGATGCCCTGATAGTCAGACATGGAAATGTTTCCGAGGGCTTTCCAATTTTCCTAGCAGTCCTCCAAGCTAATGAGCCTTGAAAGAAATCCTGAAAGATCCACAGGAGCACTCCAAGAAGAACCCCTTCCAGCCCACCCCCACACTCCCCCCCAAAAAAGTGTGTGCACACCAGGCCAGCAAGCAGGGTGAGGAGACAGCCAGGTCTCCTCGGTCATAGAGACTGGTACCATGGAATGATTTCCACTTTCACCTCCTGCTGAAATCCTGGAAGACTTTGTGAGAGTGACCACTTGCTCTTCTTGAGTACAGAGGTTGGGGAAAGGCCAGGCAGTTCTCCTCAGAGGGACTTTTTTTAGACCAGCAATTCCCACAGGACCCCCTGTGAGCCTAATGCAATTTGTGCTAAAGAGGAAATGATTCTTGTGAAAGAAGCTATATTCCATTCAAATGTTATTTGAGTAACAATGGGAGGGGGCAGGAGAGTTGAGGGGAAGTAAAGCCTGCATTTGTCCTGAGAGTAAGGGGCAGCATTTTCAGTCTTGCTATTAAGACAAAGAACTAGTATTAAGACAAGTACAGTCAAACTCCCTGCCCTGTGTGTTCCCCTGTCAGGAATCCATTCTTTTTTATTATGCCATATGCGTAGCTTGAGGTTATATTGGAATGCATAAATCTCTTGTGAGCCACAAAACGTTAAACTGCCATTGTCCTCATAATTTCATTATCTGTTTCTGCCCTAAAACGTTTAACACTAATTGAACACCCGAGGTTTTCCTGTGAAGTTTATTTTCTGAACATTATTGAAGTGCTGTTGATAAAAGTCAGAATTTATGGAGTCAACACTCCTTAAAATGCCATGATAAATTTGAGCAGGAGTATTTTTTTTAGAGCAGGAATATTTTTATGAATTTGCCTGGAATTTCAAAGTCTTTCCATCATTCTACATTATAAAGCTGTCTATTTCAAAGTGTATTTTCCGAAAACCGGATTACTTTACTGAACCCAACCTGTTCATCTACGGGTTCAGCTTGGACACACTCGGGTATCAATTTATCTGACATTTCAGGTTGTCTCTCCTGATGTTAATTTTGTTCCTGATTAAAAATACTGACTTCTTCCCACCCACCTACATCCTCCATGCTCCGATTCAGGCTGGATGTAAATATTGGCAGTCATCCACTAATGGCAGTTCATTTTTTTTCTCTGAAAGAAATGTATTTGCATGACTCAAAGCTATCAAGCATCCTTTAGTCCTTTAAGGGGAGAAACAGTTTCCTCTAAGTTTAAAAAAAAATCATAAAGAGAAGCCATGTGTTAAAGCGGTCTCGTGGATATTGTTTGCATTCCAATTAATTTCACATGTCTCTGTCAGAAAGTCATTTAGTTCAAAAACAAGAGATGATGGGTGTCTCTTATAGATTTGTATTCACATTTATGCATATGCAAATCACACATACACAAATATACACACAATTTATGGTATACACTATTCAAAAGTGTAGTCTTTACAAAGCGTTTGGCTGCATTTTGGCTTCAGAAAATGAAGCAAAAACTTAAGAGTTAAGGGTCCGTTTCCCATTTAAAAGAAGTAAGTTGTTCGTGGTTACTATAGTAACTGCCAACAGACTAGCATTTTTCTGTCATTATTATAATTGGAAAAGAAAATAATCTATTTTGAATTATAAAGCACGAAAAGGACTTTGCATCTAAAATGGGTCCCTAAACTGGCTAAGCAGGAGGAACAACAGACAATTGCCACAAGTGGGACTGGGACTTCACCTTCCTGGATCAAAATATGGTTTCTAAAGAACTTAGCAAAGGTAAGTTGTTTATCCTGATGCAGAAACCACAATGACCCGAAAAAGAAAAATGATATGTATTTCCATCCTGGGCCTTAAACTAAGTAAAAAATTCAAAACTGCTTTCAGAAGGACCTACAGAACTAAAAACCCGTGATTTTTTTGTTATTATTCTAGAAGCGTAGCCAGTGTGTCTCATTGTACATATTCAGTGTCTGCCCTCTATCACCATTTACTACCATCATTTACAAGGGATAATTTATTTTACTCATAAAAGAAAAGACTTTCTCTCCCTTTCAATGAACTCTCCCTGTATTCATTGCCCCCCCACACCCCCCACCCCTGTTTAAAACCTTTCTGCACAGAAAGACGGCTGAAAAGAAACAATGTGGGATGATGAATGACTTTTACTTGATATTTCAATATAAAATTTAAATTCTCTATAATGAATATGGACATCTTTATAACAAGAAACAGTTAAAACATTAAAAATGAGATAACGAAAAAATATATACTTCAAATCACTCATAGGTCTAAAAGACTTTCTAATAAATATAATGTCGACATAACCCGAACATAATCAAAACACTACATATCAAAATTCACATGCTACAGCTGAAAGGTTCTTAGAGAGGCTGGTAGAAGTTCCTTTGAGCAGGAGCCAGCAAAGCCTACTCCCTCTGGGTAAATTTTGTAGCCACGTTCTCCAAGACCACTAAAACCATTTCCTTGCTTAAGCTTCTGGAGGTTTCTGTGAGCATCAGCCATACAGACCAAGAGGGAAGAGGAAAGAAGGTGGGATTGGGGACACCTGGGGCAATCTGAAGTCAGATTGGAAAAGTTTGGGCACTTGGGCTGCAAAGCAGCTGAAGTTTTTACTTAGCAATTACGTGCTTGTCCTTACTTTTAAAGCCTTCAACTTAGATGATTCCCATCTTCCTTTTTTCCGCCTGATTCCCCTCCTTTATCAATGCCTTCCATAACTCTTATTGTCATTCTTTGGAGCTACAGAAAGCTATGATTGTTGAGGAATTCTGGTAAGACATTCCATCCTCTTAGAAGGAATCTTTGGTCAAATACGTAATCTGTTTTAAGAGACTGAATAGGTAAACGGCCAGTGGCCAGACCGTATAGGCCAATAGAACTCTGACCCACAAACACTGCAGCCATTGGATCTAAGACGCCAAGCCGTCTCTGCAGCAATTGGCTCAGAACAGTCAGGACCACCAATGGCTGCCAGCTGCTTTATTTTTTTAACCCCGCCCCTTCTAATTCAGGACCAACCAGAGAAAGCCAAATATGCCCCCCAAACCAATTAGATAGATGCCCTCCTCTTAGTTAGCCCGCTTCCAGTTTCCCCAGGGCCAATGACCACCAATGAGCACTATAAAGCTTTCCCATTTCCTCACGGATTCCCTTTCTATAGCAAGCTCTCACTACGTAGCTTCTGTTTGTTTTCTCTCTTTTCTTTCTTGATGTCCACAATTTTGAACATCGGTGGTTCAAAATATTTCAATCCCAGGCATCCCTCATAGCTAAAAGGAACATTGAAATTCAGATTTAGGAAAATTATGTATTCCATAGCGAAATAGAACTTCACTTTTTCACAACATTGACGTTAAAGAAGAAAACTCTCATTAGAAAAAGAAAAAGCTCTTTTCTACCCTTTTTCTTTAACATCCTTATTGAGATCTAATTCTCACCTTTCAGGGTCTGCAATCAATGTTTTTAGTATCTTCACAGAATTGTACAACCTTACCGCGTGCCCTGGGTTTTGTTGTTTTGTTGGTTTTTAGAGATCAGGACTTGCAAGGTTTCATCAGTCCCAGATGGAAGTACTGAAAGCTAACATTTATGGGCGTACTTACTATGTGCTAGGCAGTGTGCTAAGTGCTTTACACATATTAGCCCGTGGAATTCGTGTGTCTTTCATCACCTGTGCCGTAGGTACGATTATCACTTCCATTCTACACATGGAGAAAATAGAAGCACAAAGAAAAAGCACAAAGTTAAATGACTGGCCTGGAGTCATGTAGCTGGAAAGTCTTGATTCTGAGTTTCGCCTTAACACCACTCTGCATGTCTCAGGTCATTTGAATTTTGCCACTTCTCTTTTTTTAATTAGTCGAATAGACTGCCTGTAAGGAAGCTTTTAGAAAAGAAGTTTTCTTTCTTAGGTTTTCATATCCTGCCTTTGAGCCATAACCCCGCCAGCCCCTCTTAGTTGCCTTTGGCGTTATGGTATGTAGATAAATGATGCAGAGTTCTCCCATCAGCTACTCCTTGAGAAAATATAGATCTTCACATTTTAAGCTCATTTCATTCTCCTTTCTCCCCTCTTCTTTCTCTATTTAAAAACAATAAATAGGCCTCATACCTAGTATCTTGCTAATTTGCACTAAGAAGGCCGCTGAGCCATTTTTGTTTTGGAATGTTTTTAGTTATCCTAAATGATTCCTGAGTCGGCTAAAAGGCCTGGACTGCATCTATAATGACCAAGACAGTAACCCAAACAAAAAACACTAGTTGTATATGTTTATGGTCCTCTTAACATTTTCCAAACCTTTTCACCTCTGTCCTTAAAATGTTCACCACTCATCTGGATATTTCCAAGTAGTTCCTGTTCAAATGTTATTTATGGCTGGTGCTTGTCATCCTTCTAGGTTACCCTTTCAGAAAAAGGTTGTGTGATGGGGGGCATAAGATTGGGTGTGATGCTAGTCATAACTTGTCATTGAGATCCTTGACTCCTTCAACCAGAGCATGAAGCAAAAGTGTTGATGGATAAAATTTAAATTTTGCCAGCAATTTAAGATTCTACTTTGGGCTGAGCTTGGAGAAAGGAGGGCCTCAGAAGTGGTAGCTTGCCAGCCACATTCGATGGAGCCTTGGCTGAGCACTGATTAGCATCTGTGCCTTGTTTGTTAAGGCGGAGGACAGATGCCCTGCTTACTAACTTCACAGGAGGGGTTAGTGGTTGGAAACTGGGTTGGCTGTTTTTCAGTGACTGAATGTGCTTTAGAAGTCTGCCTTTTATGACTTATACTAGTTTAGCTGCCAAACTAGCTGCTGAAATTGGCCTATTGCACTGTGAAATTTGTTCAAATAGCAGGTAATATTCTTACAGGTCCCCTGCATGCTCTGGACAAATCATAGAGAAACCGCCATGTCCTACAGACTAGGGGTTGGGGAGGGACTTGTAATGCTCCTCCCTCGTCCCCCTCAGTCAGGATACAGGAGAGGAAACCATGTCAGCCACCTCACGTGAGCCGGCTGCACTAATCTTGCTGACAGAGAGCTTTGGTTCTAGGAAGGGCCATGTAGGTAGTTAATTATATCCAGTGTTAATTGAGTGGTCATATTAACAGTCTCATGAGGTCTAAGGATTCCAGAAATTTAGGTGTATAAGAGCCTCAAGACGAAGTCGAATGAGACATCATGTTCTTTTTGACCTTCTCTTTCAATTTGGGATGATGATTTCATTAATCAGGATTCCGTCCCCCTGTCATTCGTTTCTAATCGACAGATGCTAATTAAAATAGCAAACGGGATCCTCATGGGCAGTTTCTTCTGTGTTTCTTCGGTGACCATTCTGTTCTTGACTGATTAAGCATGGCTCTTTCCCCTCAATTAACAGACAAGTTAAACTTTACATTCCCTCAAATTTTTATTACTCGTAATTAGGAAGTGAAAAAAATCATTTTGCATTTTACAACTTTAAAATGTAAAAGTAAATTGGGCACTCCAATAATGTGGTACTAACTGCCTCGTCTGAGGTGAGCCAGAGTCAGGGGCATTCCAGCATTGTTCCTGTGCTCTGAATCTGCCAGGTCCTTCACTCCAGCACCCAATCCAAACCGCTTTTCATGATGAAGAAACCTTGCCAGGGACTTAATTTTTAAATTTGCCTAACAGTAAAATAAGATTCTAAACATAAATCACTTAACAACAAAAAGTTCGCTCTACTTCTAAAGCCTAGGTGGCGCATTATTTCCATTCCTGCATCAGATAAACATGGATGGTCTCATGTTAATCTAAGCTTCTTGTGGTCAAGATAGGTCTTACTCATTTTGGTCTTACTCAGCTCTGTCATACTGCGTAGTATGAGATCAGCAACACTGTACCTGGTATGTACTCAATGACTCTTACGCAAATGAATGATTCAGCTCTATCCCCCTTCTCCATGGCTTACCCTTAGCTTTGCGTTTAGTACTCTTACATCTGTTTTCAACATTCAGCTACACTTCACATAAGGAACTCAAGCACTGAGGATCACGTTTTGGATGGTTGTAATGGCCTTTCTTTAAAGTGTTGCCTTAGTCTCGTCTCATAAGAAGAAAGAGTATTAAGTACCGACTGCATCTTAGCACAAAAACAAGACACAGGAAATTAGCCATAAGTGAATTTACATTAAAATGAAATATGCTCGGTAATTACCTTTAATGGTATTGATTTTTTTAAACAAGAACTTTTATTAAAATGTGATTTTAATTTCTTGGCCCATCCAGTTTTTTTTCTGAGTAGAAAATATCCGATTTCAACTGGTTACATTTTGACTCTTAAATATAACCATGCTCTTTGTCTCGGAAGTGAGATAAAAAATTACCTTTGTGGAATTACATATTTTGGGAGGAAAGGGAGACAGGATGCTGGGGAGGAAAGTGGAATTTCTCATTCTTCATTCTTCTCAGGAAAGGCTTTGTCATTAAATATCAACAATAATTTCCGCATTACATTAGGAAGAGATAAAACACCAGTGCAGTCGTCCTTAACAGCAGTTCAGCCAAGGTTTTTCAGAACCGCCTGAGAGACCTCAAATTCACCAAGAACTAACAGATATTTACACCCTTGGGTAACACAAATGCACTCATGAGAATCCCACAGTCCTTTAAATGTCTCAGGAGGCGGGAGAGTGGGTTATCCCGAAAATTAGCCCAGACTGCAAACTATCTATAGGAAACATTCTCTCCTCACCTAATTCATAGATGTGCCAGGAGGGCATAACCCTTGAAATCACTCCAAGACCAGAGGAAGTTGCAATGAGCATTTGGATAATGGCTAGAAAAGGGAGCTGCAAATATTCTCTTCTGCTATGGAGTCCACATAATAAAATTAGGGAGACTGACATTATGGGGTGACCAACAACCCCTCCCGGTTTGCCTGGACCTGAGGGGTGTCCCAGGAGGTGGGATTTTTCAGTGCTAAAAATAGCAGCTTTGAGCTAACCAGGATGGTTGATCACCTTACATTTGATAAGAACTATTTTTTATTACATGGGTTTGGGGCCCCATTGAGTTTAGGTTTATTTAGACACAAAGCAAGTCAACTGATATAGAAAACAAGGTATTCTAGGATCCCAAATTTTGGAATTGGGGTTAGGAATGGAGAGAAAGAAGCTACTGGGGAAAAAAGATTCTTGTTCAGTATTTCCAGGACAAGAACGAAAAAAAAGTTACTTAAGTGCAATGCATTTATAAACTGCCCCAGTACCCCAGCCATCCCTTTATCCCAAGGAGAAAAGGTTTCCTTACCCCCCCCTTTTTTTTTTTTTCATCTATTGGTGTCAGGCTACCCTTTTCCCCTGTAAACCTGGTTTTAATGCCTATTTAAGTTTCCTATACAAATTTCAATAGACCTACACCAGGTGATTTAATCTGTACCCTGTAGAGGTGACCTCAGGGCTTTCCCCTACATTAACTTCCCAGCATACTGTCCCCTGACATTGACCAGGGAACAGTTTAGCAAGCAGATAGACTCGAAGCTCTTGGGTTAAGATTTCTTCCCCTTTGTTATTCGGCATTAGGCCCGCTGTCACCTTGCTACCAAATAGGACAACAAGGAGATCCTTGGTGCCACGGCCCATCCTGAAACTTTTCAGTGTCCTAGGTAGGGGCTACGTGCCACAGAAACATTAAAACTCCGGAAAGAGAACATGAAGCCCTAGAAATCGAACTTGCTCTTATAGATGTTTCCACTCCTTACCGTATGGTGGGAGACTCCTGATACAGGAAGTGGACTGTGAAGTCCTGCCCTGGAGAAGGGGACTTAGGATGTAAAGGAGTCTCATTTCTGTCTCTCTTTGGAAGTAGGCTGGAAGCACCTATAGCTTTGTTTCTATGGTAGCAGGCCTAAGTTTTCTTTCCAGTTTCCAGGTACCAGATTTATGTCCTAATGTTCCTGCCTGGACTTGAAGAGTCTACAGCCACTGAGATGAGGTTACTACGCTTTAATTTAGAGGCACAGAACTACAAATATCTTGTAGGGCAGGGGGTGATGTGTCTCAGCTTGGGAGCCAAAGAGTCCCAGTGGGACTTGCTAGAGGTGGGACCTTAGGCAACTTGCTCAACCTCTCTGCTTCAGTCTTCTCATCTGTAAAATGAGGATCATAGTAACTCTCCCAGGGGGTTATTGGGAGAATTCTATAAGAGCATGCATGCAGAGTGCTTAGCATAGAAGCAGGCCCACGGTGCTATAGACCTTTATTCTGGCCCCGTGCACTTGGAGAGCACAGGGGCCTGTTAATGACCGCCCCGATGCACATTCTCACATTCAGGATGCAGATCCGTGGCTCCCAATTCCAGAGAGCATCTAAAAATGACTAAGATCAGTGGTTGCGGGGGTGGGGGGGGCGCAGCTGAGTTTGAGGGAGGGATAAATAGGTGGAGCGCAGAGGATTTTTAGGGCAGTGAAACTGCTCTGATATTATAATGGGGGATACTTGGCATTATACATTTGTCCCAACCCATACAATGTGCAACACCAAGAGTGAAACATAATGTAAATTATGGATTTGGGGGATTATGATGTGTCATTGTAGGTTCATCAGTTGTAACATTTGTACCACTCTGGTGGGGGATATGATAAAAGAGGAGGCTATGCATGTGTGGGGGCTAGGGGTATATGGGAAATCTTCGTGCCTTCCCCTCAATTTTGCTGTGAACGTAAAACTGTTTTTAAATAATTAAAAATAAAAAATAGGAAAATTACTGAGGCATAGACCATCCCCCAGACCAATTAAATTATAACAGAGAGGAGGGCTAAGGCCTTTAATGTTTTTAAATCTCCACAGGTGATTCTTAAGAGCAGATAAGGTTGTAGATGAACCATGAGAGACTATGGACTCTGAAAAACAAACTGAGGGTTCTAGAGGGGAGGGGGGTGGGGGATGGGTTAGCCTGATGATGGTTATTAAAGAGGGCACGTTCTCAATGGAGCACTGGGTGTTACACGCAAACAATGAATCATGGAACATTACATCAAAAACTAATGATGTAATGTATGGGGATTAACATACCGTAATAAAAAAATTTTAAAAATTAAAAAAGCAGATAAGGTTGAGAACCACTGATTTACTCCTTTGGCTGTGGCTTAAGACCTAACAAGAGTCAGCCGCTCTGATTGCCAACTATTGAGCTGGCCCACAGGGGAATGTACGAAGACCGTCAGGCTATACAGGATGTGGGCAGAGTTCTGGGACAGTGGTTTTCAACTTGATTCTCACTTCGGGCTGGTAAATTTTCAATGGTAACATCACAGAGCAGGGCAATAAGGCTCTGAAAGTTGAGAAAAAGAAGGTGGTAGCAAATAGGTAACTCTTGACTCCTTAAGTGGATTCTCAGGGTTCCCTGTCTCTTTAGGAAACAAACAAGAGTTCCGAGTTGGTTTTTTTGTTTGTTCGTTTTCGGTTTTGTTGGTTTTTTTTTTAAGATTTATTTGAGAGAGCGTGAGCAGGGGGAGGGGCAGAGGGAGAGAGAGAATCCTTAAACCGACTCCGTGATGAGTGTGGAGCCCAATATGGGGCTCAATCTCAAGACCCTGAGATCATGACCTGAGCCAAAATCAAGAGTTGCCACTCAATCGACTGAGCCACCCAGGCGCCCCAAGAGTTCGGAGTTCTGTGTTAGGGCTCAAACCTAGGGTACATGCTCCCACTGAAGCAAAAAGGAAGAGCCAACTTGCAAATCAGACCAAAATTGTAAATGGACAGTTAGGAAACTGGACACTAACTCAGCATATCCAGCTGTGAAAGATAATAGCACAGATTTCTCCTTCCTGACCTCTAATGCGGGAGATGGTTCTGAGTTCTTTGAACTTAAAGGGCAATCTCTTAAGAATGATCACCTCGCTTGTTACCACCCAGGCTGGTTTAGCTTCATTAAGATTAATGAGGATATTTGGATTTGCATTAAGCTATCACCTGCATGTGAAAGCAGTGATATTTATTTGTCATTCTCTGAGCTCCTGTTTCCCCGAACTTTAAAATAGGAATAGTAATACCTGCCCCTTACTTTTCTCAAAGGGAATTTGTGATGATAAACAGAAATAATGTTCCCCATAAAACTCAGTTTGAGCTCCTGGAAAGAAATAGGCACAACTTAAATCAAGGTAGTATTATTGTCATAAAGGAAGGTGCTGGAGCAAGTTAATATTTTTATTCCTACCAAAGTACTGTCTTCCTGGGCAAAGCACAAAATTTTCTCAGGAGAGATTTCTCTCAAGTCTTATCCAGTAAATCCCAACGTTCAATTCCTTCGAATGAGCCACACGTTGAAACTTGCTGCCGAGACTTATAAAGCGCCCAACAATAATAAGGCAATCAAAAAAAAGTTTGTTAAACTTAAAATGAGTTCCAATCTACACCCTTACATGTTTAATAATGTTTCCAGTCTCCTCCTCCACTTTGAAGTAAATACCTCATTGAGGCAAGCAGTGGAGGTATGCATTTCACACATTTGTGCTTGCTATTGTTCAGGCCACCAACACTTTTCTACGAGGCTAGTTTAACAGCTCTATGGGGTTTTTGATTATAGGAAGTAATGTTGACTCTAACCTCCCAGTTAAACCTTAAATGCTTCTTTCTTTTCTATAATGGGCTGTCCTAGTATTAAACCACAATCACTTTTTAGGAGCACCTTTCACATCTCTTCAAAATTTACTTTTTTTTTTTTCCTACTTAAGCTCACTATTTCTTTTAACTAACTATTCTTTCCATAGACGCTTATTAGCATTTCACACCTGATAATATATTACAGCTCTGAAGCACATCAGATCTTTTGTGCAGGCTGTCTCCCAAAAAGTTCTCAAGAATTAAAACAGGAGAACAAATAACGCACTCTAATTTGTTAAATTCTGCTCTGCAAAATTTAAGCATGCACTATGACTAAAAACTGGAGGGGAAGGGGAGGCAGAAGTGTGGGGGAAGGTACAAAATATGAATGCGTTTAAATACTTGAAGTTGGTGAGGTAGAAGATAGCAGGGAAAGAGATAATGGTACAAATAGGGACCAGAAATTAGGAATAAATGATAACTTGGTGGACACGGTACTGTTTTGGCGGGATGATTAAAACAATTATAATATCATTTTTGTGTGTCCACTTGGGGAAGTCTCCAATCAGCACATAGTAACCTATGGCTGTCAATCACCATAATCCTTCTTTCCTCTTGCTCTCCTGTGTGCTTTACAGTTTCCTAGTTGGGCAGTGGAAGTGTCCACTAGAATGGATGCTCATCAAGGAGAGTAGAATGGAAATCTGTTTGTATTTATCCTATGGTAACAGTATTCCAGTTTCCTTTTAAAGAACCACTTCTGTAGATCCTACGTTGTTTGGGTGGAACCGGAATACATCAGTCAAAGCACTGCATTCCCCAAGAATGGATATATGGCCCAATGATAGCAAATGAGATAACATGAAATTCCCCATGGGATGTGCTGGATCAGTGGCAGCCATCTAGCAATCACAAGATCCTTCCTTAAAAATAGAATCAACGTATTAAAAGGCAGAGCTAAGAGTTGAAAGAAAGAAGCTGGGACCTGGTGACATCACTGGAACACGAGTCAACCAGTGCCCTCAACTGTTAAGTTCTATGAACCACTAAATTGAGTATTTGCTCAAGCCACTTTGGGTTGGGTTTTTGATTACTTGTGACCAAAAGAGCCTATCTAATATGGGCAAAATCTGTGTTTTCTTCACTCTGTCCCCAGAGCCAAGCTTGGTAACTGGCATACAGCGGTCACTCAATAAATAGAAACTGTATTGATTCTTTTTGTTTTTTTAATGTCCCTGTCAGTAACAACACTGTTATTTCTCATCTTCATTTAACACTTCATTTGTAGCATATCCAACTTCCTCATCCAGCGGAAAAGAGAAAACAGTGCCAAAACATGAAGGGAAGTGAAAAATGTATTTTTTCACATAAGATTGTGGGCTGTCAGTTACTGCATACCTAAGATACTGCCCTGAACAATAGAAAAAATATTTAACGTCTTCCCTCTTCCTCTGAATTTTTCTGGCCAGTCAAGTGATTACACTGGCTTTCTCTAGCAGCATAAACATTCCCTTCCTCTTCATGCTTTGGTATTCTACTGCAATGTCCCCAAATGAATTTCCATTCATTTCAGAATTTGTGGCTCTGCCATTGAATATCGAGGTTATTGACATTTGGATTTTTGACTTGGATTCCTCTAGTAGCATACTGCCAAACAAACCAAAAGAACATTTTTATAATAGAATGCTTGTGACTGGGAGCTGGGAAATTAACCAAGAATCAGAAGCGTTGGACCTCGTTCTTGGCTTTGCCAGTGACTTCCAACATAACTTAGGAAAGCTATCATTTCAATTGGTTTTACTTTTCCCCCAAGTATTTGGAAAGCAGACCTAGAAATAACTCAGGGTAGGACAGTCACAATGATTTGGCAATGGGAAGACACTATATGAAGGAAAACGTAGATATTAGGACCTTCAGTCTATAGACATGATGGTGGATAAGCTGAACCTTGATTTGTTCATTAAATACTAGAGGACTAGTAGACCAGAGACAAACTGAATTTAAAAGGGGCACATTTAGGGGTGCCTGGGTAGCTCAGTCGGTTAAGCATACAACTCTGGATTTCTGCTCAGGTCATGATCCCAGGGTTGTGAGACTGAATCCTGCAGCGGACTCTACACTGAGTGCAGAGCCTGCTTGAGATTTTCTCCCTCTGCCCCTCCCCCCGGCTCCTGCGAGCTCTCTCTCTCGAAAAAAATTTTTTAAAAATGGGGGCACATTTAGGTATAGCAAAATAATTCTATTTTATATAGCAAGAATAAAGTTTTTTTAATCCATAAACTCGAGATCCGTAAGTGGATTAAGAGGAATTATGTTGATCTGTGGTATATTCCACAGAGAGAATGCTGGGCTTCATTAATCTGGGTCTGACCCATACAAAATCTGATATTTATGTTATTTATCTGACTATAAAATGAATTCAAGAGCTCTCATGAGGACTTTGTGGCTGAGGCCCGGAGAATGCTTCACATAAGAAAGACATAAATAGAAATGGTTTTTATCTTGTTGAGCAGGCTTTGAGCTGGACAATTTTATTACTTACTAGCTAGAAAGTCCTGGGAAAGTTCCTTTATCTCCCTGTGCCTCAACTGCTTCATCTGAAAAATGGGGAAGAGAATAGTGACCACCTGTATTAGATTCCCATTGCTGCTGTAACAAATTACCACAAACTTAGTGGCTTAAAACAACACAGATTTATTATCCTATAGTTCTCAAGGGCAGAAGTCTGAAAAGGGCCTGAATTAAAGTCAAAATGTCTGTAGGGCTGGGGCGCCTGAGTGGCTCGGTTGGTTGAGCATCCGACCTTGATTTCAGCTCAGGTCATGATCTCAGGGTCATGGGATCAGGCTCTGTGCTCAGGGTGGAGTCTGCTGGAGATTCTCTCTCCCTGTACCCCGCCCCTCCCCCACTCATACTCTAAATAAATAAAATCTTTGTTAAAAAAAATTTTTTTTAAATGTCTGTAGGGCTGCATTTCTTCTGAAGGCTTGAGGGGAGAATCCATTTCCTTACTTTTTCCACTTTCAGAAGCTGCCTGATGCCTTGGCTCATGGCCTCCTATCTTCAAAACCGGCAAACACATCACTCTGACCATCTGCCCCTGTATTCCATTTATAGGACACTAATGGGTACATGGGCCCACACTAATAACCCATGTTAATCTCCCCATCTAATATCCTTAACTTAATCATACCTGTAAAGTTCCTCTTGCCATGGAAGTGAACATATTCACAGGTTCCAGGGATTAGGACCTGGACATTTTTGGGAGTGAAGGGCATTTTTCTTCCTACTACGTATCATACTACCCCAAGTGGTATTATGAGCATCAAAGGAGACCATGCTCAGAGCAAATTTAGAACAGCGTTTTGAAAGTAATAAGGATAAAACAATGCTAGCTTGTCATTCTGTCTGTTAGCAGTTCATGTTATCAGTCTCAGGATTTCTCATGCTTTAAGTCAAAGTTCATTTTCCTAAAGAACCTGCTGTGTTTTTCATCCTAGTGTTTCAGTTCTCTTTAGCTAAGACAACCCATAGACCCAGTTAGCCAACTAGTCAGTCTCCATGCCAACCAGAGCCCCCATTAGTTGTCTGTCCTTGATATGTAAGCCTCTCTTGATGAGGACCTCTGGATCACACAGGAAGTCCATTCCCTTCTTGTTAGAAAGGGCTCTCCTGAATTTGAATGGCTCCACCTCCATGTGCTT
Organism: Leptonychotes weddellii; assembly: GCF_054177405.1. Classification (NCBI taxonomy): domain Eukaryota; kingdom Metazoa; phylum Chordata; class Mammalia; order Carnivora; family Phocidae; genus Leptonychotes; species Leptonychotes weddellii. Next base: position 28,734,232 of record NC_138371.1, read on the forward strand.
TTTCTACAGGTCCTAGATGTGCAAGATCTAGCCAGAGTCACTTCCAATCCTTCAACCATAAGAAAGCCCTTTAATGCCTAAGAATTGTATTATGTATGTATTCCATTATCTCCTTCCAAGGCTAAACAGCCACAGGGATTCCTTAGCGTGACCTCTCTGCTGTCTGAAACATGAACTCAGTAACTCTAGTGATACTCCAGATTTTTTTGACCACTCTGCACTAAGTCCCTATTCTTACCCCCCTCAACTCACCCTCTAAAGTTATGGGCAATTTTCTTACTATGACATTCTTTACTTAACCCTTATCAAAGTATTGTTACAACAATAGTGGCCATTACTATTCTTCTATGCCTAACTCTTGTTTCTTAAAGATTAGAGCTTGGGAAATAATATTTTTGTTTTATTTTTCTAGTGAGAAAAATAACATGAGAAAATAAGGTAAATGTGTTTCGCCAACTCTAACGATCTTGGGGGGAAAAATGACTAAAAGTAGGCTCTATATACACTGCTGATGAAAGTATAGCTGGACACAACCTTTGTAGAAGGCAACATATAAAGAGCCTTTAAAGTGTCAGATCATTTCTCAGAAATTCCATTTCCCAGGATTTATCCCAAGGATATGACAAAAAGGCACACTATATTTATGGAAACGGATGTTTATCATAACATTATTTATAATAGCAAAAGGATAAAAGAAAATAGCCTAAATGTCCATCAGGGAATTTAAGTGAATCACATGTCATGTGATCAAGCACTGGTTTAAAGTATGCTTATTTTTTTTTATAAGTATGCTTAATGATAAAAGTGTAACAGTATTAAATGAAAAAGGAAGAATGTAAAAGAATATGCAGGTGACCCCAATTTGCAAAATAAAAAAAAAAAAGAAAAACCAAAAAGCCACCAACAACACAAACAAAAACCGTTTTTCTATGTGTATGTCACATGGAAAAAAGACTTGATGGAAATACCCCAAGATATTCAGTGATTATCTTTGCCTGGCTTCTGTTCCTTTCTATATTTTGTAACTTTCAAATCTAAGAATTTTTTTTTGAATTTTTACACACACTTTATTTTTAGAGCAGTTTTAGGCTCACAGCAAATTTGAGTGGATAGTACAGAAAGTTCCATATATTCCTTCCCCCCCATATATGGACAGCCTCCCTCACCATCCACGTGTGCACCAAAGAAGAGATGGAGGAGGAGAGAGAAGCAGATCTACCCACAAGAATGGGACCCTACCACTTCTGAGAGGCTATTGCCTCAGTGTACCTGTCCCCTCAGTGAGTCTGTAGTCAAGCTCCTGGTAGCAGACCTGGGGCCGCTGTTGGTCAGTATTGCCAGGAATCGGATGACAAACTTGTCGCAGAGGAGAGAAGGAGGAGCTGGGGCCCGAGAGACACCTCTATCTGATGGTCACAGTGTCTGACCATGATGACCTTCTAGGAGAGTTGGCTTCTGCTTCATTTCTGCTTTCCAAATAACACACAAGTTCCTCTTTTGATCAAGTCTAACTAGGCAAGGGGATTTTGAGAAACATAATCTGAGCCTTAGCCAAGCTGATAAAATCCATTACAACATAATTACAGTATGTATATTTTTTCTTTTTATTTTGGAGTGTTCACTATGTAGATATTTCCTACAAATCACAGCTTGCCCCAGAGCAGCTTCTGAGCTAGCCAGTCCCTGGTCACTATTTCTGGCTCAATCCTATGAGAAGATGGATGCTACTCCAAGATTCTCACACTTTTAGTCCAAGGTTGACATAGGTTTGCAGAGTTCCCAGGGCTATACACACTCCTTCCCTCTTTTCTATGCCAGACACTTCTCCTTGAATGTGCCCCCCTCTCTTGGAGCACAAATTCAGGCTATACCTGGATTTCTTGAATGAGGAAATCAATTCTCTCCCTGCTATTCAAAGATCTCCCTGAGGCTATTATGCCATCTTGTGTGGGACCTTGAAGAATATCTCCTTATATTTCATAGAGCTGTCTATAAATACAGGTCCTGAAAGTTGTGACCTCATCCCTGACCAATTTTCTTATCCAATTTGGTCCATGGCTCAGGCCATGGAGTCAGGTACTCTAAAACTTAATCCCTAGTCTTTTAATAACTAGTTGTGTAATCTTAAACTCGTCATTTTACCTTATAGGCCACTGAATCTTGTAAAATGAAGTTTGGATTTGATTCTAAGAACTTTTCTAAAATTAAATAAAACAAGTAAGGAAACGCTGTAAGAGAGGCAGTAGAATTTCCTCCCTGACAGAGTTGGAATATGGGAGAATTTTGAGATGTCTTTAAATCCAAGGTGATTTGTGCATGATAAAGAACAATGCATGGCCTAAGTGGAAAAATAAGCCTCAGTGCTCTGCCATTCAGCATCCTGGTTTTTTTTCTGCCCTCTCTGAGAAGCTGCGTGCTGGGAAGATCGGGAAACCATGGGTTAAATTTGCTCCTTTGTGACTGACCGTGGTACCGGCTATGACAAGCCGTCTTTCATTGCAAGACTAGATAACAATGGAAATAAGACATCCTCTATTTTTTATTGAATATAATATTTTCCATCTCTCGTTAGGAAACTTCATGCAATTAAACTACCAATCTTACCCTCTGTGTTCCTCTCTCATTCACAACTTAATTCAAGCAAAATGCTGGCGGATACTTTAGAATCTCTTAGGCAACACTCAAAGTTGAAAATGTTTGCTTTGTTCTGTCTTGTGTCCAGCTCTCAGTTTTTAAAAAATGAAAGAGAAAGGTTGTCCTTGATTGCAAATTCATATGGGAGGCTTTAAATTTTTTGCACATGAATTGCTTTAGGTACACTGACTTCCTAATTTGTGTGTGGCTAATTGGATTGCCTGATTAAAGGACATGGCCATTGTTTCAAGATAGCAACTGCTAGACCAGGGTCCTCGGGTGGCTGGAAAGACCTCTGGTATGTAATCCTACCCCTCTGATTTAATGTGATCAGTGGTGTCTAAAGCCAAAGGAAAACCATGAGACCTCTCAAAATGCCTGTACTGGTGAGGACAATCTTTCCACTGTCTCCGGGATTCTCCAGAGAGCTGCATAGCCGAGATCCAGAGTCTTACCTTATAAATGACTTAACAGGATCAGAGATGCTAGACTGCACCAACATTTGGACCCCATTAACAACGGGATATGAGGGACTCCTGGGTGGCTTAGTCAGTTGAATGTCCAACTCTTGATTTTTGGCTCAAGTCATGATCTCAGGGTCATTGGGCTCTGTGTTCAGTGGGTAGTCTGCTCGAAATTCTCTCCCTCTCTAAACTCTCCCCCCAACTCTCTCTAAAATAAATAAATAAATCTTAAAAAAAATAGGATGTGAATAGGCCATCCACCCAACCCCTAAGGGTCCCATTTGCTTTGAGGATGTCACTGTCATCACTGTACTCCTGCCTATCTTTATTAAACCATTCTTCACTGGACTTAAAAATGTTGAATATTAAACTAACAGGTCTAAAAGTTCTGTTTCTTTAAACTTGCACCACTAATGCTTTGATGGTATGAAATGCCACATGATCTTACATCTGGTTTAAGCCTGTGATATACCATCTAGATGAGAGGGTAGCCCATCTCTAAATAAGGGCTCAGTGCATCCAGTTTTTAACTTATCCCATTTTTTACCCTATTTTCTGATGTCCCCAAATAAAAGTCAAGGGAATACAAAATATTACCTAAAGCAAAGCTAAAATTGCATGTTTTAAATTTTCATGTCAGGAAATGCAAAATTAATACTCTCCTTGCGATATTGCTCATTAATACTGTACTTAGACTAAGCTATAGTTTTAATGGCCTAATTCAAAAGAGAGGAAAATTTTATTTTACTTAACTTAAATCATTTAGATGTATGAGCTCTTATTTCCACTGGCACTTTTTCCACATTAAGTGTAATAGGGAAGAAGTCAATCTCAAATTCTCTCATAGAACATAAACTCTTGATGGACTGAAACGAAGTTGAGCCTCAGAATACCTAAGACATAATGAACCGGATGGACCGCGAGAGAAGAAGGTTTGAAACTCCACAAACTGGGACACTCAAGGGGGATGTCCACATGATCGGGTCAGAGAAAATGTACAAAGCAACTCAGAATATTTTTTCTCTTACCTATTCAGAACAGCTGTGAAATAGACCACAGCTTGTAAGAACTGCAAGATTTCAGAAGCGTAGAAGTGGTAATAATATCCCAAACTGCCATTAAGCCTGGTAAAGGGATACACAGAATTAATAGAACAAGGCCTTGTAATCCGTAGGCCAGCTTCCGGTTAAAAGATTGTCCATAATCCCCACAGCATAGCAAGGCTATGGCTTAGGGAGTCTAGACTCCCCTTTCAGCCCTGCCACCACCTTTTCTCTGTTCTGTTATCGATAACATGAGGGTACTGGGCTGGAAGAACTCTAAACTAGCTTAGTTTAGCTAGCAGAAATTCTGCTATTCTATTCTGTGGTATTCTGGTATTCTATTCTGTGGTAAAATAGCTCCAGGGAAATTGAGTTGTAATCACTGTTCTAGGAATGTGTAAGAAATAATCATCCATTTATTTAAATATCTTCTGTATGGATAGTTATACACAAGTAACAGTTCTAATCACAGTATTATTGTTCTTTATTACAATGAATATGTGGTATAAAAACAAACATTCAGGATGTCTCCTAAAACAAGATGCTTTGCTGTTCTTAATATTTCTTATATATACTATTGTCTTCTGTACCACTTACTTTTAGTTCAAATGAAACAGGCTTAAAGGAATAAAAATACGAAAAATTTTAAGATAGTCCAGAAGGAAGGTGTCAATGTCAGTCAAGGACTTCCTGAAAAACTCTGTTCCTTCATTCTTTTTAGTGCTGAGTAATATTTCATTGTCTGGATATACTACTGTTTATCTGTTTATCTACAAAGAACATCTTGCTGCTTCCAAGTTTTGGCAATTATGAACAAAGCTACTATAAACATACATACACAGGTTTTTGTGTGGACATAAGTTTTCCATGGTGTAAATACCAACGAGTGTGACTGCTAGATTGTATGGTAAGAGCATGTTAAGTTTTGTAAGAAACCACCAGATTGTCTTTCAAAGTAGCTGTACCATTTTGCATTCCTACCAACAATGAGTGAGAGTTTCTGCTTCTCCATGTCCTTGTCAGCCTCTGGTGTTGTCAGTGTTTGGGATTTGGACCATTCTAATGGGTCTGTAGTGGTATCTTATTTCTATTCCTTCATTCTACTCAGTGCAAGTATTTTAAATGGAACCAGGGTCCAGGAGTACGAGAAGGAGGCATTGTCATGTATCTGTAACAATTTTCCTTTCCAGCAGATAGCTGATATTAGAGCATCCTACTCCTTTTTCGAAGGTAGATAGACTTCAACAGCAAATCTGCAATGAGAACGGAGAACATTGAGACCAAGCAGTCTGTAAGAATGGGAGTAGATATACAAGAGACCTATAGCTTAGATATATAGGCTGGCTGTATATCTAAGTATACCCATCAACATAGAAATATTGCATAACAAAGGTATGGAATTCTGATATAGGATATGGTTTCTTATTTAAGAACAAGACAGGAGCCAGATTGCCGAGGTTCAAATATCACCACTACCAGCACTACCACCCCCATTGATAGCTGTGTGATCTTGGGTAAGTTACTTAACCGCACTGTATCTCAGTTCTAAACTTGCATTTCCAGCTGCCCACTCAACAACTCTATTTACATGTCAAAGTTAACATGTCCAAAACCAAACTCTTCATTTCCACCCCCACAAATCTGGTCTTCCCACAGTTTTCCAGAACTCAATAAAAGGAAACTTCCTTCTATTGAAACAGCTTGGTGTCAGCCTTGACTCTTATTTCTCTCCTATCCCCCATCCAATAAGTCAGCAAAATCCTGTTCACTCAAGCTTAGAAATACATCCCCAAATTGACCATTTCCCACCACCTCTATTTCTACCACCCTAGTTAATCTGATTGTAATAACAATAACCTCCAGTACGGTTTCACCTTTCCCACCCATGGCCCCTCACAGCCTCTTCTCAGACCATCTATAGAATATTCTTTTTAAGCCCAAGTCATATATCCTACCTCTGCTCAAACAGCTTCAATAACTTTCCATCTTAGAGTAAAATTTAAAATTCTTACCCTGATTTAGAAGACCCTACCAGATGATCCCCTACTGCTTCTTTAACCTCAAATCATACCATTCTTCCCATTACTCATTCTACTCCAGCACTGACCACCTTGACCTACACTGGCCATGTTGCAATTCCTAGAAAAAGCTAAGGAAGGTGCTCCCTCTGCCTTGAACATTCTTTCTTTAGATATTTATAAGGCTAACTCTCTCCCTTCCTTCAAAATTCTGCTCAGATGTCACCTTATTAGAGAGGTTTCCCCTAACTCTCCTTTATAAAACTTCACCCCTTCCCCTAGCACTCTTCATCTTCTCTCTTTGTACTTTCTAGTATTTTATCTGATATATACATGTTTATTAACTGTCTATATCCCCTTACTGAAGGGTAATCTCCATGAGAATAGGAACTTGATCTGGTTTGTTCACTGCTGTCCTTCCAATACCTAAAACAGTAGGTACACAATAAATGAGTGAGTGAATAAATGAATATGGGATAATATAAAAATACGAAATTGGATCATAACATAGGGTTGTGTGCATTTTAAATAATATAAAATGCTTAGAACATAAGCTCAGTAGTTATTGACTATCAATGTTAATGTCAATCTAACTTGCTTTGCTATCCAGGAGTTTGACTTAATGGTGGGGTAAATCTTAAGGTAACCCAATTCCCTTTGATTTTCCCACTATAACACATTAGCTCAAGAAGAACAGATCAAAGATGAAGCAGGACTCACTAAGCGACTTGGAGGGTACTGGAACTAAAGCCAGACTGAGGAAAGAAATAGATTAAGATTGGGTTGGTGGTCAGCACCCCAGCAAATTTGACCAGCGTTCAAGACCAAGCTCTAGTCCCACTGAAGTTAAAGAATGTGATGAGGCAAAAATTATTGCTAAGGATTTCAAAGAGCACTCAGATATTTCCTGATTAGCTCATCCCACTACCACCACCACCCCACCTTACTCCCTTTCTCTGCAAGAGAAAGGGCAAGAGCTATACTGACAGATTCTCTCAGGGCACTGGGCAAAGCGGCAAATGTGCATTTTGTCTAGAAGTACAGCACAGAGGAGGAGAAGGTGAGCAGAAAGGCAAAGAATGTGGCCAACAGAACTCTTAGAGGAATCAGAGGCTCCTCTCATTAGTTCAGGTGCTTGAAAGGGCCTGGTAAAGGGCAATGTTGGGCCAGTATATTAGTTGGCTGGGGCTGCAATAATAAAGTATCACAAACTGGGTGGATTAAATAATAGAAATATATTGTCTCAGAATTTTGGAGCCTAGAAGTCTGAGATCACGATGTTAAGAGTTGGTTCTTTCTGAGGGCTGTGAAGAAAAATCTGCTCATGCTTCTCTTCTAGCTTTGGTGATTTTCTGGCAATATTTGACCTTCCTGGGCTGGTGGAAATATCACCCCAATCTCTCCCTTCATCTTCACATGGTGTTTTCCTTGGGTATATGCCTGCATCCAAATACCACCTTTTTGTAAGGACACAAGTCCTATTAGAGCCACTCTAATGATCTCATTTTAACTTGATTACCTCTGTAAAGACCCTTTCTCCAAGTAAGATCACATTCTGAGGCACTGGAGGTTAGGACTTCAGGATATGAACTGGGGGAACACAAATCAACCAATAAAAACAAGCAAGAGCAGTTCACCTACACATACACACAAATGGGAGATCATATTTACAGAAGAACATAGGACCCCCTAAATCCATCAGGCAGTAGCTGAAGGAAGAATACAAACTGTCAAGTTTTCACAAGAGAGTGTTTCAAGGTATAGAGACAAGTGTTTGAGTAGAGATGAGGAAGAAATGAACCATGGTTGTTCATGGTTGCTGTGATCCTAGCTAGGGTTATAGATACACCAAATTGGATAATCCAATTTGGATTTGGAAGGGGAGACTCCTCCTTATATGCAGGGGAGACATGACTGCATGGGGCTTAAAATCAGAGTCTCCAGGCCCGATTTGAATCCTGGTTCTACCACTTACAGACACTTTGAGTTTAATAAAGTAGTGTAAACTGTTTGGCCTTACATTCCGTAACTGAGAAATGAGCATGATGGTACTAATCATATTAAGTTTTGATAATTCAATGGAAGGATATATGTAAAGTGCCTTTCACTGTTCCTAACACATAGTGAGTGCTCAATCAGACTACACTAGAAGTTAAGGGGAAGTGTTCCCAGGGGTTTATCTAATGTAGGACTTTTCCCAAAGGTAAATAAGAGAAAGTGATTCTCATGGTATCTAAGTAAAGACAAGTTACCCAAAGCAAGAATACTTACCTTAAGGAAATAGACCACCTGGAGAGAGAGACCTTCATCCCAGTTATGCTTCCAAAATAGCTTGTTTTACTTTTGCAAATTCATTTCAATAGGCTCTCTTCTTCAGATAGATTTCCTTCATGGTCTCATTTAACTGACACATGTGTTCTCCTTTCTTTGTAAAAAATTATTGGTACTTTTCCATTCTTGAGAATGCAAAGTAACCCTGTTTCATATGAAAAAAAAAGTGTTAGAATTAATTCTAACACTTAATTCTTAACCTTAATTCTGTGTTAGAAACAAATGTATCATATTTTATAATTGAACTTATCTACATTTTTCCCCTTATGAAAATATGCAAACCCCCTACTTAACTTTGAATTCTTAATTTTCTTTCCATGTCAAACAGAGATTCCCTCCGAGTTTCTATTCTCCTGATGTGTGTGTGAAATTGAGTAAGTGATTTGAAAAGCTTTTTTACTAAGAAAATCACAGCTAATACACATAAGGACTAATTAGTGTGAAGATGGATATGTTTTGGTATCTAATGATATTTTATTTGTTAAACGTGATGCATTCCAAGTGACCCCATCTTGCCTTCATTTAAATGGAAAATAAATAATTGCTAGAAGGAAACATCCAGTGAAGATTTATCCCAGAAGTCATGTGACCATTCAAACCCAGATTTCCAGGTGGTTTTGGCCTTAAACTTCTTGGGTAAGCATTGAGGACCATACAAAACTCTCCAAGCCTGTTTCCCAGAAGTATGGTGGAAGATTCATGTAAATGTTAAGTAATTTCATTTATCTTCTTTTCCCTTTTTACACATCAGTATGAGATTCATTTGCAGAAATGGGTCATGAATCTAAGAAAATCAATAATCTAAAACACATTATAGACATAAAGCTTAACCCTTTCTAAAGCAGTTTCAAATGCACTCATCCATTTTTCTACTTCCCTCCTCCCACCTCTACTACACTAAAATCTCTCATGAAGATCATCAATACTGGGCACAACTACATCCCATGGGCATTTTTCAGGGTTTCTCTTGATTAATATCTCAATAGCATTTCCTGCTCTTAACCATCTTCTTCTTCTCAAAATATGCTCTCTTCTTGGTTTCTAGTATAACACAGCCCATAGCTTTTGTCCAACTTCCATGGCTTTTCCTTCACAGTCATTTTTCAGGTTCCACTATTCTTTTATTTCATTTTTATTTTTATCAAAGTTGTATTATACATAGCTTTAACAAATTGTCCTGCAAAACTTATAGTGAAAAACACAGCCTCTAATTCTACCCTTGATTTCCTCTCCCCATTCTTAAAGGTACTTTCTCTGATATTGGTCTCTACATTTCTAAATAGCACATCATTTCTAGATTTTTTTCCATTTTAGATTTCCAACTTGGGAAGATGAGTATTTAAGTCTTCTTTCCTGCCAAACATACTCTCTCCATCTCCTGTCTCTTTTTCTTTTCTCCCCTCATTCTCCCAAGAAATGACAGCATAAATTTTGGTTAAATCAATTATCAGTATTACTTTATTACAATTATACAAGTATTATTCATAGCTAAATTATATAGTATACTAAGATTACAGTTCCTTTCTTGTATAACTTTTTGCTTTCCCTGATATTAATAATTGCCATACTTTCCCCCTCTGTTTACTAATTGCTCTAACAAAGAAAACTCAATCTCAGTGGCTTAACACAAGAGATGTTAGTTTATTAACTTACAGGAAATTCAATGCAGATGTTCCTATTTGGTGGGAGGCCCTTTTTGGGGTGATTCAGGGACCCAGGCCCTTCTGACTTTAAAGATCCTCTATCCTCTGGTACCTTAGAATCCCCTATTGGATTCTTTCTACCTGCAGGCATGCAAGGTGAGATAAGACTAGACAATTGAGAGGGACATTTCTATGAGCTAGGTTGGAAGTGTTATGCATAACTTTCATTCATAGCCTATTGGTAATAATTCAAATCATACAACCCAAACTTTATGCAAGGGATATTAGAAATGGGGTCTAACTATGTTCATAAGAAGAAAAAAATGAGTTGAGTTTTGGTAAACATAGTGCTGTCTCTGTTATTCCAATTATATATATATAATATATTTCACTCTTCCTCTCACATTTAGGATACAACCAGTCCTTCTACTAAGGCAATACTCCAAAGTCCTGGCAGTCATTGCTTGTCCATCAAAGATCAAGATCCTTAGATAATGTACAGTCTTCTATCAGGTTCAGATATGACCCTTCAAGGTCCAAGAACATATGAACTAAAAAAGACAAGCAATTTGCTGTCCCCACACCCCCCAATACACACATTCTATAGACAATGGAAGAGCAGGAAAACTGAAGAATAGAAGACACAGAAGAGTCATTGGTACATAGCAATTATGGAATCCTATGGGCAGGTTTTCAGTTCCTGAGTATTAGCAAATTTTTAGCTTAGACCCTGATTCTGCTCTCTGGGAAGAACTTTCTAATCCATTGTTTTCCAGGTCTCCTGAATCTGCCTTTCGGGAAATTCTTCCTTGTCTCATTATTTTCCACTGACACCTCTGAAGTGGGTGTTGATGTGTATGTCTGTCTTGGGGACTGTATGTTGTACAGCACACTTTCTGCTTGGGGTTGCTTTAAGACTTACTGAAAAGTCCTAGGCCTTTTGAAGCCAGGTTTATGGTATCTTTGACAATAAATTTCACTCATATTCATTATATTTCTAATCTATTTGCTGCCAGTCATTTCCATGTTCACCCAACATTCTTTCCTTGATATAATTCTCAATCCTGACTTCTTTATAACTTCAGTTTCTCTCTCTCTGGACTCATAGTGCCTATCTGGAAGCCATATGAAACCAGAGGCTTAGGTGGGAAGGTAACATCTTTAAGGTAGTCTTTGCTTTAAGGCTGAATTATATTGGTTAACTGAAAATTCTGGAAATCTCTTGAAGTCTATAAATACTTCATCCTCAAACTCTGTATCAAAATTTTAAGTCCCCTTCTTTATGTTTAAGCTCATCCAAGAACTTCTCATTTTTTTCCCTAATGAGATCACTTCTGGAGCCATGTTCTCCTGCTTCCCTTGGGACTGGTTGTTCCCTAGGTCTATTGTACAGATGAAGCACTGAAGTCTCTTTTCATATTCACCCTGGAAACCTCCTTTTCTTGCTAAGGTCTTAAGGCCCCTGGTGTACAAGATCCCATTGTTAGGCTCTAGAATTTGATTTACTCATAAGTTAGCCTTCAGATGCCTGGGTCTGAAACAAAGGGCTATATTAATCACAGCACAGCAAGAAGCATAAGCATCGTGTTTGTGTCAGTTCCCTTTGTCCCCAAGTCCCATGGAAGCAACATGGAGGTGCAGAGGTGAATGTTGTGTACACGGTGAGTTGCTTTATAGGAGAGGAACACTGAGCTTGAACTTGTTTTATAGCAAACAATAAGCAAGCCTTCCCTTTGTCCCAGAGGGAGACACTGCCTCATCAGTGATTGTTACTTACTACAGACACAACTCCGAGAAATGGCCCTACAAAGACTGGTCAGGGTCTTGCATTCTTAGCATACTCAAAAAGAATATGCAGGGACACACAGGTTCCATGCAGACTGCCTTTTTCATCATCCATATATGCTATACCCAGTTCATGAACTCTCCAGATTTACTCAATTATGGCTTTCTGCTAAACAACATTGATGGCCCATCAGGAAGATTATTAGGGTTATTAGGAAGGCAAGGGCCAAGTCTATTTTCCAGCCACTGGATCCCTAGTGCCTATCCCAGTGCATGGTACTGGGTAGGTAATCCAAATAAACTAAGAGACTTAAGTGATGCACTCTATGAATGTTATTGTATTCTAGAAGATAAGATAAAGCTCTCTCTCTCTCAGAAATGCAAGAATGAAACTTTTTTTTAGAAGAATATCCATTTTTTTAAACTGAACATTTGTTGTAATCCCCTTTCTTCTTCATTTCTCCACATCCTCTCTTTTGACAAACTCTGACTTAGATAAAATAATCTTAGCTTGGAATCCTTATTTGCCTGACTCTAAAACCTGTACCTTTTCTACTATATAAAACTTATGCCTTTTCTACTATACCATTTTGTCTGTCATTACATTTTTCTTGAGATATGATCAAATAAAACTCTAATTATTTAATATCTAGACTGGTCTTAGTGATTGCTCAAGTGCAGTGGTTTTTCCCCCAGGGAATGTTGGGCAATGTCTGGAGACATTCTTGGTTGTCATAACCAGGGTAGGGGGTGCTACTGGCAACTAGTGGGTTAAGGTCAGAGATGGTGCTAAACATCCTTTGGTACACAGATAGCTCCTCACAGTGAATTAGTATCCAGTCCAGAGTGGCCATAGTGCCAACATTGTAAAATCTACACTAGCCTGTGGATGAATACTGCAGACTAGTTCTTGTGCCAGCTACACAGGAATTCATTATCTTCCCAATTGCTTCCATTCTTTAGTATTTTAGAAACTTAAATTCCCCTTCCCCTCAAAGCTAAAATTATTATTCTACCACAACTATCTTCTTATCCTTTTTTTTTTTTTTTTGAAGCACCTTAGTCTTTATAAACTAAGTCTTTGGGGAGAAGGATAAGTCAAATAATGTGGATTAAAGATTTACTACTATCCCAAGAATTCCCTGTGCTCATCTTACCCGTCTCCCAGCCATACACATATCTCACTGTGTGGTCTGATGTATTACTGTTGACTGTTTATGTTAACAAGGACACAATAGGCATTCTGTATGACTATATCTAGCCTTGAGCAGTAAAGGAGTTTGAGATTATTTCAAAAGAGAGCTAGCCCACCAATTTGACCCTTTATTCAAATATTAGATCCGCTTAAACCCAAAGTTGCTGAAAGTTTAGAAGAGCTACCCATAGTAACTTGACTGTTTCTGTATGTGTATTTAGGCTGAGTCACAAAGCAATGTAAACTATAATAATCCACCACCACATAAGTCTTATTTGTACAGCAATCTGACCTAAATCAGGATAAACAGGTAAATCAATATAGGAAAGTCTGACATGTAGGCTTAATTTCCAGACCTAAGAGATTAGAGATGAGTTCAGAAAGACATATAAGCACAGACCCACAAATATATACAGATTGCTTTTAACTCATCCCACAGATAGAATTCCTTTGCATCGTTAGCTTATTTGCCCTCCTGACATCCCAAAGACTATGGTTTGTATCATCTCTTGAAAAGCATTATAACCCTGGGATTTTCCATTTATCAATAATACTGAAAATTAAATTGCATGGCAGGCTAAAGTCTAGCCCAGAATAGTCTGGATCTCTCCTGGCTTCTCAGTTCCCTCCACGTACCTTATGTGTCCTTCCCTTGGCCCCACTGAATTTCTGCTTTCCTTAAACACCATTCTGGCCCTCATTCCCAAGCCCTCTCCCTCCATTCCAGCTGCCAACTCCTTTCTCCTGTTACCACCCTGATTTCTGGCTCCAAAGTGATCCACTCAGCAATGATCCAGACTCATAATTCAAGGGTGTAACTCCACATCCAGGGTCAATGAGCTGTTTTTCCATGAAAGGATAGTTAGCACTAGAGCCTATGTCTTCTATTACAGGAAATTACATCAAACATTAATTTAACTTACAGGATCTCCAACATTCTTAAGGGGGAAGGGAAAAGGGAGGTGTAAGAAGCAAAAGAGAATCCACAAATAGATTTTTGTTGAAACATACCAGAAAAAGAGCTTGAAGTGCCAGCAAAGTGTTCCAAACACCATTTTTTTATGATTTTCCATGAATGTAAAGAGTGAATCCAGCACATAGTTTATTACTACAATTGGAGTTTGTCTGATACAATAGTTAAAAGATTACAATAGCTTCCCATATCTCAAGAGGCTGAAACCTAAATGATTGGAATGGGAAACTGATGGTAAGTTGAGGGAATGTGTTTTTCTGGGCAGCAAGACATTTCTCAAAGCTCTGAGACTGACAGGAAGTGAAGATGGATGAAAGACTGAACCAGAAAATAAAAGTCACCTCCTTTAAAAAAAAAAAAAAAAAGCTACTTTTAATGCATTCATCTTCTAAGGAAAGAGTAAAGGATAACAAAAATTGAATATTTCAGTTAAGTGCTCAGTAACAGCTTGTTCTCATTTGGTTTAATTTAATCCAACAGATTAAATACCATGTCCAACTCTCATCTAAAACTGTCAAGAGATTTTACTACACTGAATCCCTATGTTTTTTTACTTTCTTTCAGAATGTGTGTTGGTCTTTCTCCCACCTTCTCCTTCTGTTCCTCCTCCTCCTTTCCTGGATACCATATCTCAAGCAATGGCAATCAGATTGCTACTAACTTTCAAAGGAAAATACCAAGTAACTGAAGCCATACCAGTGAAGGATTAATGAAAATGATTACATATGAAACATTTAAAATGGAGTAAATAGTAAAGACTCTGACAACATTTGAAAAATTAAGAATCTTGGGGGGCGCCTGGGTGGCTCAGTCGTTAAGCGTCTGCCTTCGGCTCAGGTCATGATCTCAGGGTCCTGGGATCGAGCCCCACATCGGGCTCCCTGCTCGGTGGGAAGCCTGCTTCTCCCTCTCCCACTCCCCCTGCTTGTGTTCCCTCTCTCGCTGTGTCTCTCTCTGTCAAATAAATAAATAAAATCTTTAAAAAAAAAAATTAAGAATCTTGGAATCGAGGGGAGGGGATTATGGATCAGGATTAAACAAAGCTGAGGGGCAGTGGGACATATATCTGTTGGCCTGTAGGGACTCACACTTTTATTCATGTTAGTTTCCGGTGGGGTAGTAACAACTAGTAACGTGACAACCATGGACTTTTTTCCTTGGAAACTTTCCTAAGCATCTTGATATCATGGGAAGGACCTAGTCATCCTTGTGTTCATGAACAAAAAAAAATTTTAAATAAGAAAAGGAGATAAGAAAAATACCTTTCAGCTTTGTTTGAAACTATCATGTCATGAATCCACTTTGTGCATGGATTTTTAACTTTTTCAGTCTTGTACGTTTTTGTAAGCCTTCTTAGGTAATTTTGAGGTAAGTCTATATGCTTAAAAATTATAAAGAGCAAACTTTATTTTTGTCAGTGAAAGAAGTGTTCGTCAAAGAATCAGACCACCTGGTATCTCTATTCAGACCTTGCTACCAACAGGAGGCTACCCAACTTTACCCATCCATTCTTCTGATTCCCTTACACTCTTTACTTATATTTTGTATAGAACTTTTCACATCTGAAGGTAATTTTCTATTAATCTACCTGTCTCTGTCCATAACCAAAAGCTTTTTAAAGAAAAAGACCCTCTTTTTCAGCTTTGCAACTGCCTGACCTAATAGGGATTTTTAAATGTTGAATAAATAAATGAATGAACTTTCTGCATTTCAAATCTCCTTTCTTATTCCCCATTCAAGAGCTATTGTGATAATCAAATGAATAAAGGTAGGTAAAATTGTCATAAAAAGGCAATGTATCACCAGTAACCACTTACAGAGGAATGACAAGATAAATATGGAATGTGAGCTGATGAAGGAAAGAAATTCTTTAAAGGAATATCCAACTGACAGCACATTGGCTATCACCATACCCATCTTATGGTCTAATAATAGCTAAGGAAGACCCAGTCTGCAGCTACCAGAGGCTAAGAATGTAAGTGATTATTATTTATTGAACTATTTCCCCCTGTTGTTTAATTTAGGAAACCGAACTTGTGTTGATTTTGGAAAAGTCTTGCTATCCTCATGATCCCGAGGGATGCACAGGAGCACATACCTTTCTCTCTTTGACTTTCATTCGAGGTTGATCTAAACCAGATGGAAAATTTTTCATAGACATTGTAAAGTACTCCATCTGTGAAGCAAACAAAAGAAAGTAAAAGATAATGAACTATATGGAAGCTGAATTACCCATTAAGGGGTTATGCTGAGGTCTGATAATGAATTAACTCAGTGTTGTGTGAATGCTGTGGATAATGCTGAAAAACACTTTGCTCTGCTTGTCCTTTTGAGGGTCACTGAAATTATGAATGTCTTCACCAGTTGGTGGAAAATATGTACTTCCTCTTTATTATATAAGTTAAATCTTTTTAGTTGGCCTTTTAAATTCCTTCTCTGAGTTAGGCAAGCCCCTTGGTAGCAAGGTGACCATGGGCAAGATTTTTTGTTTAACTTTCTGATCTTCAGTTGCTACATGGGTAGTAGGGGGTGGTATAATTACCTCACAAGATTGCTAGGGGGGAAAATGACAAAAACTTCTATAAGGGGCTTAGCAAAGTACACAGTGCATATTATGCCCTGTATGATGGTAGTCAATAGGGTCATCAGGCTTCTGTCAGATAATATTACCATGTTTTGTTATTTGTTTATCTATTTTGTTTTATAGACTGTGTCCATCACCTCAGTACCAGCAAGAAAAAGATAGTTTCCCAAAAGCTCATGCGCCACTGTTTCTCCAAGGTGATAGAGGATAACTAGAACCTTTGAGCATCAATAACACTGGTGTCAAACTTAGAAAGACATGTACTGAAATACAATGGTGCCCATGCCCAAGGGAATAGCCAAAATTAAAGAGAATAACAAAACCAAATGTCGGTGAAGTTGTGAAGCACCTGGAACTCTCATCTTCAGTTGACGAGAATGTAAAAAGGTAAAACCACTTTGAAACATGCTCTGCTAGTTTCTTTACAATATTAAACATGTTCTTTCTCTGTGACCCAACAAGCTCACCCCTAGGTACTTACCTGAAGGATATAAAAACATGTTTGCAAAATGCATCACAAGAATGTCCATAGCAGCTTTATTCATAATAGTCCAACAGTGGGAACAGCCCAGATATCCATCAAAAGGTGATTTAATGAACAAACTATGTACACAGTGAACTACTCAAAAATAAAAAGGGATGGGTGTTGGATGAACTACTGGATGTTGTATGAATCTCACATTTATAATTCTGAGTAAAAGAAGCCCTACACAAAAGAGAACATAACCTATGAATCCTTTACATGACATTTTATAACAGACAAAACAAATCTATAATAAGAAAAATCCAAGAATAGTTGCTTCAGAGAAGGAGCAGAGCAGGAAATGTTCTGTAATAATGATTTTCTATATCAGCATGGGAACTGGGGTTGCCCCAGTACATGTATTTAAAATACTCCATAAATGTATGTTTAAGACTTGTACATTTCATTGTACATTTTATATCAAGTGAAAACTAAACAACAGCAAACTCTACTTAATTACATGCAGGCTGAAGTATTTAGGGGGAAATACACTGATATCTGAAATCTATTTTGAATGCACCAAAAAAGTAAGATGGATTAACAGGTGGATAGAGGCTTAGATAGATGGATGAAGAGTGATAAAGTAAATGCTAATGGTAAAACTAGGTGGAAATAGCCAAACTCTGGAAAGAGCCAAGATGTCCATCGACAGATGAATGGATAAAGAAGATGTGGTATATATATACAATGGAATATTATGCAGCCATCAAAAGGAATGAGATCTTGCCATTTGCAACAATGTGGACGGAACTGGAGGGTGTTATGCTGAGCGAAATAAGTCAATCAGCGAAAGACATGTATCATATGACCTCACTGATATAAGGAATTCTGAAACAAATAATACAATATATGTTAAAAAAAAAAGAAGAAGAAGATAGCAGGAGGGGAAGAATGAAGGAGGGGAAATCAGAGGGGGAGACAAACCATGAGAGATGATGGACTCTGAAAAACAGACTGAGGGTTCTAGAGGGGAAGGGGGATGGGAGGATGGGTTAGCCTGGTGATGGGTATTAAAGAGGTCACGTTCTGCATGGAGCACTGGGTGTTATGCACAAACAATGAATCATGGACCACTACATCAAAAACTAATGATGTAATGTATGGTGATTAACATAACAATAAAAAATTTAAAAAAAAACTAGGTGGAAGTATGTGTGTGTTCACTGTAAAATTCTTTCAACTTTAATGTATATTTGATAATTTTTGAATGTTTGAATGTTTTGAATATTTGAAATGTTGGGAAAATAGAGTAGTGGCAAAGTTCGTTCTTGCCTAGAGGAATAATTCTTTAACTTTCCTTTGTCATAAGGAGTCCTACTCTATTAAAGGAAATTATTCCAGAGAGCATAAGAAAAGGAATATATACAATGTGCAATAGCTCAGAGGTAAGGAGAAATGAAGAAAGATATCTCCCCAAAATACAGCTAAAATTGAGTGCATTTTCAACCATCTTCTCTCTTTCATGTTTCCTTATTACTTTTCTACCAGGCTGAGCCTAGCCTGAAAAAGGAAGTTCCTGCCTACTTTTGGTCTGACTTAGAGGCTTCGACAAGAACTTCATCTCAATATCAACTACTTTGAGAGAAGATGGCACCCATTTGCTTCAACAGAGACCTAGCTTTGAGTGCAATGAGCATGGTGATAGATGTGTGCCCCTTCTGTAAATATTGGAACACCTCTATTGTCAATACATTAATGTAATAAATACTAAGAAAAGGAAGTGCTCGTTTCTCACTGAGCCAGGAGTAAGAGCAGTGCCATGTATGAAAAACGGAATTTTCCTTTTGTTAACAGGATCTGGTTTTCCATTTTTCCACATTAGGACTAGTTGGCATGGTTATTTACAGGGCCTGGTCCCAGAGAAGGTAGTCATGTGCTGATCTTAGTATTTTTTTCTTGTTTAAAATTTATAGCAAAGCAGAAAAACATACATTATTTAAAAATAAAATGATCTCAATAAAGGCTCTATCAAAGTAATATAGTTCTTTAAGAACAGGATTTTGCTTTTTATAGATGAGCATGTGCTCTGCATATTTTGGCACAAAGGAGAGGAAATTCAGGCAGAGTCAAAGGAAATGACCATATCAAGGGTATGACTTCATAATAATAAATTGGCTGACAACACTTGATTTTAATGAATACAAGAGTGAAAATAAGCACAATTGTTAATTTTGCCTTATATAATATCTAGAATAATCACTTTCAGAAGGAACTTCTGCTAATGGTTTTAAAAAGACAGCCAATGGGTATTTTTAAGCTTCAATAGTGTTCCTGCAAGCCTTTTCTGGAAAGGTAATAGGAAGTAGCATTCGAAAGAAAAGACCAGTGTGGCTACCAGACATGAACACCATTCGAATCCACGTATTATCCAAGTGGATAGTGTCAAAACTAGCATCCACTTGGCAGAAAACTTATCTTTTAAGATTTCTTCAGCTCAGCTCTAGTACTTTATTAAAATTTCGTAACAAGTATTAAGGTAATAAATCCAAAAATAATGGCTGTAAGAATAAATGAGTCAAAAGCTTCATTTTTCTTGCCCATCTGAAGAGGACAAAAATAGTAAGGGCTTTCTTCGATTTTTCTGGAGATGGAAACTTAGACATTATTTTAGCTTTCTGCTGCTATTTGCTCTTATTCTGAAGAGAAGGCATTCAGAAGTAAGAACAATCACAAAAAATACATATGGCCAATAAAAATGAAAAATGTTTGTTCTCATTAGTAGTCTTTTTATTGTTATGTTAATCACCATACATTACATCATTAGTTTTTGATGTAGTGGTCCATGATTCATTGTTTGCGTATAACACCCAGTGCTCCATGCAGAACGTGCCCTCTTTAATACCCATCACCAGGCTAACCCATCCCCCCACCCACCTCCCCTCTAGAACCCTGTTTGTTTCTCAGAGTAAAATATGAATTAAAGCAAGGAAATTTCATTTTTCCCACCTATCAAACTGGCAAGGATTAAAAATTGGCAAGAGAATGGAGGAGACATTCTTATAAACAACTTGTATATTAGGATATAAATGTGTTATAACTTTTGCTATAACTTTGCTGGTGGGAAATTTTGGCAATGTGGATTAGAGTTTTAAAATATTCTATTTCTAGAGTTTTGAATAAAAGTAATAATCAGACACACACGAAGATTTATATTTAAGTTTATTGCAGCAAATTTTTATAGTAGCCAAAATTGGAAATAACCCAAACACTCATCCATAGGGGACTGGTTAAATAAATGATGGTACAGCCATATATGGAAAAATCATGATTTTTAAGAATATTTAGTGATATCTTTATAATACACCACTAAGCAAAATGAGAAATTTGAATGAAAATCATATTTAGAGCACTATTCCAGTTTTCTAATAATATATATATGCATGAAAAATCCTGCACGGGCATATATCAATATTTGCATATGATGGGACTTTGGGTGATTTTTGTTTTCTTATATTTTCTGTATTGTCTATTTCTACAATAAGCAGATTCTACCAGAGTACAATGAATCAATATTCTGAATTGAACAAAACAGAATTTGTGCTTTGTTTGGATCTGCCAGGCCATTGTCAGTAAATTCAGTTGAATGATGGGACAATTCAGTGAAGGAAAAAAAAATCAGGCAACCTGGTTGGTTGGCAGTTTGCAGACAAAAGAGTTGGCTAATTTCCCATACTTGCAATTTTTCAACTAGTTGGTTTGGCATCACATAAATACAGCTAGAGTTGGAACATTTGAAACTGAAAAAGCTTTAATGCCAAAAAAATCTTGGGCCCAAATTGAAAAAAGATGAACACTGATTTTCTTCTACTAGTGTTTCTTTCATACATAAAAATGAACTAATAAAATAAATCCCCCATCACTACCAGCTATATTTTTTGAGCATTTTAAAGTGTAAATGTAGTCTTTAACCCCATCTGGCTGCAGAAGAGCTATTCATTAGGCTGTAAGGAAGATAGGACAAGCAGCAGGGAAGGGGTGGTCCAGGAGAGAAATAAAGCTATCTGCCTCAGGCTGGGCCTCTTTGCTTTCATAATTTTCACCTCATTCTATTGTTTTGCTATTTCTTTATTGGTTACCTTGGATATGGTCAAATTAACCTTCATCTCTGTCCCCTTACAGAGGTTAGCCAAAGGGCTACCAGCAATTTTCATCGGTTTTGTTCATTGCAATGTTCCCAGGGGCTAAAGCAGAGCCTGGCACGTAGTAGGCGTCCACATGCTGACTGACTAAAGCCTCTATAACGTAATGCCCCAGAAAACTCCACAGCCATTCAGACATACCTTTTAGCTTAAAACTTTGGGAGATGCATTTGAGTAAAAAAACGCCCATGTAGAGATTAAGTATTTAAATTATCAGTACTTTATACTTTAGTCTGATGAGTTTCAGTTCCTTGTGAATGAATTATGCTGGTGGCTGGGAAAGGCCTATCAAGAATGAAGTTTCAGGGCACTTAGAAGAAGAGAAGGGAAATTAACACTTTTCGAATACAAGCTGTCCTACCTTTAAATAAGCGGAGGTTCCTGGTCAACCTACAAAAAGGGCTCTTTTTGAAAACGAAATCTAAAATCGAATCTAAAATCTTGCTGGATGCTCTCACATGTAACGATATCATTTAATCCCTGCCACAGTCTTTCAAGAAAGGCCTTTCTTATCCCCATTTTGCAGATACAAAATTGAGGTTCGAATTGAGAAATAGGTAATTTCTCAAAGGCCTAACAGCCCGAAAGTGGAAGAGTCCAGATTTGTTTGACTTCATGGCTCCAAACCATGGAGAAAAATGAGTAAAATGAAAAAAAAAAAAAATGGGAGACTGGGAATACGGTCAAGGAATTTGTGTTTCCAGTGAGGTCCAGTGAGGTGGTATCGGTGGTAATTTTTTTTTTTTTTTTTTTGGTGGTAATCTCTTAACACAGCGGAGTAGCTTGGGTGGGTTCGTGATGGAAGAAATTTAGAGACCCCTTCCCCAACCCAGGAGGCAAGACTGTTATAAGCCTACTGCTACATTATCTTTACAAATGCTATAACACAGCTGTACCAGCCTCCTGGGCAATAAAAAAAAAAAATCCTCCCCGAGCACTTCTAATATCCTTAAATAAATACTGGGAAGTTCCAAGTAAATATCCAGAAAGCAAAGGTTGAACTGAGAGCTAAACAACCTTAAATTATTTAAATTCCCGAATATCAAATAAAAGAACCAGACACTAGGTAAATTAGTGGGATGTTTACACACCAACTGGATAATTTCTAATCTAATTTGCAGTGGCATTCGGAATGCCACTGACCATTTGAAATAAGTAATATGTGGTCTTAGATTCGGATGATTATAATACTTTGCAAAGATCTGCTTTATCGTACAATACCATCTAGCAAAGGAATATTGCTTTAGGAGACTATTGCCGAACTGGGGATTATTTGCAGAATATACATGGCTAGGATAATTGTGTGTAGTATTAATCTTATCACTACACAGAAAACTCAAGATTTCCTGGATAGTAGCTGAAAGTGAAATAAATATGATTTAGAGTACTTTTATCCTGGGGAGTAATTGCGCATCCTGGCCTGCAGTCGACAAGTATAAACAATGTTTAGGAAGTCAGAAACAAATGTTTTAATTTTAGTGAGTAGAAAAGTTCGTGAAAGAACATCTGAGTAGAACAAGACTGCTCTTAAAAATCAAAAACTGACCACTCCCTCAGAAAGGCAGCTATCCAGACAAGAGCTTTGAGAATTGGAAAGTTGGACTCAATTCAGCCAAGCTTCCTGATTTCTGAAGCTCTGGTTTCCTCTGCTGCCAACAGAAAAGCAAGGCACACATAAAAATAGGAAATGTGCATTTTCAGCAAGGCTTGCCAGCTTGCAGTGTTCACATGTTTCAAAGAAAAGGGCGATGGGTCATGGTGATGCTATGCCATCAAGAGAATTTTAGTCTGTACCTGTTCCAGAATAATATTTAAGTACCAATAAGTGGCATAAAATGAGAATTTGCAGCAATAGATTACTAGATCTAATAATTTTAGAATTTTGATTTAAGAAATTAGCAATATTATGAACCAAGAGTACATAACTATACATACTTGATGTCAGAATTCACGAGTGTGGGTCTCTAGGTCAACCATGCTCTAGTCAATAAGTATTGATTAAGAACTCCTATATGCTTGGATCTAAGACCTGCTATGAAGGATACAATATTATCAGATAGAACTCCAACCCTCTGAGAAAAAGGGGAAGGGAAGGAAAACAGAAACTCATCATGTCAACTAAATGCCAAACAGTTCTAAGCACTTTTACATTTAATGTGGTAACCCTTCAAGAGTGATATTAAAATTTCTATTTTAAGAAGGAAATGTGCATGAGAGCATGAAAACAAGTGAAAATGATATAAGATAGTATATAATTAGTCTTATATTGAATATAATCAGGTTCTATAGTTTATGATTCTAAGGAAGTAGTATGAAAAATCAAGAAGGAATGAAATCATTGACTAGAGTGACTGACTACACATGGCATCATGAAGGAGCTGGTGCTTGGAATGCATGTTAAAGTATAGGGAAAGTTGGAATAGGTGAGACAACGTGTGGATGGACAAAGGTGCACCTTGGAGGCAAGAACCATATAATCAAAAGCAAAAATTCATAAATAAAAATAGTACATAGGGCAGAGGTGAATCAATGTGGTGGCCAATCCAATAGGAAGAGAGGGTGCATTAAGGATAGTATGGGAGAACTAAATTAGATAGGATAGAAGTTATGTTTAGATTCTGGTGGATCCAAAAACCAAAAGGAGGCAATCGTAGATTCTCGAGAATAAATGATAGGATGGTTCAAATATTAAGCCAGATTATGAGCAAATTCTTAGTCATGTAGGCAGTCTGATTTTTGGCATTCACACATATCTGCATAGAAAATACAGAACAACACAGATGTTTTAGGAGGACATCACTTGTGTCCAGAGATTAACGCAGTAACAAAACCTGAAACAGGAAGATCACTGCATTCTCTTTCATTGTGGGGACAATGGCTTTGAGCTATGGCTGCAGCAGTAGACACACAGAATAAGGAAAGCTTTTCATTTAGATTTATTTTTTTATTTTTTGACAGAGAGAGACACAGCGAGAGAGGGAACACAAGCAGGGGGAGTGGGAGAGGGAGAAGCAGGCTTTCCACTGAGCAAGGAGCCTGATGTGGGGCTCAATCCCAGGACCCTGGGATCATGACCTGAGCCGAAGGCAGACGCTTAATGACTGAGCCACCCAGGCGCCCCAGGAAAGCTTTTCATTTCAAGGAAGAATCTATGGGACTTTGTGATGGAGATGGGATGGGAGAGAGGAAAGCATGAAGACGAATCCCAAATATCTTGCTAGGCAAAGAAAGGACCACTAACAGGGCAATGTGGACATAAGCCATAAAGAAAGCGCATAAAATTCAGCTCTATGCTAGGCCAGCATCAGTGGTTTAACTATCTTGTTCCCTCCACTCAACATACACATACTTTTGATTCAGAGCTAGAGGCAGGAAGAAGGAATAAACAGTGAGGGGATTGGTTAGTAATATTTAGCTTTTAGTCCAATATGTATCTTTTCCTAAGAGAATAGGAACATAGGGCTGAGTGGTGTTAGAGCAGTTTCTGCATGCCCATACCACCAAACGATCAAATGTTAATGTAGTTATTTTAGTCCCTCTGGCCTTCAGAAGTTCCCACAACATTCCTAGGCTTCACAACCTAATATCAATGACCCCACCAATATCCATCACCTCTAACTACTATCAAATATGGGTTAATTTTATTTGAAGGCAATAGGACCTGTAGAAAATATTTTGTTGAGTTAAGAAGATAATGCTAAAAGCAAGAATGCTGACCAAAATTGAGATTGCGATCCTCAGTAGTTCATTACATGTTTTTTGGATTTTGGATTAGACACTTCAAATAATGGCTCAGCACTGGGTGTAGTATCTGGCACAAAATTGGTAAACAATAAATATGTGCTAAATAACAAATTTTCTTACATTCATTTTCTTTTCGGGTTTATATGTTGCCTTTGCTCGAAAACATCCAAAGGCTTCCATCATTATCACACTCAGAAGAATGCTAGATAATAGCTAATCTTAAAATGGCCATGGAAGTTTTGCAGCACAATAGAATAGAAGAAGCATTTAGCTTGGGAGTCCTGAGTCTGAGGACAGGATTTGCCTCAATCATCCGTGTGGCTTTTGGACAAATGCCTTCCTGTCTCTACGTCTCTGTTTCCTCAGAAGAGGAGGCTGGATCCGGAGGAATCTCAGGCTTATTCTGGTTTAACAACCTCCGAGTCAATGCAAGTTCACTGAACCTAGCTCTAAGAATACCTTGAGCCCTGCCCAAGACATTCATTTGGGTAAAATTTCTGCTCTGGTCTTAAAATATGACTTAGTAGGATTTTCTTTTCATCACCTGACATAAGTCATTTGAAGAGTCTTCTGTGACAATCAGAATGAATGTGGCTCCAAGCCCTTTCAAGGCCCTTAAAAAATAAAGATGCTGATGATTCTGTGATACCCATGTATCACCCATGAATTTTGACACACTGAGCATATGATTTGGTGTAATTATCTGTAAGGCCCTTCCACAGGAAACACCTGCTGAGATATAAGTCAGCCCAGCTGCTCTAAATATGAAACACTTCTGCGCATGTCCCTGTAGAGACAGAGATAAGCAGGCCAGACTCTCAGCAAAACCCTGAAGCCTATAGCTTCCTCTTCATTCTCCCTTTCTTCCATCAGGGGTCTGCTGTCTCTCCCAGAGACCACACCTTTTATTTTCTTCCCAATAAAAGCGCAAAGGAAGCACTATTAGCATGTGCACTTCTGCCAAATTCTATCCGGATGTAATTGTCCTGGTCGTATTTGGGTTTTAGGGGCTTTTTTTCCCATTAAAAGCAGCAAGTTGGGGCGCCTGGGTGGCTCAGTTGGTTAAGCGACTGCCTTCGGCTCAGGTCATGATCCTGGAGTCCTGGGATCGAGTCCCGCATCGGGCTCCCTGCTCGGCGGGGAGCCTGCTTCTCCCTCTGACCCTCCCCCCTCTCATGTGCTCTCTGTCTCTCTCATTCTCTCTGTCTCAAATAAATAAATAAAATCTTTAAAAAAATAAAATAAAATAAAAATAAAAGCAGCAAGTTGGTGGAGGTTTTTCTTGGTGGGAAGATAGTGATAGGAAATGGATCAGAACATAACAGATGGTTTTAGATCTCTGTCACATGGTATCTCCTATAGCACTCATTCCAAAGACACTGTGTGCATCTCCAGGACTGAGAATCGTATCCCAGAAACCCTGACTTTTCCCTCTTCTCCCACCCCTTGAAGGGAATTGTTTTCCTTTTAACTTTCTGCTCTAAGACTCCCAACCTGCCCCCCAATGTTTCCCCCATTTTCCTGTGGCTTCACCATTGGCCTAGGTTCCCCACTTTCCATACTGTGGACCCATCAACAGTCTCAGACCTTGGAGCTATTAGAGCTTTAAGGCCCCTAGAAAGTATGCTTCTGGAACATTATTTTGTTAACTATTAATAAATACTAAATTAAATACTGATTAGGAATGGAAACTTGGCAGCAACTCAAATGGATAGTAGAGGCAAAAAGCAGATCAAAGACCCCTGCAGGAAGGGTTATGGAATAGGACTAGGGGTAGGTACTGGGTTAAATAGTGACCCCAAATTCATGACTACCCAGAACCTATGAATACGACCTTATTTGGAAATAGGGCCTTTGCTGGTGTAATCAAGTTAAGATGAGGTCGTGCTGGATTAGGGTGGGCCCCAGGCCAATAGGACAGGTGTCACGAGAAGAAAGCAATCTGGACACAGAGCCACCCAGGGAGAACATCACATGACAACGGGAGAGAGATGGGAGTGATATAAGCCAAGGACTGCTGACTAGGAAGAGGCAAAGAAGGATCCTCCCCTGGAGGTTTGAGTGAGTACGGCTGGCCACCCCTTCAATTTCAGACTTCTGGCCTCCAGAACTGTAAGAGAACAAATTTATGTTGTTTGAAGCCACCAAGTTTGTGATAACTTGTCACAGCAGCCCTAGGAAATTAACAGCGGTTATTATGGGGATTAAGTATTAGTGGACAAAGCAAAACCCTGAGAACCTTACCCTGTGCCCAGGAGGATGAGGAATCTGGGACCAAAGCCCCTGCAATGTTGGGAAACAGATCCAAAACCTTGCTCATCTACGGTCTGTGGATATTAGCTAGGTCCGTGTGCAGGGGAAGACGATGGTAACAGTGATGACTATGATTGTTACTAAGATAGAAGAAACAGAGAGGGGAAAGGCAAAAGAAAGAAAATAGAGGAGAAAAGCATGATTTTAGAGAAAAATAACCTTGTTAGTGACTTTATATTGATAACCAGAGTCAAAGTAGAATGAAGAGTAAAACCCCAAAATCTGGCTCTTATGGATAAAATAATATTAACTATGCAAACTGCTTGCCATTGACGCCTAATATCCTTCTACCACAATAACAATTATGTGTATCACTAAATGTTAAATTTAAGTTGTTACAAGTTTTAATTCTATGAAAAGAGCAAACTGTGTAAACAGCCTTTCAAGAGTGACTCCTTGCCACATGGTCATTAGCTCACAACCTAAAAACAAAAAGCAAACAAAAAGCAAAAATACTATAGGCAACTGTGCTTTCCACCACTCACATAGTACAGCGAAATATGTCATGATGCTGATGCTATTTATGGATTTTACCACCCAGGCATAGACTTAATAAGGATCTGGAGAAACGAAGCCCATTGTCGCCTATGAAAGCAAGCGCTGAACGAATGCAAGTCCACGGTGGTGGAATATCCTTTTGTATACAATATTTCTTGATCCAAATAAAAGTACATGTTACGTGTTCAACAGAGAACTGTTGAGCTTTCTTTGGCATTCCTCTGACATGTGTGCTGCCTGCTTTAACAAAGACTGTTTGTGCTGATGTGTGCTTGCTGGCTTGTAGACCAGTCCCACCTATAAAATGTCTCTTTTCATGCTCCCACCAAGACTTAAGAAAAATACCCTGCAAGCGTCAG
Source organism: Leptonychotes weddellii (assembly GCF_054177405.1). Taxonomy (NCBI): domain Eukaryota; kingdom Metazoa; phylum Chordata; class Mammalia; order Carnivora; family Phocidae; genus Leptonychotes; species Leptonychotes weddellii. Next base: position 28,762,478 of record NC_138371.1, read on the forward strand.
CACACAATCACCCGCACTTGAAGTTCAGCTGAACTTTGTCTTCCATTTGAGACCAGGAACACTGTCTCACGGGCTTCCTCTCCCCAACACACCAGATTCTTTGGGTTAATGATCAGTGTGGGTTTAAACAAAATACAATTTGTTTTTAGAGATATTTGAAACTAAAATAGGAAGTCTTGTTATTGGTTTATTGGTCTATAACTGGGTTCTTTCCTGCAGAGAGATGTTTTCAACATTTGGTGTGAAACACACACAGCAACACCCTTTCTAGGGATGGGGTGTTGGTGCCCTCTTGAGGAAGAAGGAACAAGGCAGGGGAAAAAGAAAGTCGAAGGAAGAAGCCATTGGAAATGAGGAAAGGAATATTTAAGTAGCTCTGGGCAGCCAACAAGTCCCATCTATCTCAAAGGACGATTTGGGTCTGCCTAAGCTGTGGACAACAAGTTTTCTGCACTTTTTTTTCCCCAGCACAAACTCCCATATCTTGATATTTATAAGTAGAGCCTGCTTTTCTCCTCCTTTTTATTTACAGTGTGTTTTCCAAGGTAATGCCATTTTGATGAGGCCATGCCTCCCTTGCTCTTTCTGTAGCTCACAGTCAAAAATGCTCTTTAATTATTAAACCCACACTGTCACTTTGACAGGACAGCTGCCAACTGATCCCTTCTAGCTCTACTTGAGGATCACAAACCTCCAAACGTACTAGCTATTGTCCCTCCTTCTCTGATGCAGACTCTGGCTTAATTAATCCAACTATGCCCCTTCAGTCATCTTCCCCTTTCCTTGCTCTTCAGTTCTGCCAAGCTCCTCATCCTTTTCCTTACAATTCTTGGAACTCAGCCCAACTTTCTTCCTAATTCGGATTCCAGGAATGTGGGCTTTAAGAATCTTTTTATACAGGACAAGTAATCTGTTTAGCTGGCATCTCTACCCATAACCCCTAAAAATAGGAAATCCTTTTAAGAGTTTCCTTGAAAGAAAATGGACTCATGAACAATCTCAGAAAATGGAACACACTTTCAGAGCATTTTACCTGATTCATTCCAATAAAGTAGAGGCAACACGTTCTCTGGGGTTCCAATCTAATATTGCAGGATGAAGCGTGCCTCTACCTGGACCCTTAGCACAAATGCAGACTTAGAGCCACCGGACCGTACTTCTCACCCTGAATTCATTACCTTGGGACTGGGCAAGATAAAGATGAACGCCTGCTGGCTTCCAAGGGCCAGTATGTTCTGGTAGATCAGAGAACTAGTTTTAAAACTATGCTAAGAGTTCTAACTCCTTCCTCTGCCATTGTCTAATTCCGTAAATCTCAGTCAAGTTACTGAAGCTTTCTCGACCTCATCCTCTCATCTGTAAAATAGGATGGTCCAAATGCCTTCCTGTGCTAGGAGAACCTGGATCAGTCCTGTGGACAACAGGCCATGGCTACTTTTTGGCTATTTGCTATGTGACCATTATTCCTACATCTTTGAACATACTGAATTTACAAAACTGTCTTGAGAAAAACAGAGCTTAAACCACTCCATTTTCACAAAATAATACATTAAGTAAAATAGAAGGTGGCTGGCTGGCTCAGTCGGAAGAGCATGCAACTGTTGATCTAGAAGTTGTAAGTTCAAGCCCCACGTTGGGTATAGAGATTACTGAAAAATAAAATCTTTGGGGGGGGAGTTTACTTTTTTTTTTTTAAAGATTTTATTTATTTGACAGAGAGACACAGCAAGAGAGGGAATATAAGCAGGGGGAGCGGGAGAGGGAGAAGAAGGCTTCCCGCGGAGCAGGGAGCCCGATGCGGGGCTTGATCCCAGGACCCTGGGATCATGACCTGAACCGAAGGCAGACGCTTAATGACTGAGCCACCCAGGCGCCCCGGGATTTACTATTTTTATTGAGAAAAAAAGAAAATCTTTAAAAAAGTGAAAAACCTTCAGCTTTGTTTCAAATTGTCACAAGGCATCCTGGCTCCTGTGTAACAGCCTCTCCCTCAGTGCCCGGAGTTAGAAGCTGCAGCTCACTCCATCAGCGTCAGTCTTCTTACGTGTCAGAGGGGAGCAGGTCACCTTGAGGAAGAGAAACAGACTGTCAAAGCCTTGGTGCTTCTTCATAGACCAGCATTTTTTCCTGATCTACTTACGAGAGAATGGGTGTTTGGTCAGGGAGGAGGCATGGACAGACTTATACCTCCATTCAGAGTTTGAAACCCGTTCATCACTTAAGGGGAGAGATCTCAGCATAAGAAAGCTGAAAAACCAGGTCCAGTAGTATCTGATTATTATGTAATATAATCTTTTTTTAAGTCAGAAGTAAAGGGAGTTTGTTTGGGGGGAGAAAAACCTTCTGACTCTGTTATAGATCTCAAAATTCTGAACCTCCTGTTTCACCGTTATATGAAAAGAACTACCTTATCAGCTTGGGACCGGAAAGGCACATGTCCCTTTTTCTGACCCCAAATTCCCCTGAAACATCCCTCACAGGGTAGCTCTGGGGATTCAACAGGATAATGGATGTGAAGGGCTCAGCCCTGGGACTAGGACAGACAGACAGATCTCCATCACTATTCCTGGTGGTCATTTCATCTTTGGCTCCTTTGCAAATGTCTCAGTGAGTGAAACAAAAGACTGAACTTAGCCTGAGCTGACTTCCTGGGCCCCACGCTCATGCACAGGGAGGTGTCTGTCCCAGGAAGGGCCCTGCAGATGCTGCAGGGACAGGATGTTTGTCCCTTTAAGTCTGGACAAGGTTAGACGAGGACAGAAATGTTTCCCCCTGTTCTCATCATGTCAAATCCACCTCTGTCCTGGTAGGACCTGTCTCAGCACAGGATTTCTTTGAGGACTTGGCCATTTCCTACAGCCATGCTCTCTATGCTTATCCTTATTCTATGTAACATTAGGCCCTTCTTCACAAGGCCAGAAGGAACACCTTTTTAAATGTATCAGGATGTCCTTTCCCAGCACTCTGCAAACACCTGGAGCACCATACCTGGTAATTGTAATGTACAAATTGATTATTTTGTTAATGCAATTCAGGTTTCTTAGAGAAGAGAGTTTCTGTGAATAAGATTTTTTTTTTCCCTTTTGAATAAGGCAAAAATATTTTTCCAGAAGTCTACATGGGTCTGCCTTAAATCTTACAGAGGTTGAGAATGGTTGGGTTTGAAAATAGCATAAAGCTTATTTCTCTCATATTGTGTTTTGAGAATGTATCTTTGTCCGTTGGGCTTATTGCTTGAAATGTTAGGAAAGACAGATTTAGCTGATAACAAGAAACATCCAATTTCACTGTGCTTGACCCCTCCCATCTCGGTCCGTATTAGTCTTCTGCAGATCTGACTCATCTTGTGGGTGAATATAATAACAATGTTTCAAAACCGTAGAGACCATGAAAAGGTTACTTGGGGATAGTTTTGCTCTATATCAGTGATACTTGAGGCAGGTAGCCAGGAGGAGCAGGACAACCACCTTTGAGAACAAGCCCCAGGGTCTAACTGTTCCATGTGTTTCTCATAAAACCCACAAAGGCAACAGGGTTTTCTTTTGCCTCAAGTGGCTCATCACCTTACATAAGCATCCTTGAGATTTAAAATACAATCAAGCTTAATTGAAATTTTAACTTATGCAATATGTGTGTGAATAAGGATGTGACAAGGGTCGGGCATGGTTTGGTTTGGTTTAGTTTGGTTTTGTCTAGAGGATCTAGTATTATTCTTTAATCATCTCTCTGCTTCTAATATGTTAAAGCCAAAGATCCAGTGTCTCAATTCATCCTGTAGAGTTGTCCACACCTACTCAGTTACTTAACAGTTCCTATCATGTGGTCTCCTCATCACTTAAAAAATGAGTAATTCCATGTATCCCATTCTGCAGAAATGTTTTTCAAGATAAGCCTTGTGCTTCTTAATGCTGGATAGCCAGAAAATAAAATTGGCTAACTAGAATCCTTTAGATACCATCAATTACAGAGATTAACCAAAGCTAGAGAATCCTATTTTAATATTTTTAAACTGAGTTCCAAATAGATTGTTCAGTCTTCAGCCCCAGACTCCAAAATATGAACTGAATATGAAAACATTTTAACTTTCATGTTTTAATGATAAGAATGTGTTGGCATTAATATTTGAACATTTCAGCATACCTAGTTCTGAAGCTATGTCATGGCAGGCTCAGAATCCACTGGCAGACTATAAATAAAATCTTTCTATAAATATACTTTATGCCAAACTACCAACAGAATACATTTTTCATCTTCTAAACAGATGGTATAAGAGAAAAATCATGCATGTATATGATTAATCAAATGTGCTTTTGCTGATAGAATTTTCATTACCATTACCAGCATGGGTTTTGTGAAATTTCTGCATGTTATATTTTCTTTTGAGATTAGTTTATTAAAGGAAATGATTAAAATAAACGAGGATGCAAAGATGACAGGCCTCTATGTGTTTGGTTTCTCTGAGATCCAGTGGGCCTGAGACTTAAGGGGGTTTTTTGGGCAAAGACAAAGCAGGCAGCTCTTTGGGGCCTATGGTTGATCCACATGTTCAGGTTCTCACCTTCTTATTATCCCATCTCCTACCCCAACCCCCCCACTGGTCATCTGTCAAAACTCCTATTCTGCTAAGAAGTTAGCCTTTATCAAAGGCCTTCCCCTCTCCACGCTCATGACCAGTCTGTGAGACACTGAAAACAAGGAAGAGACTTTACTGGGGAAATTGCCATGGCAAAGGCTTCTTGCAAGTTATAAAATAGCACCAACAGGGACTGTGTTATAGTCATTAAAGAATGGGGGCTCCTCTAGACTTATACTATCTGGGTTCAAACCCAGCCAATCACTAGAGCAAAGGATGGTGGTTGCCCATCCCTATTATTATCCATTCTTCTATTTCTCCTTGTGCAGGACACCACAAATTTTCATCTGGCCATAGTACCATCTAGAATCAAAGGCCAATTCCTAAAGCCACTTTGGTGGCTAGCTGAGGCCATGGGTCGAGACTGTGGCCTGGGACTAAATTTGAGCCAGGATATAAGTTGGGTGTATGGCTTAGTTTTTGCCTTTCTGCCTTTTGTCTTGCCTGTGGATTGTAGTGTGTGTGTGTGTGTGTGTGTGTGTGTGTGAGATGACTAGAACTCCAGAAAGCATTTTAGACCATGAGACGGCCAAGAGGATAGAAGTGGTGTGCTCAGATGGTGTGCAGAAATTTAGAACTGGGGTCCCCAAAATCACTGAGGAGCTACCATGTCAGCTCTGGCCCGCCTCTCGTTAGACTTCTTTCGTGTGGGGAAAAAAAAATGAAGAGTTATATTGTTTAACATACTGTCTGTGGGACTTTAGCAAATTGCTTTACCTCTCAACACCTTAGTTTTCACACCTATTAGATGAGGATAATAATAGCACCTAACTCATCAGGTGCTTGTGGGTGTTAAATTAGATGATACATGCAAAGCACCGAGGCCGGGGACCCGTGCATAACAAACCCCCCACAAACACACACTATTGCTTTTATTACGGATGCCTGACATGTGAGGACCTACCAGGCAGCTTTAACCATTGCAAAGGGACCTGAGAAGTTCCTCGGCATGTTGTTATTTTTCAGTGTTCTGAAGCATGAATGTGAATCGTGCCCTCTGAGAAGCAATGAGTCATTTAGCAAGTCAGACTAGAATCTCTTCTGAGTACTGCTTTGCTGGCCTCTGCTCACGCAGTAACCCACTCGTGGTATGACTAGAACATTGTTTCCTCATGAAAACAACTCGGGGAGAAAAAAAACCAAGCGCCCATGCTAGTCACAGTAAGAGAGAAAATAGTGAGACACCTAATAAGGTAATAAAATGAAGTTCCCCAGTTAGAATATTGACGTTTTGGCAATGGTTCTGAATTATGACATGAATATACCCACCATATGCTCCATGCAGAAGAAGCTATAGATGAGAGAGGGCATTTTAAATATGAGTATTTTTAAATGTCTCTCAGTGTCTCATTCACAAATGTGCAGGACCTCCTGTTGCATATGATCCACAAGCGCAATCCACAGGTAATAGAAGGACTGAAATTGAAGAATTAAGGGGAAATAGAACCTGCAGAATCACGACAGGGGGCAGATCTTTTGTCTCAGAAGAGCTCCAAGAGTGAAGAAGATCCTTTGTCTCAGAAGAGCTCCAAGAGTGAAGAAACGATTTTTATTTTATTCATACCCACCTACTCCCCTCAAAGGACTTCAGATTTTTTTTTTTTTTAATAATAAAAGGCACAGGATTAGCAAAATCCTACAACCACTGAGACAAGAATGAAAGGGAAGTCACTGAGAGGAGAGAGTAATTACAGGCCAACACCCTAGTTCCTGGTCTAGAGATGCCCTTCCTGAGATTTCTCCTGGATCAGAGGTCCTGCTTAAAGAAGGTCCACTTGGAAGGGAGGGAGGAGTGGCTGTTGTGGGGGATCGCCCACATTTGCCACCGCAGTGCCCTCGCCGCCCCCTTCACCCTGCCCCACGCCCACAGAGGCTGACCTGTGGTCCACGTCTGCGGGCTCCCTGCCTTCTGGTTTCTGGTTAAGCCAGTGGTGACCCCTGGCAGAAGACCAGAGGAAGGGGAGAGATTGAGATCACAGTACTTATCCTCCAGTTTCCTCCCTGTGAGGTCGCTTTGAATTGTCTGCCTCCCTAGACCCAAGCTTACTACTCCTCTCAGAAGAGCTTGTTCTGTATGACTCCTTTCAGGTTCTCTAACCTTCTACCTTCCTTTAGAGTCTAAGGATGCCAAATTTAGCAAAGACAAATGTAGGAAACGCAGACAAATCTGAATTTTAAAAAATCAACTTTTTAATATATCTCATGCAGTATTTTGGGGTCAATCTTCTACCAAGATTATCATTTATCTGAAATTCAAATTTAGCAGGGCATCCTGTGTTTTATCTGGCAACCCTACCCTAAGGGTACTGTCAGTTGCTAACCCTGCCGGTTTCCCTATACCTGCCCACGCCTTTGGAATGAGTCCCTTTGTCTATAAGCCATCCTTGAATTATTCTGATGTGATTGTGCCATCTGTTTTCCCTCAGGATCCTGATACAGTCCTCATACCCTTTAGTTTTTCCCTGTCAAGGTTATTTCCTCTCAACCACCTCTCGTATGTTAATTTCTTTGGGAAGATTTTCACAAAGGTCCTATGACTAGCTCAAAGAGATTGAAAGGAGAGTCTTACTCTCCAGAAAATAGATAATGCAGAGGTGGGAATGATGACATGTTAAGGAGCTCGATTTAGATCCTTGCATCATGTATCTTAGCTTGGCTTTCCCTGAAAGTAGAGCCTGAGACAAAGGCTTGCTGGCAGGTAGGGTATTTCTGAATGTGGCCTCTGGGAGCAGGGGTGTAAGGCAGGGAAAGCGAAACAGGGAAGAAGGGAAAGCCAATATGAGGAAGTGCTATTTTTTTTTTAAAGATTTTATTTATTTATTTGACAGAGAGAGAGACAGCGAGAGAGGGAACACAAGCAGGGGGAGAGGGAGAGGGAGAAGCAGGCTCCCCACTGAGCGAGGAGTCCAATGCAGGGCTTGATCCCAGGACCCTGGGATCATGACCTGAGCCGAAGGCAGACGTAACGACTGAGCCACGCAGGCGCCCTAAGGAAGTGCTATTGAATTGACTACTGACAAATTGGTATTTGATCCCACCAAAACCTTGCAAAGATCTCATGAATGTGACTCAGACCTTCTATCCAGGGACTCAAAGAGGGAAACATTTATCAGTGGAGCCTGTTCCCTGTCAGGGAGCAAGAATTCCCTATCCCCTTCAAGGTCCTTCTAGCCAGACTAAGAATCAGATTGACATGAGAGAGATTAACAGAGAAAAATCAAACTTAATTTTGTATATAAGAGGAATCCACACAGACATGGAAATTCTAAAGACAGGCAAAATGAAGTATATATTGTCATTCTGGACTAAGGAGAAGGGGTCAGGGACTTCAAAGGGAAGGAAGACCATTCACGGGAAGATGAAAAAGAATAAATAAATGTTTGGTAAACAAATGTGTTCTGGGCCACTCAAACAACGGGACATAGAGGGCTTTAATCAAACAGGCCTTGCTAGGTTCCTCCCGGCCTACCATACCTAGTTCATATTATAATGTAGTTATCTGTGGTGATAGCTGTCTTCTTAGAGCAGGTCTTCTATCTAAATTCTTTTAGGCAGTTGTTAGGGAGGCAGAAAGAGCTTTTCCTGAATCTGCTGGGTTTTTATTGCTTTTTAATTTATAATAATCTTCATGCCAGAGTGGCCCATCTTGAGGTAGCCTGCCTTGGCCCCCATCATGCATGCCCTGAATTTCCCGGTAAAACATTAGGGAGAGCAGAGCCAGTTCTTGAGATTTCCTTGCTGCAACATTAGAGAGGACTCAAGGCAAACAATGGGAAGTACTTGGCACAAGCCTGAAGTACAGTGCGGTCTAGCACTGTCCAGTTGCAACTCCCCGAGAGAATCAAAGCCTCTACAACATGGATGGAGGCAAAAGGATTTCGAAGGGGACCAAGATGTCTCCCATACCCAATGAAGGCCAGTCTCCTTCTTAACAGGAATGTGAGCAACAAGTTTCCTCAGAGAAGTGCCAAGACCTTAATGAAGATATTCAGAAGTTGATAGTATTGAGGAGGCCTGTCCTTCCTAAGATGAGACTGCTGGAGGAGTTGCAATGGTTGGCAGCAACCAGAAGTCAGACACTCAAGCACAGAATATGCTTGCACAGAGCTTAATTCATTGAGAGGAGCCAAGCCAAATTCCTCTTTTGAGACCACTACATGTCTATAGCAAATGGTTACGACAGGCCATGGGGCTGTCCACAGAAAGTCTCCAAGTAGACATACGTGGGAAATTCATGGCTTCTCCAGCATAGCTGCAATTAAGAGGCAATTACTCCAATTTGGGCACAATCAGAATTTCATGACTTAGAGTCTCTATTAGTCCTGAGTAGCAGAAGTATTGATTTTGTCCTTCTGCATGGAAACATGGCAGAGTTTTTGCTTCTGTGCCTTGGTGTGCATCTCTACCCACACAGCCAAGACAATCAACCTCAGCTATGTTTGCATTATAGATTCAGGTGGGACAGAGACTCATACCAAATCACCTCTATCTTCCCTTGTTTGGGGAAGAACGCTTCTGAGAAAGAAGCCTTGAATTCATCTAAGTCATCACTCTTGTTCATCCTTGAACCCAAACCACTCTCCATGGTCTGGTCTAATAGAAAGACAAAGCACTAAGTAGGTAGGCAGAAGATTCAATGGTTAGGTATGGGTATTATTTTCGTATTATTATGAAAATAATATAACTTATTCATAAATAACATGATAACTCACAGGCCTGTCTGAAGGACTGACAGCAGATTACGCTCATGTTCTATCTTAAAATACAATTCCTCCCGGGCGCCTGGGTGGCTCAGTTGGTTGAGCGACTGCCTTCGGCTCAGGTCATGATCCTGGAGTCCCGGGATCGAGTCCCGCATCGGGCTCCCTGCTTGGCGGGGAGTCTGCTTCTCCCTCTGACCCTCCCCCCTCTCATGTGCTCTCTCTCTCTATCTCTCTCTCTCAAATAAATAAATAAAATCTTAAAAAAAAAAAAAATACAATTCCTCCCCACATAGTAAGCCAGAATTGGGCTTCTGATCATATATCATATAAGCTGTAAGTTAGTTCAGATTATTATCATCATGGGTATAATTCAACTTTTCACTTTGTGGCAAATAAAGAAACCTAAGCAGTATTTTCAGTATTTTTCTTCTCCATGTGAAATGTAGTGGTGTGAAATACAACCACAATAATTTAAAACTGCTCCTCTGCTCCCAGTAGTGCAGCATTTCAAACTTCATTCTTACTTTTGTGTCTACGAAAAAAAAAAACCCTTGAAAAGTGATTAAAATTAACGCTTTTAATAAAAAAAGAGATGAGCATAGAGAACTGGGGCTTTAAAATGTTTTATTTTTCACATGCTTCCACCATTCAGAGAAGCTAGAAAATGTGTTAGCCATCAACCCACATGACCTTAAAGATTTGGAAAAAAAATAAGTCCTTGCTTTATCTTAGACCCTGCTCCAGAGCATATTACCTTTTGACCTATCAGCAGGATTATGCTCAATCACACACAGTTTCACTTCAACTGTTGTAGTTAAGTAACAAGACTACAACAATTAAGACCGTATTTCATCTGCAAAAAAAATTCAGTTTGATCTTATTTCCTTTTCATCAATATGTCAACAATAGATTGCTCCTCCAAAAACTGCACAACCTGTAAGGTGTTTGAATGAATCATGAGTGGGGAGAACCAGCATATTCTAAGGGCTAAATATACCCTTGGGTGTGATTGGCAATGTATATCATTATTTCAAGGCATCAAAGACCTCATACTTCCTCCAAATGCTCTCAGGTCATACAGACTTTGCTGAGCAATCATGTAGGTGAAATATTCAGATATTCTGGCCCCCCTATCATCTGTGCTACTTATAAAGCCTTATTCTCCAATAAGCCTAGAGCTGAGCAGTAATAAAAATGACAGAGAGGGGTGCCTGGTTGGCTCAGTTAAGTGTTCGACTCTTGATTTCGGCTCAGGTGATGATCTCAGGGTCCTGAGATCTAGTCCCACTCAGGCTCTGAATATGGAGCCTGCTTAAGATTCTCCCTCCCTCTCCCTCTGTCCCTTCCCCTGCTCTCTAAAAAAAAAAGAAAGAAAGAAATTGGCAAAACTGAAAAGTGTGGTGAAACGGGAGAGAGGGGAGTGACTTGTGAGTGAATTACTATCAGACAGAATGGTGCTACAGTAAAAGGTGTTTTGACTCTTTAATAAAAAGTGATGCTACTTGATAGTTGAAGGGAATTTAAGAGATTGATGATGACTTGGTTTATGCCCAGTGAGGACAGAATGTTGAGCTGAGAAGCAACACTTGACTTCTTCCACCAAAGTGTCTGACACCAGGGACCCAATGAGTCATTAGCATAGGGTGTGAAAGCTGCGGCCATGGGCCTTTCCATTCTGCTGCATAGTCACCAAGAAAGGGGCTTAGGGTTGGAGGACCAAGAAGGAACTCACAAACAGGAATTCACTTGTGACTTTGAGTCTCAGCTACAACATGTACAGACTTTGGAAGTCATTACTACTGTTCTTATCACAAGAAAATACTGTAAACATTGAAAACTGATAAGTTTTCTCAGACTTATCAGGGCACTTAGGTTGCAGGGCAAACTGCCACCCTGAAATCAGGAGAGATGGGGGCATTCAGAGAGACATAGCCAAGATCGGCTGAAATCAGCCAAGAACAGAAGTTGCTGGAGCCATAAACTGGTAGGTACGCTTAAATGGTAATTTGGGTGGATTGCTAGATGCTAAGTGTGGAGTAATGTGAGAGTGAGAAATTCCGGGGGTCATAGTCTTAGGGGGCTCCCCCACCTTGATGGGCTTTCCTTCCAAGAACCCTACCATAGTCTCATGATGAAGATCTGATGAAAGATGCTCTCTAGGCTTTGGGGAGGAGAATGGTCATTATTGTGAATACATCAGAACCTTCTCTGTAACAAAGACCTACTTTCTATGGGGAAAAAAATGGCCAGAGCCTTATCCCAGCTGGGGGAGGGCATTCCTTCCATTCCAGCCCTCTCCAGCCTTTCTGTCTCATTTAAAGGAGGGAAAATACAAAGTCAACAGGGGTCAGAGCTTCAAGATCAAAATAGATTGGAAAGGAGTAAGATGCAGGGAAATAAAAGCTATACTTCTGATGAAACATTTCTGAAGGTCATAGTTCCACAACAAGGCCCACTAAAAGCCTGGAATTTAATTAGATTTTTTTAACTTTTAAGTTCTTCTGAAAATTCCAGTTAACATACAGTGTACTATTAGCTTCAGGTGTAGAATTTAGTGATTGATAACTTACAACATCTGGTGCTCATCACGACAAGTACCCTCCTTAATCCCCATCACCTATTTCACCCATCCCCCCACCCACCAACCTCCCTTCCAGCGACCATCAGTTTGTTCTCTACATTTAAGTCTGTTTCTTGGTTTGCCTTTCTTTTTATTTCCCCCCTATGTTTGTTTATTTTGTTTCTTAAATTCCACATATGAGTGAAATCATCTGATATTTGTCTTTCTCTGACTGACTGATTTCCCTTAGCATAATACTCTGTCTCCATCCACATTGTTGCAAATGGCAAGATTTCATTTTTTTCATGGCTGAGTAATAGCCCATTGTGTGTGTGTCTGTGTGTGTGTGTACATATATACATGTATATATACACACAACTTCTTTATCTATTCATCAGTCAATAGACATTTGGGTTCTTTCCATAATTGGGCTATTGTTGATAATGCTGCTATAAACACTGGGGTGCATGTATCCCTTCCAATCAGTATTTTTTTATCCTTTGCATAAATACCCAGTAGCGCCATTGCTGGATCGTAGGGTAGTTCTACTTTTAACTTTCTGAGGAACCTCCATACTGTTTTCCAGAGTAGCTGCACCAGCTTGCTTTCCCACCAACAGTGTAAGAGGGGTCCCCTTTCTCTGCATCCTTACCAGCACCTGTTGTTTCCTGTGTTAGTTTTAGCCATTCTGACTGGCGTGAGGTAATGTCTTATTGTAGTTTTGATTTGTATTTCTCTGATGGTGAATGATGTTGAGCATCTTTTCATGTCTGTTGGCCATCTGTATGTCTTCTTTGGAAAAATGTCTAGTCATGTCCTCTCATTTTTTAAACTGGATTATTTGTTTTGAGGGTGTTAAGTTGTATAAGTTCTTCATATATTTTGGATACTAACCCTTTATCAGCTATGTCATTCGCCCTCCATAGGTTGCCTTTAGCTTTTGTTGATTGTTTCCTTTGCTGTGCAAAAGCTTTCTATTTTGACGAAATCCCCATAGTTTATTTTTGCTTTTGTTTCCCTTGCCTCAGGAGACATATCTAGTAAGAAGTTTGCCACTGTCAAAGAGGTTACTGCCTGTATTCTCCTCCAGGATTTTGATGGTTTCTTGTCTCACATTTAGGTCTTTAATCCATTTTTAATTTCTTTTTGTGTATGGTGGAAGAAAGTGGTCCAGTTTCATTCTTTTGCATGTTGCTGCCCAGTTTTCCCAACACCATTTGTTGAAGAGACTGTCTTTTTTCCACTAGATATTCTTTCCTGCTTTGTCAAAGATTAATTGACCATATGGTTGTGGGTTCATTTCTGGGTTTTCTATTCGTTTCCACTGATCTCTGTGTCTGTTTTTGTGCCAGTACAATACTGTCTTGATCACTACAGCTTTGTAATTAGAAGATTATAGAACACTCTCCCTCTCCCACATCTTGACACCACACCAGTATTTCAGCAGTGGATAACAGCTGAACGAGTTGTAAGACACAGATTCTTCCTGAGGAGGAATACTTAGGGAATCTCAAAGTACCTACTCTGAGAGAAGACTTATAGTCTCATAGAGCCTGATTCCTATTACAGCAGCAAATGCTATGGCATCTATCTTCATGTGGTGAGGGCTTGACACCCAGAATACACCACTGCAGTAAGTTGCAATGGAGAGGAAAAGCAGAGCCATGCCTGACAATCTTGCCCATGTCTAGTCTCCTGTAAGTAAGCCTGGGCTTCCTTGGTACAAGGAGTTTTAGGCACAAACTTGCTTGCTGTTATATATCACTGACAGAGCTTTCCATGTTAGTTGACTTACTAAATGAGTCACTGAAGAACCTTTTTCCCCTACTTGCCATAGCTCACCATTAGTCATAGGAGATGCCTGTAAAATTAACCAGTCTTCTGCCATATATGTGATTCAATTGATCTAGATTGCTGACCTCAGCAGTCCAAACTGGTTGGTGGTGGAAGGTTCTAAAGAACTCTTTCTAAATTTGCACAAGGAAGATGCTATAGATTTAGCACAAAATGCTGAATTTGCCAATGCTATCAATTTGCAACTGTACAATACTTAGGTAGAGCAGCTATCTGATTTGATGTACAAGTGTGACAGTAAATGGTAACCTTGGTGTTCTCAGCATGAACAAAATACTATTAAGATCCTTCATACAATCTTTAGAAGGTGCATTTAGGCTACATATGCACAATAGCCAATCCTACTAGTCAAGCTCCTCTCAGTTTCAAGCAATAGAAACTGAACTCAAAATAGCTTAAAGGCGAAAGGGAATTTATTATTGGCTTATGTAACTAGGAAGTTGGGGATATAAATTGTTTCAGGAATGACTAGGTTTAAATGCAGTCATTAAGTCTATGCCTATTTGTCTCATTTCTCTTTCTCCTTCTCTCTTGCCATTGTTTCTCTTTCTAAGTAAGTCTAATTCTCTTTTGGTAGATTTTCTCCCTAAAATTGGTGATAAAAGTAGCCACTGTAACCCCAGTCCTAGAACATTCTGGTATGAAAATCCCAACAGAAAGAGCAAGTTAATTTTTCCCAGAGTCCAAATAATCTCAGAAAAGGACTCTGATTGACTTGTTTGCTCACGTGTCCACTCCTTGGACCAATTACTACTTCTAGAAGGAGTTTAATGACTACCCATCCCTGTGGTCAGAGAGTACTGTGACCAATATGTCCATTAGCACCCCTAAGGAATGGGAAGGATTACTTTCCCCAAGAAAAGGAGGGGAGTTGTTGGTAGAAACTGTATTCTACCCCTTGATTTCCCAGCATACACATTTAATTTTGATCTAATACACATAATTCCAAAGGTGTACCCACCTGAGAATTGATCACCTTCTTCTTAAATGATAAGTCAACCATCCTCAGCATACCCAATATAAAATAGTAGAGACAGAATAACAATGGAAATCCCCATTTGATAAGTAGAGAAAAGGAAAGAAAACAATGTTGTGTGCCATATCCTGCTAGATTGAAATCCTCAGAATGATCTCCCTAAGGCTGGAGGGGTTCTGTGGGAAGCCAATCCCATCCCTAGTCTTGCTTACAAGAACACTTTTCCCTGAACATTGAATTCCAAGGCTCTCTCTGAGAGGGGAGTAGAGGAGTATTCTGGGGTCTCATTAGCAGATCAATTCCCAAAGCACAGTTATGGGGGGGCCTGGGAATTGCCTTAGGATTAGAGCCTCACAGGTCCCTTTTTAGATCTGGAGTTTCTCAGAGCATAACTCCTTAAAACTCTAGTAAGCTGTTAATGGAATCAATTCTGGAGAACTCCGTTAGCTCGGAAGCAATGCCAGGAATCTTGGCTAGTAACAATTTGTAAATCGTAATCTTGACTTTCAGTTTCTGTCTCTTAGCAACAAGCCTTGATCCTCTGCCCATGCTCCCAGCTCTCTTTGTTATGTGTCCATCCTGGTCTCTGTTGTAGGACTATATGAGACAATAAATTGGGGTGGTGAGGCAGAGCTAATCTATCCCTAGCTACCAGGCCATACCCCATCGGATGAAGCCTCAGTACAGGAGTAATTACTACCTTTATTAAGCAGGAGTGAAATCTCCTGTATTTCTTTAGACTAAACTGAGAATAAGACAGGTATTTTAGGGCGCCTGAGTGGCTCAGTTGGTTAAGCGACTGCCTTCGGCTCAGGTCATGATCCTGGAGTCCCTGGATCGAGTCCCGCATCGGGCTCCCTGCTCAGCGGGGAGTCTGCTTCTCCCTCTGACCCTCCCCCTCTCATGCTCTCTCTCTCTATCTCATTCTCTCTCTCAAATAAATAAATAAAATCTTAAAAAAAAAAAAGACAGATATTTTAGCACTTGTAATTTCACAAAGACATGATTATGTGACCCTTAGTGGTCTTGGCAATCTGACTATCAACGTATACATACTGTGCTCTCTCTGCTCTCAACCCACCAACCTGTACCTTTCTTTCAGGGCAATAGTGAAGGCTGCAGAAGTAACCAACACCCTCCATCATTCTGATATTTCTCTAGCAAATTCCCTGAGGCTCCAGTCTTGATAGGTTCATAGTCTGAGTCCTGAAATCCCAAAGATGATAATGAGCCAGTGGTACATAGCAAAGATTTGATCTTCCCATTTGGGGATGGAAGACTCACCATAGTCCCCTACTTCACTTCAACTCAGATAATTCCACATTGTGGGGTCTGTCATTGGCAATGCCCTCCTGCTGGATACCAGTTTCTGTATTGACCAACCCCTTTTGCTTTCAAGTAACAGAAATCTAATGCAAACTACCTTAAATTAAAAAAGGAATTTACTAGCTCAGATAACATGGGTAGAGGAAGCTTCTGCCACAATCAGATCTGGGGAACAGTGAAGTTCTCACATCTCCACCTCTCAGCTCTGCCTCCCTTTGAGAGTTGGTCTCATTCTCTCCTGGAAGATGGCCTCCCCCTGTGTGGTAGAGAGAGGCCCTTGGCAAACCCATACCTATAGTGTTCAGGAGCAGGTATCTCAGCAGAATGAGAATCACCTCACAACATCTAGTTTTTTGTCCCATGAAAGGTCTCTGGTTGACCCTGACTGCTCATATACCCAACTCATAAATTCATGCCTGTTTACAGATGAGTGGCTTACAATAAAGTGGCAGGCCTGAGCTATAAAACTTCCCCATGGCTGGTGGTAGGGTGAAAGGACAGGAGTTTGTGACTGGAAGCCCCTACCACTGCGTGGAGTGGGGTGGAACAGTCCTCCGAGGGAGAGAGTCCTCCAACAGTCCTGTCACTAGAATAAGTAGGGAGGGGATACAAGGAAAACAAAAATGACGCTGATTCGACTACACTGACTTCCCTGCCTTCCAGGGCTGAGATCCCTAAATCTACCCATACACTGCCTTGATGGAGAACCTGAAGGATCCACAAAGTATTATCAGTTAATTAAAGACACACACACACCAGAATAAAAACTGACTGTTATTCACAAAGATGTCTAATGTACATATTTACACTTGAAGACTACAGGAAGAGTGACACCTCAGGCCACCAGAGCAGGACCAAGGAGTGTCTGGACATATTTCTACCATGCCTCTTGTACTTTTCAGAAGTGGCCTTGACTCTTCATGCCATGTTGGCTAAATACAGAGACTACATGTTGAGCCTTGCCCCTCTAGCTTACTTTTGGAACTATGATGTCCAAGCCCTGATGTTCTGCTTGTGTTTGGGGGGCCAGAGATAAGGAACATTTACCAGGTTAGTTTCTGTGGGCAGGACTAGATTGAGCAGAATATCACACTAGAGGCAATGTAGCCAGAGGGATAGATTTTATTACAGCAAAGGGCACTCAAAGGTTGTAGCGGGGCATATGGCCCTGACTCCCAGATCCAGAAAGGATCTGGGAGGTGACAAGAGGTGGGTCAGAACAAGTGGTTCAGGACTAAGGACATAAATGACACTGAATTCTAGAGATGTGCTTTCCATGAGGTTCTTGAATACTCCTGGGGAGGTCAGGCTTGAAGCTGAAAGGAACTGGAGGTAAAAATAGGACAATGGGTTACGCATTGAAGTCATTTTCTAAGTGCCCAGTTGTTTTACACTGTAAGGTTTTTTATGCATATTTTATAGATTGTGATTTTCAAATGAAGAAAATGTATCTTGCATAATGGTCTAGGATATTTTTGCCTCAAGGTTATTATATTGCTTTTTTAAATATAATTTAATATAAATTTCATAGCAGTAATTGTTTTTAGAACACAGGGAGCTTTATAGAACATTGAATTCAATAGTTTTTACACTAGTTTTTTTTTATCACTAAAACGCTTTTTTGTCCACCAAATAAAATCTCACAAGAAATTCCAATCTGTAAGATGGTGTCATTCATTCAACAAATATGACACTGGGCTAAATGTTGAAAAAAGGGCAGGAATCAAACTCTGTCCCCCAGTAGAGCCTGGAGAGTGTTGGGAGCCCCTCCTAATTTCTCGTCTGAGGCAGTCCCATTCTGTCACAGCCTTGGGCTACAGAGGGTCTGGCCACAGTTCACAGATCCGTAATCTAGACTCACTCTTTCACTCAGAATGAGGACACTGAGGTCAGAGGACAAACCATTCATTTAACATTTTACAACTTAAGTATTTTACATCTTAAATACTAGCATTTAACAATTTATCAGAAAGTTTAATTTCATCTTACTTTTGTCTTACTTTAGATCAAAAAGAACATCATCATTTGCCCACCTTCCTCTTTAAAAAAAAAAAAAAACAAACTATTCCTGCTACATCTGCCTTCAGAATTCGTTTGCTTTAAGTGGAAAAACACACAAACTTTTTTTCTTTTTTTGGTACTCCCTTTATACTGTCATTTTGCTTCTTGAAGGAAATCTTACGTGGAAGGATGAGAGTAAAGTTGGCAGAATTAAAGCAAATAATGGTCCTTTAGTGAAGCAGAAGACTTGGTGTGGAAGGATAGCAGGTGCAGAAATGTGATTATGATAAAATTATTAGGAAAGAAAGCCTAAAAGTTGATGGTCATAAGGAGAAAAAGCCACTCACTGAGGATTCTACATGGATAACCAGAGTTTCAGGGATGGAAGAACACTGTAACTGAGGGTAAATTGTAGAAGCCATGGGATGATTGAAATTTGTATAATAAAGACATTTCCATAGGAGCACACTTTCTTCATGGACAGTCTCTTGTCTTGCTGCCTTTGTGATCAAAGAACTGCAATTACTGGTCAAACTTGAGATGAATCCAGGACATTGAAATGGAATGCGATGTCATTCAAAATACATTAACTGAGCACATACCATGTGACAGGTACTATGACACACACTGAGGGTCTAAAGGACTAAGAGTTACATCCCAGGAGTGCTCTTGTGTCCCAGGAGCACTCTATCCAGAGAGGGAGAAAGACCCATAAGCAAACAAATAAAACATTGATTCATCCATTGATCGGTATGTACTCAGTGCTTACTCTGAGCCAGGCACTGGGCTGGGCAACTGGAAATTCAGGCCAACAACAACAAACATTTCTTCAACTCTGGGCATATGTGGTATACAGTGTAGGGAGCCAGTCAAATAATCACAGAAAAAATTATAGAATTGTCTCTGTTCAGGGCTATGAAGGTGAGGCCCCTGGAGCTACAAGACCCTGAAAATAGCACATTTGATCTAGTATGAGAACTCAGGGAAGTCCCACCCCAACTGAGATCTGAAAGAAGACTAGGATTGACTAGGCAGAGAAGAGCCTTCTAGGCGAAGAAATAGCTCCATCAAAGTCAGGGAGCAATGGGAGGGAGCTGGGTACAAAATTGGTGAGGTAGGTTGGGTTCTATTTAGGAACTTGTAAGCCAAACAGAGGGGTCTTATCTTTATCCTAAGAGTAATAGGGAGCCATAAATCTTTTATAAAAGTTCTAAGTAAGAAGTGCTGTAGATACAAAGAGGAAGTAATTAATTCTTCCTGAGAGAGGAGGATGTCTGAAGAAAAGACATTTGGGCTGGGCCTCAACAGATGATATTTTTCTAGGGGGTAAACTAGTAAACTAGTAACTAGTAACTAGGTAAAGCTATCCCAGACGATGCCAATGGTATGAGAAAAGGAAAAGGGGGAATGGGAACTTAGCTATGTTTGGGAAACATGGGGCAGGACATGTGATATTCTGGTTGAGTTGGCAAATTGTTGGGGAGGCTTGGGGGTTGCTGAAGGAAGAGTTAGAAATGATGTCAATAAACCAAACTTGGGCAGTTGAGGCATATATCAAAAATGAAGAGAAGAGGAGGAACAGGTATGAAAGGAAAGACAAAGCCAGCTGGCCCAAAGAGGCATTGAACTAGAGCCCTGATTTTTTTTTTTTTTAATTCCTGCTAAGAATTGTCTTCTCTCCCCTCTCGAGGAAGCCAGGGGGCACATTTTCCTGTACTACCAGAATTAGGTGCTTGCACTCAGAAGCTGCCGCTGGCTCTGGGCCAAGGAGTCCTCAGAATGCCAAGTTCCCAGCAAGCTACTTTCTCATTTCTGCACCATACAGCCATTCTCTCAGACCCTTTGTCTTGATCCCAGTATTTGGCTGCCCGGATTCTCTATCTAGGGTTTTCTTGATCCCGTGTTATTTGGACTCTGCCTTTTTACCTTCATTTTCAAGTTCCCCATTCTGGTTTTTGTTTGTTTGTTTACTTCCTCTCGCTTGACTTCTCAAGCTCCTTGCCTTTCATTTTCTCACTTGCCAAAATCTGACCTCTTTACACCCTTGGGACCTGTCAGTACCCATGGATTTTTCAATGCCCTCTCCACTACTTTCCCTGCCAATTTCCCAATTTGGTTCTTCCTAGTCAATTTTGCCTTTTGCCACAAGGACCCTGCCATAATGGTGCCATGGTAGAACCTACGTAAAACAAGAGTCACCTCTGCTTCTTATGACTTTCTAGAAATTCCACCACTACCCCATTCTGTCCTATATTAACCCTTTCAACTCTGCTCTTTAGACAATCCAAGGGAATGTAGCCCCTGAAACATTTCAAACATGAATTGCCACCGTGTAGCCGTCTCCCCAGCACCCAGTCAATGACTAAATCAAACAGAAAACTGACACTGGCCTATATTTCTCTGCACCAGCTTCATGATTCTGGGAAACTGAGTTAAGCTGAATACTTTCTTTTTAAAATAAAATGGGGCCCTGTTAGAGTTTAATGAGGTTGAGTAACATGCTTAGCTCAATGACTAACACACAGCAAGTGCTCATTGAGGGATTGCTACTCTTAAATATTTTGGCAGTAAAAATACATATTCACATAACTTTTATTTCATATTTTCCTGGAATTAGATTGTATGGCAACTGACTAATAAGCCAAACAAGAAGTAGAAGGTGGAGATCAGAAGTCAGCAAACTTTTTTTTTGTCATGGGCCAGATGGTATCTTAGGCTGTGCAGGCAACACGCTTTCTGTCACAACTACTCAACACTGCCTTTGTAAAGTAAAATCAGCCATAGTAAATAGTAAACAGATAGGTGTGCCTGTGTTCTAATAAACTGTTATTTATGAAAGCAGGTGACAGGGCAGTGGACCACAGTTTGCTGACCTCTGATGTACAAATAAAAGTTAGAAATGTGATTAGAGCTATGAAGTAAAGATATGGTGGTATTAGACTATTTGACAAAGAAATCTTTTGTTGTTTGCTCATATGTTTAGTAGGGATTGGCTAGAAAATTTCTCTAAGGAGATGTTGCTTGAGCTGAGATCTGAAAGATGAAAATAAGTTAAGCCCTTCCAAACTTCCTCAATCTAGTTACCAGGCAGAGTATCCAATGTGTGTAAAGCCCTGTGATGGGAAGAAACATGGAATATCCAAAGGATTGAGGTAAGACTGGTCTGATCAAAGCACATGTACCATTAGGGATTACATGGCATAAGATGTGACTGGGGAGCCTTGATGAGGATTGTGGGTTTTAGCCTGAAAGCAAGGGCAAGCCAATGACCAGCTCTAAAGTGTGACTGAGGGGCACCTGGGTGGCTCAGTCGTTAAGCGTCTGCCTTCGGCTCAGGTCATGATCCCAGGGTCCTGGGATCGAGCCCCGCCTCCGGCTCCCTGCTTGGCGGGAAGCCTGCTTCTCCCTTTCACACTCCCCCTGCTTGTGTTCCCTCTCTCGCTGTGTCTCTCTCTGTCAAATAAATAAAATCTTAAAAAAAAAGAAAGTGTGATTGAATTTGCATACTGAAAAGAAATATCCCTTCAGCTAAGGTGTCAAGAATGGAGTCAGCAGGGGTGGGGGTGGGGGGCCACATACAACATTGTAATGTGAGAAATTTCCAGTTATGGCTAGATTATTCTCTTGAAAGAGGGAGCATGGGTGGTTTGATGATTTGCAAGTAAGATTTGCTTTTCTGCATCATGGAAAACTCATTTGAACTCTTTCTGGTCTATGGAAAATGAAGACAAAAAAATGAGTGTTTGTATTTCACCAAATGCTTTTTATCTTAATGTTTCTCTTTCAGCAGCAAAATGCAGATGAATTTGCATAAAAGTTTACTCACACACAGTTCTGGTGACCTACTGACTCAACTTGTTTTTCAGCTTGACTTATTTTCCACACATGAAACATTTTAGCTCAGATAACAGACAGGTTGTAATAAAACATCTTGTTGGAACTACAAGATCGTTAATTAAAATGATTTGGAAGTAATTAAGTATTTTCAAAGATTAAAAACTGATAATCCAGCTGTTGGTTTGGTTACCCCTAAAATGAGGTTAAAAATAATAATTAAAAATAATAATTTTTTAGGCTCCTTAAATTATCCATCTTCCTTCTAATGGAACCAGAAACTTACAAGGTTTAAAACAGTAGTTCTCAACTGGGAATGTTTTACCCTCCAGGGGCCATTTGACAATGTCTGGAAGCATTTTTGGTTGTCACAGATAGGAAGCGGGGAGGTTGCTACTGGCATTTAGTGCGGACCGGCCAGGGATGCTGTTAAATATCCCACAATACACACAACAGACCTCCACCCAGAAAAAAGCTATCCAAACCAAAATGTTAATAGTGTTCATGTGGTAGAGAAATCCTGGTCTGAAATAATGTCAATCCACAAATTTCCTTCAACTCTGCTTGTTCTGGGTAATGCTATGAAGTCCTTCTTTCTTTTCTTTGTATTTGTTGTTCTTGTCTTTCTTTCCTTTCTTACTTTTTTTCTCCTCCCCTTCCTTCCTTTCCTCCTCCCCCTTCTTCCTCTTCCTCCTCTCTTTGCTGACTCACCTAGTTTCCATAATCTGAATTGAGATTCTCCAGTTTTTTTGCAGAAGCCATGAAATATGTCCATGAAATATGGACACGGGTCACTTCTATCCTGGTATATCTTGAAATCTACATGACTGACTCACACAGTGACTTGTGCCCTCAGTATGTCCATCATCTCTCCCTAGGACTCCCTCATCTTCCTGCATCCTGTCCCTTCTCCTCTACCAATTAGCCTTTTAAAAACATGCAATTTAGGGGCTCCTGGGTGGCTCAGTGGGTTAAGTATCCGCCTCTTAATTTCAGCTCAGGTCATGATCTCAGGGTCATGAGATCGGGCACATGTGCTGAGTGTGGAGCCTGCTTAAGATTCTCTCTGTCCCTCTCCCTCCTCCCCTTTCTCCCACCCTCCCCCACTCTCACGTGCTCATACTCTCTCTCTCAAAAAAAAAAAAAAAACAATTTAATCTTGTCAATCTCCTATTTAAAAAGAAAAAAAAAAAAACTTCAATGACTTTCCAAGAGAAAGTTAAAAAGCTTTATTGGCCTGGGAAACCATGAACAATTTCTCTTTGCTCTACCACCTCCCACATTTTCCAATTTCATTTTGTGCCTCTCCTACTCTTCACTCTGGCCATGCTGGATTCTTAGTTTTGAGTATACCCTGTTCAAATCTGTCTCACAGGCTCTTCCCTCTGTCTGGAATACTGTTCCCTCTATTTACTTACCTATCACCTGTTTCTTCTTCAGGTCCCAACTTAATCATAATTTCTCAAGGAAATATTCCCTGACTCCAAGATGAGGTACACAGCATCAGAACACTTGAGAATATTTAATTATTTATGCTTTATCTTTTGCTTAATGTTAATGTTGGCATCCACCAGACTATAAAGCAAACCATGAGTGGGTGTTCAAAAAGAACCTTGCATTTCAGCCTGTTCCAACGACTTTTGATCTTTTATTTGTAACCACATGTCATGGACCTAATGCTCTCTCTAAGAAAATAGTGGACTTGGGCAAAATTTGCAAATAATCCTGGCATCTTAACAGTAGCATCACATAATCACATCTATACATTCCAATACACAGTCCTTCTGCCTCTAATATTAGCCTGGCTAACTGTACTAGACAATTTTTATGCCCCATGTTGTGTTCTTCTGGACTACTTTACTAGTGGCAGCAACCAGTTGGTGTAACCTCACCTTAATTACTCTTATGACTCTAGCTTTAGCCCTGGGACTGTTGTATCATGAGACACCTAGGGAAACCTGCCTGGACTCATGCATGTCCAGCTTTGAGGTGCAAGGGATTTAACATTCTGTAGGGTAACTCCTGGTTATTTTTTTATGGAGCTAGTGTTCTTCCACTGGTCCCACTGTTTTGGGCAGACTATTCTGGAAATACATTCTAAGTTGTCTTCAGAAGGACCTGGCTGGATCAAGCCTTAGCTGCCTATAGTGATGGTCAAGCCAATAATGTATCCCTGAAAGAGTTTTACCTTTTACCCTCTTTCCTCAATCCATCACTAATGCTCTCTGGGACGACTTCCAAAATAAACTACCTGTACATAAGCCCTTGTCCTGTATTTTCACTCCATGGAGAACTCCGCCTAAGATAATGACACTGTATTTTGTGGGAGTCATGTGGAGGAAGCTATTTAATCACACAGCAAATGAATTCCACTTTGCTCCAGAAATGAATTCCACTTTGCTCCACTTGGATCCATCTGTGATAAGCTAAATAATGGTTCCTCAAATCTATCCATGTTCTAATCTCCAGAACCGGTGAATATGTTACCTTAATATGACCAAAGGGACTTGCAGAGGTGACTAAAATAAGGATCTTGAAGTAGGGAAGTTATCTTGGATTATCCAGATGGTCACTAAGTGTAATCACGAGTCCTTATAAAAAAGAGACAGGAGAGCCAGAGTTGGAGAGGTCATGTGGTATTGGAAACAGAAACTGGAGTAATGCACTTTAAAGATGGAGAAAGGTACCACAAACCAACAAATATAGGAGGCACCAGAAGCTGGAAAGGGTAAGGAAATGGATACTCCCCAAAGCCTACAGAAAGAATTTGATTTTAGCCCGGTAAAACTGGCTTTAGACTTCTGACCTCCATAACTCAGAATAAATTTATATTAAGGCACTAAGTTTGTGATAGTTTCCTTTTATTACTATAAGAGTCTACCTCTTTGACCATAATACAATTGAGTACTTCTGTTAACAAAAATAATAGTAGTTGTTAATATTTATTAAGCCAAGTGTTTACTGTGAGTCAGATTCTGTGCTAACCACTTATTTTCCATTCTTCCTTAACTTTCACAACAACCTTATAAGGTTGATACCTTGACTATCTATCCATTATGGTGGATACATTCCTATGATAATCTAGATCCATCTCTTTCCTACTCTGCTCTGGAAGGTGGGTCCATATTGACTGCCTCAATTGGGTCCCTTGATCTCTTGCTTCTAGACAAGTTTGGCCAATTGGAGGCAACAGCAGGAGATATGGAGAGTGGGTGGGCAGTGAGGTTTCCAGCTCTTTCTCCCAGGTTATTACAGGTTGACTGCATCCCTCTCTGAAAATCACAGATCATGTCAGGTAACTTCTACATACAGCTTGCTTTCAGGGACTTTGCTCCTGCTACCTTCGGTAATGTCCCATCACTTGTTGCTTTTCCTGAATCCTGCCCCCACTTCTGTAAATAACCTTTGATTAAACATTCCTTAAATCACCCAGTTCATATGTTCTGATTTCTGCCAGGACCCTGCCCAATATTCTCCAATTTACAACTAAAGAAACTAAGGCTCAGAGTAGTAAAGTAGCTTATACATTTCATCCAAGTATAAAATAACCAAAGAATGAGATGATTAGCAGAGGTTCCATCTGCTTTTGCTGTGGTAGGAAGCATTGCTGATGTCCTCCCAAACTTAAAAATAAAACAAAATAGTTGTTAATGTTGGGTCTATTGATCACATGCACACTTAATCTGCCTGCATTTTTATCAGGTCATCTCCCTTAGCTATTGTGCTCTCATTTTGTAGGTGTACCATTGGGTATTTTTTAATAATATATGCAAATTTTGTGAAAATTATTTTCTATCTTGTTTTGATCATCTTGACACCACATTTTCCTGTTACACAAACATTTTAGAGTGTGGTTTGTCCTCAAAGACCATGCCATTTGAGAGGAAATATGTCTGTGAGTCGTCTGTGAGTTATATGTGGCCATTTTTTGATGAGGTCTGCAATTTTAACGGCTGTGTCCTAAATTAAGAAGATGGGCATTTCTCCAGAGATGAACTAATTCATCAAGAACCCATCTTGCACGTAATATAAAGCTTTAATAATTCAGCCCCACTGAGGGTTTGGCCAGGTTGAAACATGTTGCTTAAAGAAGTGCAGTTTGATGGCTTTGAAATACAAACAAGAATTTGAACTAGGTAAATAGAATGTGGCCAAGCACAGTTCTTAGGAAATCTGCTTCAATGAATAGCTAAGAAAGATTTATAATTGGTGCATCAATTATTTCTATGGGAGTGGATGTTTTTATGATGCTTGAGGGTACTTAAAAAGTTTGTTCTCATAAGTAATTTAAACATTCCTCTTGAAATACTGTTTGCACTATTAATTTATTTAGCAAATTAATCACAGAATCATAACATTTTAGAGCTGGAAGAGGCCTCAGAGAAAATCCAGTGCAACTTCCTTTTTGCAAACAGTTTCTTGGATCATTCTTTGCTCCACGCTCACAGGACAAGGGCCAGACCTCTACACCCCACCCCAATCCAGCTTCGACTCCTGCGATGCTGGCCCAAACCTGGGGGTCCTGAAGAACTGACTGCTTCTTGCCTGCAAAGGGAGATCAAAACATGGCATAAGTTAGGTTGTACAAATAGAGCCTTTTCCTGCTCTATTCTTTGCTACCTTTTTTGTCAGATACATTCCCAGTCACTTCAACTACGGAAGGCTGAGAGGAGGACCAACTTCTGTGTCTTGCTTTGCTAATTTTCTTCCAATCTGTACTCCTTCTCTATCCCTCTGGAATCTCATCCTCCAAAATGGCATTTGCCAAGGTCATTAATAACAGAGCTCACGACTCCTATGACCTGACCGTTCCTTGGTAGCATTTGGAATGGTTGATGCCTCCTTTCTAGAAACTCTTTCCTTCCTTAGCTTCAATTATATTGGCTCCCTGCTGGTTCACCCCCACCATCCTGACCATTCCTTCCCAGGCCCTCTTGTTGGAGTTTGTTGTCCTCTTCTCATTCTACGGTTCTTCATGAGAAATCCCACCACTTTCTTGACTACCTGTAGGCTATTTACTCTCAGATTTAAGTCTCTGGCCCAGATCTTCGACCCAAGCACCTAATTGTCTATTGGACACCTTCTGAAGTTCCACAAATTATCTAACTCAACATATCTAAAACAGAGGTTTTTTCCTCCCACATGTATTCCATACTCAGGTTTTCTTCTCTGTGAATAACAATATCATGCACATAGGTGCCCAAGCCAGAAATATGGAAATTACTGGATCAGTCCATCAATGTTTCCTCACTGTTCCAAGATAAAATCCTAACTTAGCATAACATGTAAGAAGGCCTGTGAGATCTGATCACTGCTTACTACAACAGCTTCATCTTTTATAACTCCTTGTCAGTCCCCACATCCGCTCCAGATAGACTGTCCTTCCCATAACCCTCCAACAAACACTGACTCCTCGTCCAAGACTCAGTTCAAGCATTATCTCCTCTATAAAAGTTTTTCTCACCTATTTTTCCCTCTTTGGAAGACTCATTCATTCCCTTTGTGCTTCATCAATGACACTTAGCTATGCATAGTCCTAAAATAAGGTTCTGAACAAGGTTGTCATTAGGAATAGGAAGAAAATTCCAAGTCACAGAGAAGAAGCAATAGTGTTGAGGAGATTAAAATTGTCTCAGGATGAACTAAGTAACAGTTTTTAAAATGGGAGATATTTCAGAACTTTTCCTTCCCTGATACTTCTTTGTGAAAGATGTTTTCCTGAAAGTGAAATGGCTCTATGACTCTATTACTTCTGTGGGTTGTTTTTTTCCTTTGGCTGGTGAATTCTGGAGGCCAATATCTTTGAGTACTGCTAATCACAACTCTGTTAGTGGGGAGCAGAGGGAGGAGGAATGTAAATAGGGAAACGTGCCCTGAGTGTTTATTTTTCCCCTGTCTAATGTCTTTAATCTTTTAAGACTAGACACAGAGGAAAAAACAAGCTGAATGACAGAAGAGCCAAGAAATTATAGGTAAAAAAAATCTGGGGGATTTCACAGAGGCCAGTGAAGGATGAAGGTTGTTGTGGTAAGATGGGGAAAAGGATTCATCTCTGTTCATTTTATCTACTTAGAGCTAGGATGGAGTTGTTTGTGACTCTGGTGCCCATGCTGTCCAGCCGAATATCCACAAATAAATAATATCTACAAAGATCCTGCAAGTTACACCAGTCTTTGCTTTCTTTCTCTCAAATTCCCTCCAAGACCTCACACAACCATGGCTACTGAAATCGGAGTTCTGGCAACAATAACAAATAAACGTCCATGTGTCAACCGGTCCCCATACCCTTCCATGTATATGTTTATGTTCTATACTTGAGTGTTTAAATATGTCACGTGTTTTTATCTAACTTGTCTGAACTCCCATGTAAGAATTTATGAAAGCAGGTCTCTTTCATCTAAAAGTACTTAATACATGGTTTCTGAGTTAGAAATATAAATATAAGAAAATTCTGAAATCTAAACTTGAGAAGCAAAAGTCTTAACTACAATGTTTCTCAGATGAAGTCTTTCATAGCTTTCTTCCAATACGTGTCGGGGTGAGGGATCTATAATAAAATCAACAGAAATTGGTGGCTTTTTTGGGATTTTACTGAGGAAAAAGGAAACACTCTGCACATGATTAACTTTGTCTGATTGAGCTGAAAGTTTCTGAATGATTAAGAAACTAAAACTTGACTAAGTCAGAAACCATGTGGTCTATAACAGAACACCTTCTAAAGAAAAACAACATAAATTTCCAGATGAAGCAAACAGATGATTTCTGTAACTTCATAACCAGGACAAGCACTCCATTTGCCTTCAGTTCTGGGTAAAGTCCCTGAATTGAGGCCACACCAGGACAAGGAGGTAAAATGTGTTTTCAGCGACTTCTTGGAAAGAGAAAAATTCTCTATTGAAACTGAGCCCTCTGATTTATTTGAATAATCTCCATTTCAGATAGGAGAATGGAGGTGAGGGGAGTGAGTTTTGAATTGCCTGCCTTGAGAGTATAAATGGTTTTGACTTACTATATTTTTCTAATGAAAAGGAAAAGAACATAATTCTCACTAGTGGAAAGCCTGCTAATATTCCGTTGAGTCTGCCATGGGCTAGACACTGAGAGAGGTTCTTTTATAAACATTTTCACTTTTAGAAATAGTAATAATGATAGAATTCTATTGGCACAGCCACCATTGACTGAGAACTTCCATGTGTCTGTGAATCCTAAGTATTTTACGTAGATCACCTCCTTTTCAAGGTTTTCAAGATTCATCCATGTTGTAGCATATGTCACTATATTATTCCTTTTTGAATTATCTTAAGATAAAACTAAATCAAACTTGTGAAAGGTAACTTTCGTTTCCATTGACTATACTCTCCTATTGTAGTCTTATTAGCTCCTCTGTAGATAATTATCTCCACACTATCTCAGCAGTCCCCATGTGAAGGCAATCAATATTGTATTTTTTAAGAGGCACATAGCATTGTGTGCATCCTCCATTACCTTCTTTTTGAGTTCTCAGGCCAGTTGGTTTGGGAATATACCGCTCATTTATAAATCAAAGGCAAAAGGACCCAAAGATCCCAGACCTACCCCAGCATAGGATCAGATTAGGAGAAATTAGATTTTTAAAAGTCTGCTGGCTCCTGTGTGTTTATTACCAAGTTAATTATCTGTTTCACTGCTCCAGGATTTGAGCTTCCCATGAATTCCTTCTTTTGATTCTTTTGTGTCATTATTTGATCTTAATGGTACAAAAATGTAGGTGGAGTGACCAGAATGGGATTGGACACACCATTTCTACCTAGCATTTGAATTTTTTCCCATACCTTCATTAGATGATATAATGAGAGAATCACAGTACTGGAAGGAACCTTGGTCAGCATCTTCTGTGTAAGAGGTCTACCAAGGTCACACAGCCAGTTAGTAGCAGAGCTAGAGTTAGAGCACAAGGAGAAGGGTCCTCGTCTTGGTGAACAAAAGATAACATGGATGTACTTCAAAAGATCTAGCTGTGACTCTTCACTCTGCCCCCTCTTAGCTGGGGACCTTGCATAAGTTACCTAACCTCCCCAAACCATTTCCCTATAGAGGTGTGAACAATAAATGAGATAACATGTAAAGTACCATACATTGTATGTAGTCTTAAGTTATGGGTGAATGTCAATTGCTATCCTTTCCATGTTAGGGCTCTTTGGTTTTGGACTTTGAGAGGTCCTTCCCAGGTAGTTAAGCAAAACCCATAGTTTTCAATTGTCTCCTCCACTTCCAGGGCAAGGAGACTGTTTGGTCACCTGCCCACTTAGGGCAGTGTCCTTTACTGAGCTGTAAACTGAGTGTCAGTTAACACAATGCCAGAACAGAGTAGGGGATTATGCCTTTGACAGGCACAGGGCTTCCTTCAAGTCCAGAAGATGCTTCATTCCAGTCCTTAAAGCCATTAGTCACCTCAGTCTCTGTTATGATTATCCCACCCTAAGAAGATCTGGTCGATTCCTAGGAAGTATTTTGGATAGAAAGTAAAAGATTTTTGTTCCCACTTTATAGTTCCCAAGGGTGAGAATGAACCAAGAATGTATTCTGAGCTCCCTCTTAGGCCCTGGAAACATTATACTATCAAATACAAACCACTACTTATAACTGAATTTTATTACTTACAGTCACAGTTTTCCCACTACAAAATATTGTCTTAATTTTAAGTAGCATGCTTACTCCTCAAAATCTAACTGAAAACTTTCCATGCTACCCAAGTGTTCAATCTAAACAAACATAAGCTCTGTCTTGCAGTAATGCTTGTCCCAAACTTCCTCCTTTTTCATAGATTATTGACCCAGAGTATTTTTACATTTTGTTACTTTCCCAGATATGGATCTAACTGATTCTGAAACACATTTTCCTCATCTTATTTTCTACCTTTCACTGGCAGGCCTACTATTGTACTCCTAACTCCCTTCTAAATCGCTTTAGGGCTTTTCCAGAGCCCACCCCAAAGCAATCCACCTTTTCAACACTTTTGCTTCAGCCACTTGGAGGGAAAAATAAAGGACACATTCCCTGACAACTACTCAACTTTAGGGGAGCCTACTATATGTAAAAACTGAACAAAATTCTGTCACTTTATAAGTGACATAAAGCAAACTACTTAACATTTCTTTTTTAAGATTTTCATTGAGAGAGAGAGAGAGAGGGAGAGAGCACAAGCTGGGGGAGGGGCAGAAGGAGAGGGAGAAGCAGACTCCCCACTGAGCAGGGAGCCCAACCTGGGGCTCGATCCCAGGACCCTGGGATCATGACCCGAGCCATAAGCAGATGCTTAATTGACTGAGCCACCCAGGTGCCCTGCTACTTAACATTTCTAAGCTTCAGTTTCCCCATCTGAAGAAGGGAGATAGTGATAGAACCCATTACGTAGGGTAGTTTTGAGTAATAAGAGATAATGAATATAAAGGACTTAGTGTGTATCTATCTGGCACATACAAGTAACCAATGCTGGCTAGTGTTGTTGTTGTCATTAGACAATAGAGAGCACAAAGATACAGAAGATATGTTCCTCACCCTCAAGGAGCTTACAAGTTACTTGGGATAACAAGACATAACTGCGTGACAAGACCTCAGCATTAGAGATATCCTAATAAATTATGTGATGCTATTATTTGTCAGATGAGTGAAGGACAGAATAGTGTGGGCTAGAATATAACCTGGAGAGACTTTAGGTTGATGGAGCAATAATGACCTGGACCTTGATGGATGAAATGTTCTTAGGCGGGTAGTGAGAAAGGAAGAGCATTCTAAGTAGGAGAAACCCTAATAAGCAACATGCAGCTAGGAATGTGCAAATATTTAGAAGACCTTGAGTGACAGGTTCAGAGGAGAATCATGCCAATGTAAGTTGGAGCCAGATTAAATTGAGTAAAACATTGAGTATAACTACACTGTGGGCATTTGAGGTTTGAAGACACAAAGCTATGGAAGCTTAATGTGGTGGTGGTATTTGGGTGAGTTTGGGGGGAACGGACAACAACAGAAAGTGAACACATTGTTAAAATCACCGAAACTTAAGGTGAAGAACAGAGACACATACAGGTGACTATCTAGAGGTGTAAAGTGAAGCTAGGTCTGAAATCCACTTAGAGGGAAGAACTGTGTTCTGACTTAGTATGCAAGGGCAGAGTGGAGTTGGGGTGTCATGCAAGGAGGAGGGAGACACAGAGCACTCTAAGGTTTTAATCCCAGGAGGCAGATTTAATCCCAGCTGAAAGTCATTCATTCAGTCATTTGTTCAATAATATGAATTCTCCACAGTCTGCATCAAACCCTGTGTCAGCTCATTGGGATCCAGAGATGAACACAGCAGTCCCTGCCTTCCAGGAAGTAACTGACTTGTCAGAAAGGGAAACTAGCCTGGGGAAGAAAGATGAATATTTACTCATAAGTTATAGATCTGAAAAAAACTTAAATGTCATCTAGAGTACTCCTTTTGCCCCACCTGAAACAAAATGTAAAGAAAACTGAAGTCCAAAGAGAGTAAAATTCACACCTCTAGTTACTGTCAGAGCTAACCCAGAATTCTTTTGTTTTTTTTGAAGGGGAAGTGGTTGGTGAAAGGAAGTGGGAAGGTGGAGTGGTAATCCAGCAGTTCACCTTCATGCTCATGTGATTCTGAAAGAGCACTAGGCTTCAATTTGGACTTGAGATTGACCTGTGGAAGGGCCAGACTTTGAATGAGGGAGTCTCACTGGAATTTGGGGGTAGAAGGGGTGGCACATAGGATCCTTTTTGCCAGCTCCAGTCTCCCAGAAACTTCCTCTGAACGATTTAGGCTCTGGAGAAGATGAGGTGTCTGCAGACATGTTGTGAGGCTTCCCTAGGGACAACCTCTGGCATTTTCACCGTAGACAGCTGTGGCTGCTGGGGGAGGGTTACAGGCCATCTGAGGAATAAAGAGCCAGTTTAGATGCACCACTGGTTGCAAAGAAGAGTTTGCTGGAAAAGAATAATGCAAATAGATGGCTGAGCCCAGAGGAATGAGAGACCTTAGTAGATTATCTGCCCCTACAACTGGGAAGAGCCAGGACTAGGGGTCTTTAGCCCTAAGCCCAGAGTTAGAAACCTCCTAGCCAGCCAGCAAGAGCACAGGTCTCTGCAAGCAGCTCTGAGGCCGCTGAGAGTGTGCTTCAAATGTGAAGCCAGGAAATGTGGAGTTTGGCCTTGGCCCTGCTACTCACCAGCTGAGTGTGTGGGGACCACCAGCTTCATTAACTGGGCTTCAGCTTACCTTCTGTAAAATGGCAACTTCAAAGTTGGCCCCTTCTAGTAATTCCCTAAAAGACCTTTGAACCAGAGGGAGGTCTACAAGTGCTTTGATTTGATCCGTACGGTTAGTGTTCTGGGATGCAGGCCTACAGAAGCAGGAAGGAGAGATAGGATTTCTTTCCTTTTTATGGATGAATAATATGCCAGTGTATATATGTATGTATATGTGTCATTCATCAATGGACACTTAGGATGTTTCCATGTCTTGGCTATTGTAAAGAATGCTACAACAAACACGGATGCAGAAATCTTTTCAAGATAAAAATAATGTTTCCTTCAGATAAATACCCAGAAATGGAATTCCTGGATCATAAGGTAGTTATGTTAATAGCTAAGTTAAATTTTTGAGGAACTTCCATGCTGTTTTCCATAGTAGCTGCACCAATTTATATTCCCACCGGTAGTACACAAGAGTTCCCTTTTCCCTACATTCTTGCCAACACTTGTTAAAATGGCTATTATCAAAAAGACAAGAAATAACAAGTGTGAGGTGATATTTCATAATGGGTTTTTTGGGGGGTTTTTGTTTATTTTTTTAAAGATTTTATTTATTTGACAGAGAGACAGTGAGAGAGGGAACACAAACAGGGGGAGTGAGAGAGGGAGAAGCAGGCTTCCTGTGGAGCAGAGAGCCCGATGTGGGGCTCGATCCCAGGACCCTGGGATCATGACCTGAGCCGAAGGCAGATGCTTAACTGACTGAGCCACCCAGGTGCCCCTCATAACAGTTTTGATTCCCTTGTATTTCCTTGATGTTGAGTACCTTTTCATGTACGTGTTGGCCATCTGTATGTCTTTGGAAAAATATCTGTTCAGATCCTCCACCCATTTTAATTAGATTTCCTTTTTCTTTTCTTTTTTTTTTTCTTCTTTCCTTCCTTTTTTTCCTTCTTTCCTTTCTTCCTTCCTTCCACTATTGAGTTGTATGAGTTCTTACTTATTTCGGGTATTAACCTCTTATTAGCTATATGATTTGCAAATATTTTCTCCCATTCTGTAGGCTGCCTTTTCATTTTATTGATGGTTTTCTTTGCTGTATAGAAGGGTTTTAGTTTGAAGTGATACCACTTGTTTACTTTTGCTCTTTGTTGGCTTTGTTTTTGGTGTCAAATACAAAAACTCATTGTAAAGACCATTGTGAAGGAGCTTATCCCCTGTTTTCTTCAAGGAATTTTATGATTTCCAGTCTTAAATTTGAGTCTTTAACTCATTTTGAGATGATTTTTGTGTATGGTGTATGTGTGTGGCTGTCCAGTTTTTCCAGTACCATTTATTGAAAAGATCTTTCCCTATTGTGTATTCTTGGCTACCTTATCATAAATTGACCATATATTTTGAATTTATTTTGGGCTATCTATACTGTTACACTGATCTATGTGGCTGTTTTTATGCCAATACCATACTGTTTTGATTATTAGAGCTTTATAATATAGTTTGAAATCAGAAAGGATGGTCCTCTTGCTTTCTTGTTCTTTCTCAATATGGCTTTGGTTATTCAAGGTCTTTCGTGGTTCCACATAAATTTTAGGATTCTTCTATTTTTTAAGTTTTATTTAAATTCCAATTAGTTAACATATGGTATAATGTTAGTTTCAGGTGTACAGTTTACTGATTCAACACGTCCATTCAACAACCAGTGCTCATCACAAGTACACTCCTTAGTCTCCATCACCTATTTAACCCATCCCCCTGCCCACCTCCTCTCTGGTAACCATCAGTTTGTTCTCTATAGTTAAGAGTCTGTTTCTTGGTTTTTCTCTTTTTTCCCCATATTGTTTTTTTTTTCTTAAATTACACATATTAGTGAAATCATATGGTATATTTCTGTCTGATTTGTTCTATTTCTATGAAAAATGTCATTGGAATTATTAAAGGCATTGCATTGTAGATTGCTTTGAGTAGTATGGACATTTTAACAATATTTTTCCAATCCATGAGCATGGAATATTTTTCAATTTGTGTCTTCTTCAGTTTCTTTCATCAGTATCTTATAGTTTTCTGTGCACAAGTCTTTCATCTCCTTGGTTATATACATTCCTCAGCATTTTATTTTTTTTTGATATGATTGTAAATGGGATTGTTTTCGTAATTTCTCTTTGTCTATTAGTGGATAGAAATGCATCACTTCTATATACTGATTTTGGATCCTCCAACTTTACTGAATTCATTTACTCTAAGACTTTTGGTGGAGTCTTTAAGATTTTCTATATACAATATCATGTCATCTGCAAATAAAGACATTTTATTTTTTCCTTTCCAATTTGGATGCCTTTTAATTCTTGCTTAATTGCTCTAGCTAGGACTTCCAGTACTGTATTAAAGAAAAGTGGTGAGAGTAGACATCCTTATCATGTTCCTGATTTACAGGAAAAGTTTTCAGCTTTTAACCATTGATGATTTCTGTGAGCTTGTCACATGGCCTTATTATGTTGAGGTATGTTCCCTCTACACTCACTTTGTTAAGAGTTTTTATCATGAACGGATGTTGAGTCCTGTCAAATGCTTTTTCTGCATCTATTGAGATCCTATGATTTTTATTTTTCATTTAATGTAGTATATCACATTGATTTATTGGTAGATATTGAATCATCCTTGCATCCCTGGAATAAATCCTGCTTGATCATAGTGTATGACGTTTTTAATGTGTTGTTGAATTTGGTTTGCTAATATTTTTTTTTTTGAGGATTTTTACATCCGTATTCAGCAGGGATTGGCCTATAATTTTCTCGTAGTGTCTTTATCTGGTCTTAGTGTCAGAGTAAAGCTGGCCTCATAAAATGAGTTTGGAAGTGCTCTTTCTTCTTCTATTTTCTGGAAGAGTTTGATAAATATAGGTATTAATTCTTCTTTAAATGTTTAGTAGAATTACCAGTGAAGCCATGTGGTCCTAGGCTTTTTTTTTGGTTCTGATTTAATCTTATTAGTAATCAGTGTGTTCAGATTTTCTATTTCTTCATGATTCACTCTTGGAAGATTGTATGTTTCTACAAATTTATCCATTTCTTCTAGGTTGCCAATTTTTTTGGTGTATATTTGTTTATAATAGTCTCACGATCCTCTGTATTTCTGTGATATCAGTTACAACATGTCCTCTTTCATTTCTGATTTTCCTTATTTGAGTCCTTTATTTTTTTTCTTGGTGAGTCTAGCTAAAATTTTGTCTATTTTATTTTTTAAAAATTCAACTCAGTTTCATTGATATTTCCTATTGTCTTTTTAGTTTCTATTTCATTTATTTCACTCTGATCTTTGTTATTTCCTTCCTTTCACTAGCTTTGGGCTTAATTTGTTGTGTTTTTGTTTTTGCTTTTCTAGTTTTTTGAGGTGTAAAGTTAGGTTGTTTGTTTGAGATCTTTCTTGTTTCCTTATGTCAGCATCTATCACTATGAAGCTCCCTCTTGAATTGCTTTTGCTATATCCCATAAGTTTTGGCATGTTGTATTTCTGTTTTCATTTGTCTCAATATATTTATTTCCCTTTTGATTTCTTCCTTGACCCATTGGTTATCCAGTAGCATATTGTTTAATCACATATTTGTGAATTTTCTGGTTTTCTTCTTATAATTGATTTTTAATTTCATACTATTGTGGTCAGGAAAGATGCTTGATATTTCAATCTTCTTAAGGTTATTAAAACTTGTTTTGTAGCCTAACATATGATCTGTCCCGGAGAATGTTTCATGTGCATGTGAGAAGAATGTGTATTCCCCTGCTTTTGGATGGAATGTTCTGTAAATGTCTAAGTACATCCGGTCTAACATGTCTTTTAAGTCCAGTGTTTCCTTACTGACTTTCTATCTGGATGATCTATCCACTAATGAAAGTGAGGTATTGAAGTTCCCTACTATTGTCATATCATATTGCTGTCTATTTCTACCTGTAGGTCTGTTAATATTTGCTTTATATATTTCAGTACTCCCATGTTGGGTGCATAAATATTTACAAATGTTATGTCCTCTTATTGGATAGCTCAGAATTCTTTGTCAGATTATGCCACCATCTCTCCACACATAGCCCTCACTGTTGAAACTATTTTTTTTGATACTCAATCATGCATTGACTTGAGACATCATTCATGGGTTATCAAACAAGGGAATGGAAGGCCATCACAAACTGCAAACTGTGAGGGAAGGTAAACTATTGCTAACTCACTTCTCATGTGCTGATGCCTTCTTATCCCCAAAAGATTCTAAGTTACTTCCAAGGACCATGTAGTCAATATCTGTGAGAAAAAGGACATCATCTGCCATCCAAATGAAAGCCTGCCTCCCCTCTCCCTCACTGGCTATACCCAAACATTCCTGAAATCCTACCACTCTGTTCCTTCAATATTGCTTGAATTGGTCATTTCATTTATACTTCCACTGCTATTGCCTTAGTCCAAGTCCTCACTGCAGTTAGCTCTTAATTTTTTGCCTCCCTCATTCCAACCCACCTTTTTCACTCTGCCATCACTGAGCCGAACCTGTTCCTCTTCTCCTTTAAAATCACTTCTATTTCCTCATCCTCTATAGGATAAGAGCCAATCCC
This sequence comes from Leptonychotes weddellii, assembly GCF_054177405.1. Lineage (NCBI taxonomy): Eukaryota > Metazoa > Chordata > Mammalia > Carnivora > Phocidae > Leptonychotes > Leptonychotes weddellii. The sequence continues at coordinate 28,800,189 of NC_138371.1, forward strand.
CTCAGTGTGACTAGTCATTTTTCCTCCAGAAATTTCCTGCCATTTATTTCTCTGATCCCACAAAAAAAACCACCCACCATTATCTGAACACCCCAAGATTTTCATCTCCCCATGCTTTTGTACATACTGTGAATTCTGTCTTTTTCTTCTTCCTGCCACCTGAACTCCATCTTTCAATGCCCACCTCAAAAATCAACTCCCTTCAATATAGACATCTATTAATTTTATTTATTCATAGCACACACCAGGACATAAAATAAAAGGATATGTTTCATACAGAGAAACACACTATATAGCAAAGTGAAATATATTCGAAAACTTAGCAAATGATATGAAAGCAAGATGAAGACAGGAGTGATATTAGGCCATGAAGTGCTTCTCAAACAATTCTACACATTTGCTAGCCCTTCATAGTATTCACATAAGTCTCTGGGGCCCCTCAGTGTTTGTGTTTTACTCCTCCTCTAGACTATAAGTCGTTAAGAACAAGAAATTCATCTTAATCAATTCTGTGCCTCCAGTGTCTCAAATAATATGCAGTATTTGCTAAGCACTCAATAAATGATTATTGGATAAATGAGTAAATGAACGTTTCAATGGATATCATACTCCTCTTTATACCCCTCTCCCAGGACTGAATAATTTATATGTAATGTATGAAGTGATGGAGAGAAATTCAGAGAAATTCATATCCAAATACTTGGAAATGTGATCATCTTCTTTGGGGAAAACAGATTAATCTTTGGGAATATGTTAAATATCAAGAAAGAAAGCTTGGAAATAAAAGAAATGGACAAAGGAGCCAGTGAAAGAGAATAGAGAAAGTGTTGGATGGAAAGGAGTAGTAAGGAGGTAGGAAAGACAGGGAGAGTTAATAGGTCAATGCGTGAATATTCAAGAGACACAAGTTGTTCTTGAGTCTGATTTGTTTTCTATTCCCTGTGCCCTTCATGTAGTAGGTGCTAAATAAACATAGTTGTGTCAGAAGTTGGGCAGAAAAACTTTAAAGCTCCAAGTCAGGAGCTCAGCAGGGTGCATAACCTTCTTGTCTTCAGATTTAGTTCGAGCCTCCATGTGAACACATCTTCGCACTATTTGATATGCTTATGTTTCCATCAGCTTTAATTCATTTCTGGCCACCTGTTCCTCCCAACACTAGAGCTCTCAGAAACAATTTTTTTAATCTGCATTTTTTATGTGCATTAACAACCCTGGTTGTTAACTCTTGGGAGAATAAGCATTCCTTTCAGATCCCAATTGATTTCTGCATCTGCCTGGGCATTCCTGACTTAACTTAACATGCTCTAGGATGTAACCTGTGAGTCTACCTGTGCAGTCTTGGGTAGCCTCACCTCACTCTTCTAATGTTCATTTGTTCCCTGTAGAGTTACACAGCTCAGAAACTCTCCTCTCTTTCCCCATTCCCAGCCGTGAGCTCTTTGGCCCTAACAGAGTCAGAGATTAAAATGTTTTTTGTTTCTTACTCTAAGTTTTTAAATTCACTCAAAAGGAAGACTATGCTGCTTTGTTTTTTATTCCAATGAAGCTTAAAATCACTATAAATTCTCAAAAGACTGACAGCTGGTCACAAAAGACAGTGATTACATTGAAATATTCTTTATAAAATCTCTACTATGTTTTGTGAGAAATCTCATCCAAATGTTTCTGATTTTGAAATTGCCACTTGTAATTGCTATTTAAGTCCAGGAAGCATTTTGACTATCATCTGTAACATTTTAAAAAGACTTTTTTCTTTTGAAATCACTTTTTCAAAGTTTGTATCACATATATTCTTGTTCTATAAATCTAAGAATTAGGTGGTTGCTAATTCAAACATATTCTCCATGTAGGATCGCCACAAATAAAGCTGCTTATTTAATTTGCAAAGTCATTCCCTTCTATGCATTCTCATTGGGATAAACCCCTTCTTGCCATCTAACTTTTAAGGGGGGAAAACCCATAAGAGTCACACACAATATAAAAATACTAAAAATGGAAAAATGGGAACTTTCAGAATGAAGTAAAATCTAAACAGACTACCCTAAGTAAGTCAAAAAAGGGTAGAAGATGGAAGTAGAAAATATCTTATGATCTGGGTGATTTTCTCAGGGACTTTTAGGAGCCTTAGGACTTTCCCAGAAATAAAAAAAGTAAATTGTAAGAAGCCTGACTATGCAGCTTTAAGAAGTATAAAATCTTACAAAAAATGTTTTTTAATGGGAATTCATCTTGCCAATGTAATTTATGGTACTTTTGCATACAAAGATCACCTCGGGAGTACAAGTTTGCAGCCCTGAACTAAATCAACACAGGCTCTGATACCCCCTGAAATTATCACCGGGAAAGATTTTAAGAAACCTGAAATTCAAGTGCTGGGGATGGAGCTAAATAATTCTAAATGCTAAAATAGTAAAATTGTAGAGATAGCAGAGACTTCAGAAACTAATTTGTAAATGAGAAAAATGAGCCCTCAAGTGTATTGGACTGGCAGTGAAATGACTGAATGTGTGAAGATATGGGCACAGACAAAAGGCAACATGCTTTAGATAATAGGAAAAATTATGTGCAAAAGCTAGCACTAAAGGGGATTGGGTGTAATCCCATTTCCATGGGATGCAGTGGTCTCATCCTCAAAGACCCCAAGCTTCAGTCCAGGCTCACCCAGGGCACACTCCTGACTTTCTCTCCCTAAGTACAGAGAAGTTGGTGACAATGAAGGTGGTAATACAAAGAAACTTGAAAATTCAAAGCCAGTGATAACTTGGGGAAAATGAAGAGATGCAACGTGTGAAAGCCAAAAAGCTCATGATAATTATGAGAATAGAAAATTGACTAATTTTAGACAAACTATTAGTGAAAAGTGCATAGCTACATTATGAATTTTCTTTCGAGCATGTAATTAAAAATGTGTCTTAATCTATTTTTAAGTGTCATTTTTAAATTCAGGTTTGTCATTTTTAAAGATTCATATGTTAATTTGATCTATAGTAACACTAAGTACCACTCCTTTAGAAAAGCAAATTATACTATGGAAAAGAATGCTTAGCAAAAACTTCTGTTTTGTTCTTTGTGGGGGTGGCAGAGTTTCTAGATTATAGGCACCAGAACCTAGTCTCGTTATCTCTCTGAGTACTGTGTCCTACCTTTGCTATACCTCTATGTAAAAATGGCTCCCAGGTGGCCCCATAGCCAGCTGTGGTTCTAGGTGCTTTTCACGAGCATAGCAGGCTTGTGTTTGAGTTAGGTGGGGTGCTTGAAATGGTAATATTTAGTGCCTCTAGGCACCAGAGTTGGCTGTTGGTAAAGAAGATAATAAAAGGAGGGGAAAACCCAAATTACTTCAAATAAGCCTAAACTTCAAAAGTTTCAAAGCTCAGAGGCTGGTAATTCGAGTTAAGGATCTTTTGTGGGCTGAACTTGACTTAATTAATGCCCCACCCCTGCCTTTACCAATAATGCATTCAAAAAACAGAAATAGAAACCATCTTTTGGAAATCAGGTAAAGGAAAAACTAGGTCCATTTGGCCAAAAGAGAACTGGAGAAGAGGTTCACAAACCATCTTCAGGGATATACGATGATATGATGAGAGGGTCAGTAGACTTGTCCTAGCAGGCATTCAGTAATGTGAGCTATCTTCATTAATGGCGAGAAGAAATTAGTTTAAATTTCAAAAAATAAGAAGCACAGCCTAGTGGATAATTACTGAAAAATACCTATATAAGAAAATCCAACCTCTGAGTACTTTAAGAATAGAGTAGAAGGCAAGAGAATAGATTGCACTGCCCTACATCATATCCTATTTGAACACATCAAAAGTAATTTCACATATGATCGCTTTTGTGATATCTCTGGGATTATTTGGAAGGAAGATTATCGTATTTGTGTTCCTAAATTCCTACTAATATATTTTATAGAAGGAAGAGAGAAAAACTTGCTCTAGCTACAAGTGTCTCTTGCTAAGCCTATAAGCAGCTGAGAATGGTGGAGGTGAGATGAGAAGCCTAGGAGAATAGAGGAAATGAGAACTGAAAGTGCTCAGAATCAGGGCCATCCCAACCCAAGGGAAAACATGGCTACTGACTAAGCAGATATCAGGGACTCCACTTCTACCAGAGCCCATGCTGCTCCATCAGAGGGATAAGAACTTCTGGGAACTCCAATTATAAAGGAAGACAGTAGCTATCAACTCTAACTGTACCATATTATCTGAGCCCAAGTTTACAGAATTCCCACCATCTCTCCACTCCAAGATCATTCTTTGCAAAATCCCAAGTCCAGAGAGAAAATGGAGGGTTTTTTAGTTGATACCTTATTATATTAGGCAAAACATATTTTCCGAGCTTTTCCTCTTTCCTTGAAGCTACCAGGCTTTCTAAAATAGGAATAATAAGGACATCTGATGAAAATTCTCAGCTATCAATTCTCCAGAAGACCCCCAGAAAAACCTGTTAAGCAAAGCTAAGTTTATTAAACTTACTGAAGCAAGGGAGGATGCCACCTTGACAGTCTCAAAACAGAAAATTGAAACAATTTATCTATAGAGTTTTAGGGCTCAGGCTGGATGACTCTAAGGCAAGGTTTCTAAGGTAGGAAAATGGTTGAGATTGGGCTGAATTTATGATGAAAAAACTTGATTTGGTGGCTACAATGGGTCATAGATGTTAAAGCAAGTCCTGAAGTAAACTGTTGAGCTGGCATTACAGGTTGGGTTTTCTGTGAAGCAGACTTTGGGGCACAGTTTAATATTCAGGATGTTTACTAGGGAATATGCTTGAGATTAACACCTGTGCAAGAGAGGGAGAGGAAGTCAGATTGGCTACAGGGAGAAGTTTGTGATCTCTAGTCTCAGTCAATCCCCACAGAGAGCTCTGTGTGTATAAAATGAGGCATCAGAAATGTCCTACATTGGACCCCATCAATGGACATGGGCTCCCTCTGGAAGGAAGTAATGGGCAAGGCAGCTTTCTGCACTGAGGCAATCTCTGAAGGGAATGGCAGATAAAGGCTTTCCGCCAACAGCATTCGCCAGCAGCTAGGGCAGAGGGATCTGGACAGGGTGGTCCACAGTCTCGTCATCCATGAACATATATTCCCTAAACAAGCAGCCTTGGTTATTGCTTGGTCTTAGCACTGTTTAACATAGGAGTAGGAAAATATGTCTGGTCCCATTATTTAACACAGGAATAAGGAATTAGGACAGTCCAGTTTTCAAAATTAGTTCCACTTCTTTCCTCCTGATACGCGATTTATCTGAATCTCAGAGAAAGAAATGCCCTTCCTTTATGTCAGTTTGGTTCTCAATTCCATCTATCCTCACCTACATTTTTCCATTTATGTATTCCATGTATTATTCCCTTATTCTATGCATGTTCCATTATCCCTCACCACCCATAACTTCTCTACATAAAAACTTTAAGCTTTCCTAGTTTAATTAATTAATTTTATTTATTTAGGCTTGTAGATCTCTATATAATCACCCATCTTCCTTTCATCATCATAAAAAAGAAAAAAAGAAAAGAAGAAAGATCTTAGTGGCCTCATTTTTCCTACCAATTCTTCCTATTCTAACTTTACTGTTCTATTGAAACTACCCTTGGGAAGTCACAGCAATCTCCCTTGATATTTTTAAGATTATCCCCTATTTGCAACCTTCCTCTTAAAACTCACTCTTCTTGGCTTCTTGTATTCTGCAGGTTTTTCTTCTGCTTCTGAAGCAATTATTTATTTGTCCTGTTCATTGTCTTTCCTTCCTCCCCATCATTTCTCTCAAAAATGAAGATGTTTCCCATTTATAGCTTTTCCACCCTAGTTATACTTTCCTAGTTGTTGATGTCTACTCATAGAAACAGCACCTTTATAAGAATAATACATCCATGACTTTTTTCAATATCCAATTACCAGCTAGAAGTTAGAATTGATTTGTCAGTACTTCAAACTCATCATTTCTAAAAGTATACTCAACATCTACCCCTTCAAGGCTACATTTCTCATATTTCCTATCTACATCCCTATGTATATTCCTATTCTACACAGAATGCTCTGTATTAGGATGTCATCAGAGAAACAGAAACCATGCCAGTTATTCCAATAGAGAGAATTTAATACAAGAAATAAGTTAAATAGGTATTGGAGAATTGCGAAGAAAAACAAAAGGGAATTCTGGGGTAACACAAAGGTAGTAACTGCAGGAAGCACTTGTAGTGTTGGTAGGGCAGAAGGAAGAGGCTAGGGTTGTTAGGACCTAGACTCTTGGATATGGGGAGAGAGCTCTGCATGGCTGGGAGTGATGCCTTAGGATCTCAGAAGAGGTGCCTCATGATGCCAGACTCAAACTCCAGTGGAGGGGTTGCCAGGCAGCTGGTGCTGTAACTCTGAGGCAGCTCTATTACAGTCTGGTTCCGGGAGTGCGGGAACAAACTGGAAATCAGAACCAACTGCATCTGCCAAAGTGAAGAACCATTGTGGTGATGACTTGACAGGAAATAGCAAGCAAAACAGGAAGGAGTGTGTCCGTTTTCCCCACTCCACACCTCATAGGGAGCAGTTGGGAAAACAGAAATGTGCTTTGCAGAGTCCCAGCCCCAGCATCCCAGGGCAGGGAACAGGGTGAGTTTGGAGCTCAAAGGCGATAGTTTCATAACCAGCACTGATGTTATAACCTTGTAAACCAGGGACTGGTAAACCATGGCCTGTGGGCTGGATGTTTTAGTAATAAAGTTTTATTGGAATACAGTCTTGCTCATTCATTTACATATTAGCTATGCTTTCATGCTATGGTGGCAGAGTTGAGTAGTTGCCATGAGACTGTCTGGTTCACAAAGCCTAGAATATGTATCTGGCCCTTTACAGACAAAATTTGCCAACCCCCACTCCAAACTTCCAAAGCTGAGCAACTCCATTATTTTGACAACTGCACTCCCTTCACCCTCAATAGAGAATTATCTGCCAAGTTAGACCTCTGTAATACTACCATTCCTTCTTCCTGTTTCCTCAGTCATTACATTTCCTCTTGGTCATCTCCTTTCATCTGTCTTCAGTCTGCTTACCTACAGCTACCAAATTACTCTTGAGAAAAACCATCTCTGGCAATGTTTCTGTTCTGCGCAAATACCTTCAATGCTTCTCACATTTGCTTAAAAAAAAAAAAAATTAAACCTATTACCTGTGTTTGGGGCCAGATACATTTCCTAGCTGTTTCCCCACTATTTTCATGCAAACTCCAATCACTGACTTTTCTCTAAAAAACCCTACTCTTTACTATCTATGTGATTTTTGTACTGATGCTTCTAGTTTGAAAGAATCCAAAAAAAAAAAATACCTCTACTCCTCACCTGAGTTAAAAACCAATAGAAATAGACTCTCAACTGCAGTCAGGAAAATGGAGATCAAAATGTTAGACTTATTATTAGGAAAGCTGGGGTGGATTGTGTGGTTAATTTACACAATAAAACTGGTGTACTGACACTTTCTACTACACTATCTCCCATTCATTACCCAGTTAGACCTTAGGAAAGCCCACCCAAGGGAAAAACTTAGACCTGCAAAATAAAACACTATCTAGGATCTCTGCCTCATACTGAGCCAGGATGGAGAGAATATAATAAAAATTAGCACCCCAGTTATTGGAACTTTGTAATAAATTAACTGTCAAATGAAGCAACAAGGACTAATAGATGTCTCTTATTATCAGAAGGGGTGGAGTAAGAAATAAGATGGGTAAAAGACATGGGGGTTAGCTAAAGACCCTCCTATTAAAAAAAAAAGATTGTGGAAGATTGGGGCGAGGGGGTTCCTGCATCATTTCCTATTTTTTTCTTTTATTCTTTGGGATCCACCATGAATCATAACAACCAAGAGAGTGACAATCCTCCAAAAGGGAGGAGATCAGCTGTTCATCAAGGCAATCTTGTTTCCACCTTCATGGGCTGCTTCCTCAATACCACCTACGCTCCTTTGTTACCCTCCTGTGACTACTAGTAAGAAGCATAAAAATGCTCCCAATAGTACATTCATTAGATTGACTCCAAATCTACAGTACATCCAAGGCTGAGAATTTGCTCCCTCTTTTATTTCCCATCCCAAATTATGCCCAACTACACTGCTCAGTATAGCTCACCAGAGGTTAGGCAATATGATTAAATGGCAACACTAACCTATTCCGCTAATAAATTTGCACCAACATAGAGGTGCCGAAATTTGCATATAAACTCTCTCCCATTCTGAAATTCCCAGAAGAAATTGAAGTCCAAAGATTAAATTCTCTTGCAACTTAGAATTCAAATAATTTAATGTGTGAAAGAATTAACGTCCTTAATTCTTTCTCTCCAGTTCTTATTCTACTTAGGCTCGGGCGCCTGGGTGGCTCAGTTGGTTAAGCGACTGCCTTCGGCTCAGGTCATGATCCTGGAGTCCCTGGATCGAGTCCCGCATCGGGCTCCCTGCTCGGCAGGGAGCCTGCTTCTGCCTCTGACCCTCCCCCCTCTTATGTGCTCTCTGTCTCTCATTCTCTCTGTCTCAAATAAATAAAAAAAAAAAAATCTTATTCTACTCAGGCTCAGTGAAAGGACTTAGGCTCAGATATCTGGTAGAGTCTGGATTCTTTCAACCACTGCTACCTGGGATTTTTATCACTAAAATGAGCATAATTTCTCATGTTCCCCAACATTTAAAGAACCCAAAGACATACCCAGATTATCCCAGCAGTAGCACTACACTCACGAAATTTTAAATAAGACAAGAGCTAGAGAGTTCATCTCAGGTGAAACTGTTTCCCAAACTCAACCTTAATCTAGACCCACATTAACATGGCCAAGGATCATGGCAGCAAATCAGTGGTACTGAGGGAAAGAGGGTCTCAATTTTAGTCTTTCCAAGATGCTAGTCAGCTGATATGTTATCTAAAATTCATAACTATGAAGTTAAACCCAACTGGGAGAAATTTCTCCTAAGAGGTTAATTTCTCCTAAGAGGTTAATATCGTATCTGAGGGAAAAATTTAAGAGCATCCAAGAGCTTTTCTCAGAGAGAGGTGTTGAAGACATCGTAGTCTTCTTAGAAAGTGTAGAAACTAAACAGTGGTTACTGTACCAGTCACAAGATCTTATTTCCACTTCCCCTTCAAGTCTTTTGTTTCTGGTGTCTGATGCCATACCTAGCATGGTATCTCTTCAGACCATCATTTCCACACCCATTTCCAAGCAAGTATTTTCAGGCCTATGACACAAGGGCTGCTACCCCTACCTCTTGGGGTAGAATTGTTTGGGCCTATGAAATCCATTTCCTAGAGAAGATGTTACCCTACTCTCTCCATTTTTTTTCTGTCTGCCAGAGTCTTAGCCTCAGTAGATCTCTAAGCTGAAGTTCCTATGAATGTTTCAGAGTATTTTCTTCCTAGGAGTCTAGTGAAAGCTGATTTCTCTGCCTGTGTCCTCAAAGCAGTACTGTCTTCCCTCAGCTTTTGGATGTTCCAGGCTTTGAATAGAATTGCATTCTCCATTTTATTCTTCAGTCATGGGGTACATCTGCAGGGGAAGGGTCACTTTTCTGTTCTGTAAATTCTTTCTGAAGGTCTCAGTTGAGATTCTAACAATGAAATCTAATGCTTAAATGGATCATTTCCTCATTTATCACAAGTAGAGCTATACCATAATTTTTGGACCTGAATATAATCAGTTAATGGATATTTTGGTGGTTTTCAGTTATTATGAATAATGCTGCTATGAACATTTCATACAGGCTTTTGTGAAGATGTATATTTTCATTTCTTTGGGGAAGATTCCTAATAGTGGAATGTGGATCATATGGAAAGGGTATGCTTAACTTTATCCAAAATTGTTTTTTAAAGTGACTTTACCATTTTGCTCTCCCACAAGCAATGAATAAGAGTTCCAGTTGCTCCATATCCATCTTGACACTTCATTTTAACCATACCAGTGGGTGGGTAGTATTATCTGATCGTAGTTGTAATTTGCATTAACCTGATAAATATGATGCTGAACATCCTTTCAATTGTGCTTATTATATATATTCCATATATCCAAACCAGTGGCAGGCCGAGTCTGAAGATTAGTAGTTACATAAGTGGATTACACAGGCTGGAGTTGTGGTGTCAGAGTAAACTATAGATTCGGATGAGGTAGGGCCCTGAAACTTCAGTGACTGGCAGTAAACATTTCTCTTACTCAGAATGCTTAGAGACCAAGGTTAGTGCTGGCAAGTTATCACCGGAGTGATGATGAGGTAACTGCATAACTCTCAGGTTTTATCAAAGACAGTGATCAGTAGAGATGCAAATAAACTGAAAGGATTTAGTGGAGAATGAAGGAATAGGGTCTGAGTCCCTCATCTTCTCTGATCCTTTCATTCAAAAACAGTTTTTGGCCAGAGCTTCTCCTATGTGGTTAGAACTTGGAGGAGGAAGGGGGTTACACCAGTGTCTCTTGTGTCAGGGGCAGAGTGGGGTGTTGGGAGAACACTGGTCCTAGAAAGCAGGCAGTGGGACTTGCAATGGGGACAAGTCTTGAAGAGGAAGAAGAGTGAGAAGGAAACTGGAATTGACATATCTTCCGTCATAGAGGTTTTCCTCTGCTTGCTGCCCACTGATCCCTCTTCTTTGACATCTTCAGTCTTGCCTTGGTGGGTGGTAGAAAGTGGAGATAAAAGGGGAGAATGAGTGTTTAGGGAAAGGAAATTAGGTATGGGATGTTGGGTTAGGTGTGATAAAGCAAGTGGAAAAGAGATAAGCAATGTGTCAAAAGTAAGAGGCACAGTTTCTAGTCTGCTTCCAATACCCACTAAGAACGTAAGCATGAGAAATCATTTTACTTCTTCAGACCATCTATGAAGTTGGACTGTGGATCCTTGGAAATTCTGTGGTTAGACAGCGGGTGGAGATTCTGTGGTTGTTTCATTGAGCTTTATAAATGCTTTTCCTTGTGATCAGATTTGAAACCTCAGACCTTGCCTTCACTCGTACAAAGCTGATTATTCTAGACATTTGAAAATCTGGACAGTTGGATTTCTGTAACATTTTGCTTGAAATCCAGAGTTCAACAGAAAGTAATTGTTCCTTTAAGGTGAGAGAGTGGGATTAGGCAGCAAAGAAAAGGATAAAGAAGCACTTTGATTAAATCACTCCTTGGGTCCTCACATACAAATAGGATTTATTCTCAAAGCACTGTTTGGGAAAAGTTAGACTGGATCCAAGCTTCAACTGGAAGGCAGTCAATGGTTCCTCTATTTCTCATGTTCATTCACTTGGGTTGCTTTATATTAAAAGAGGAGTGCTTTCCAGAAATAGCCATTTTTCTTGACTGTTGTTATGAAATAAATTCAGATCCCACAGCATTTAATATATACCATGAGATGGAGGTGAATAGAAAATCCCCACTGTGATTTCCATTAGAGGGGAAACTCTGACCCAAAATAATTTCATTAAGTCTAGCCTATTTCCCACATTAATAAAGTGAACAGCCATTAAAAGCTAATGTCACCTTCTTTAGGACTCTGGAAGGCCCTGCCAGATAAATCAAGAAAAAAAATTTTATTTCACAGTGATGGGGACCCAGTAACACAAAGGAGGGTGGGCTCTTGGCTAAGTGAGGCAATGGAGTCCTTTCTTAACTTAGGTTCAGACTACACTGACTCCCAAGTATAGTTTGTTCTTCAGGGTTGTGCTTACTATAATGGACCAACTAGCAAACAAACCAATGGTCTTCAGCTCCTTTTGGTGGATGTAATGGAAAGGAAACTGGAATTGACAAAGTTGAGTTCACCATTGGCCACAGGACCAAAGTCCATACTGGTCTGTCCCCTCTCCATTCCAACACTTGCTCTTTTAAGAGTAATGAGCATCAATCATCCAGTGGGCTGAAGTCTAAAACTAATCACAACTACAGGATTCAGACTTGGAACAAGGCCACTGGATAGGGAAACTTTAGACTCTTGGTGCTTTGTCAAGGAAGGGTATGGAGTTTCCAAAAAAGAATTAAAGGAGAGAATGGGGAATACTAAGTATAGAAACCCAGATTGGGAGTGGAAAGAAAGGTTCATAGAGGATTCCCCACCCCCAAAATCCCTGGTGTTTACGGGACTCTGGTTGGCTGAAAAATGGTCCATGAAAGACCATCCCTAATCCTAGTCCTAATACCTGGAACCTGTGAATTACCTTGTATGGCAAAAAGGACTCTGCGGATGGGCCTAGTTAAGGATCTTGAGATGGGGAATTATCCCAGATTATCTAGGTGGGACCTAATGCAACCATAAGTATCCTTATAAGAGGTAGGCAGAGGGAGATGCCACAGCAGAAATGGCGAAGTCAGTGTGACTACAGAAGAAGAGACTGGAGTGATGACAAGCCAAAGAATGCTGGCAGTCACCAGAAGATTTGGGAAAGCAAAAAAAAAAAAAAAGAGAGAGAGAGATTCTCCCTTTGAGTCTCCAGAAGAAGTAGCCCTGCCAACACATTGGCTTTAGGCTGGTGAAACTGATTTTAGACTTCTGGCCTTCAGAACCATAAAAGAATAAATTTGTGTTGTTTTAAACCACCATGTTTGTGGAAATTGGTTATAGCAGTGATGGGAAACCTATACAAGTACAATGTGAATTAGAAAGAGCTATTTTGGGCGCCTGGGTGGCTCAGTTGGTTAAGCGTCTGCCTTCAGCTCAGGTCATGATCCCAGCGTCCTGGGATCAAGTCCCACATCAGGCTCCCTGCTCAGCAGACAGCTTGCTTCTCCCTCTCCCTCTCCCTCTCCCTGCCTCTCTGCCTACTTGTGCTCTCTCTCTCTCTCTATCTCTGTCAAATAAATATAAAATCTTTAAAAAAAAAGAGCTATTTTATCAGGTGCTTTGAAAGGGATGATGTGAGGAGGGGATGGAAGAGATGTACTGCTGGCTTGGAGAGGACTTGAGGAGGAGAAAAGGAGGGAGGAGCTGCTTTGAGAGCTGCCTGCAGGCATATGAGAGGCACTGAGAATGAGGAAAAGTGGTTTGGTTAATGAAGCTTTGCTGTGCTTTGAGAATGAAACCCGTTCCCATTTTGGTATATTCTTAAAAGACTGAGAAGAGCTATGTTTTCAGTTAAAATTATTTCTGGTAGAGTGTCACCTCTTTCAATGTAACTCTGAGTTGGTCCAGAGGTATCTTGATTTTATTTTAGGGGTTTTAGGGGAACTTGTCTGATGTTTTGGATATAAGATGGGGCATTCTGTTGTATTTCGAATTCAAGTCCTCTTCCTAGCCTAGCTCAAGAGAACATTTCATCAGGACTTCCAAATTATTGGAATACTGATAGAAGAGTGCCATGTCCATTAGACAAGCTGCAGTCCTTTTGAACTATGACCATTGAGCCAGAAGAAAAGAGTAGAGAGGGATCAGACAAAGAAGAAGTCACATGTAGAATCAGTATTTTTGTCAAACAACCATGCTTAGATGTCATTATACTCTTCATTAACATAAAGACTAAAAACTCTCCCTGTGAAACCAGAGATTTTTTTTTTTTTTTTTTTGAGAGAGAGGCAGTGGCAGAGGGAATCTTAAGATCTTAAACAGGCTCTGCGTTCAGTGTGGAGCCTGATGCAGGACTCAATCTCATGACCCTGAGCCCAGGGCTCTTTGGAGAAATGGCTGATGCCTGCACTGGGATGGGAAAACACTAGCTGACCCGGGAGTATCTTGTTCTGCCAGAAAGCAAGGAAGTGCTGGGGATGTGGCAGAAGGAAGCCAGAGGCAGTGTCGACAGGGCTCCTGCCGGCCAGGAATGGGACAAGGCAAGCATCAGGATAAGATAATGACAGTCACAAATGTTTCGCCGTTGAATAAAACAGGAAACCATACAGATAAAATTGAACGAATGAATACACTGAAAATTTGATAAGGAACAGAAGATTTAGAAGATTTCAAAGTACCTCCCCATAAACTACTTATAACCTATAAAGAGGAAAAGAGTATTTGACGGTGGAGAAGCTTGACAGACACCATTTTAGTCGAGTGATCGAAATGAGCATTATCAGTAATGTAACAGATCAAGATTGTGAGGCACCTGACAGGATGCTGTTAAAAAAAAAAAAAAAAAAAACAGCATCACTCTTGTGCTATTTTTGCCAAAGATCGATACCTGATTTTAATTATCAAGAAACCTCAGACTGACCCAAATCAAGGGGCATTTTACAAAATGACTGCTTGCAATATTCAAAAGTCAAGGCCACGCAGGTCTAGATGGAGGAACTGCCCAGACTGAAAGACACCACAAAGACATGACAACTAAGTACAAGGGGAGATTCTGAACATAATCTTTTGCTATAAAAGACATTAGAAGGACACCGGACAAACTTGAATACAGCCTGAGGATGAGATGGCAGCAATATATCAGTGTTAATTTTCTGATGTTGGGGGACGCCTGGGTGGCTCAGTCGTTTAAGCGTCTGCCTTCGGCTCAGGTCATGATCTCAGAGTCCTGGGATCGTGCCCCGCATCGGGCTCCCTGCTCAGTGGGGAGCCTGCTTCTCCCTCTCCCTCTGTTTGTTCTTTCTCTGTCAAATAAATAAAATCTTAAAGAAAAAAATTTTCTGATGTTGGTGGTTGTATCGTGGTTATGGAGAAAAGAGTGTTCTTGTCTATAGGAAATACACACTGTTCAGGGGTGAATAGGGCATTAGGCCAGAAACTCACCGAGGACAAGAAGAGTCCTTCTGCGGTACTTCCAACTTTTTTATAAGTCTGTGGTTCTTTCAATATTTAAAAGGGAAGAAGAAAAAAATGAAGAGCGACTGTTCTGAGCAGTGTAATACCTTCAAGACAGCCAAGTTTGCAAGTGCTAGCTACAACTAAGGTAACCATTTCCTTCCCCCCAAGAAAACACTGTGAGTATTTTCAGGTGCTGAATATCAAACGTTTATTCCTTAGTTTCCTACTACTGCTAACATCTATTTCATGATTAGCTCCTCTTAAAACAAGTCTTTATTTCACAGAAATTGTATCTTTTAATAATCCACTTTGAAATGTCCAGTGCTGAGGATGAGGATGCTTCAGAGCACAGTTTGGACAACCAGGCCAGGTGGACCCCACAGGAAGGCTCTACCCCCACTCTAACCTCCCCCGAGCAAGCTGCAAACCACCCAGAGGACACCTCTGCGGAGCCAAGCAGACTGTCCGAGTCAGCTAGAAACAGAACACCATACTTGATTCAAATTACAAATGCAGTACTGTACTGCACACATCCAGCATTACACACGCTTACAACAACCTAAGTGTGCGTAATGACATATCTGGTCTCGCTTTTAAAGAACACTATAAGCAGGCACCTACAAATTTTAAAACTACTAAACAACCCCATTTTACCTGAAGTTAAAAATGTTGTTGCACGTACATTGGCTGCTTCAGAAGCATTGGGCATGCGAACAGAAAGTGGAGAAAATATTCCAGCTAAGACTAATGACATATTATATGTATTTAGGAATCTTTCCAACCAAATTGTATTCAAAGAAAGCCTATCTTGAAGGGCCAGGGCCAGTTTCCAGGCTGAATGTTTCCTAGGAGAGGGAATCATGTTGATGTTCCCTGATACATCTGTGCTTCTTCCCAGAGCCCGGAAGTACAAATGCAGGCGGACTCACCATGGTCCCCAGGGTGACTTCTGCCTCTGCGGGTGAGAGCAGATGGTTGTCCTGGGCTCAGGGGAGTCTCTCAACCCTTGGAATTCCACCCAGGTCTGGATGGCTCTTCCAGGCTGATGGGACCATTTCAACCTGTCAAGCCCAGAGGTCAGTGTGGCTATAGTTTGGAAGTGACCTCCAGGAACCACAGCTTTCTGCTGAATAGATCATTGTCTCTTTCTCCAGGACAATGCTTGACAGGGAAAGATGGTTTGGGGTTTTTTTTTTTTGGTTTGCAATTTTAACATGATCTTCAGAAACAGCCTGGCTTGTAATTAATAGCACCATGAAAACATAGATAATGGTAGAAAACAGAATCATACAATAAAGTCCCTTCTGATTCTGGGCAATTTTTTTTTTTTTTACCACTAATGTGGTCGAAACAAGTCAACAAAGTAAATCATTTTAACTGAATTTGGGAAAATAAGATGTCTTTCTGGAGCAAAAATATTCTTATAGGGAGAATACAGGCAAATGATATAACATATATTTAGTTGCAGCTAAATGAATATGTATTTTATTGAGAAGTAGAGGGGAAAATGTAGATCTAGCTCCCTGCTCAGAATGTCTGTCATCAAGTGGTCATGTAGAAATATTTTAAAAAGGAAAATTGAAGGCAGATGAAGGCATCTAAACTCTTGGAGTGGGGGCTGGTGTTCAGAAGTTTGAAAAGAGTACTGTGTACTGATGTATTATAATAGTACAGTTATATGTCGACACCTCAGAAATAGCTACAATTCTGAAGCCTCTCCGCCAAGTATCTCATTCAAAAGGAATGCTCATTCCTACAGGAAGAAGAGGTAGTCTGTTAGTGAAATGCAGACAGATACTGGCCCTTGGCTGCCCATTTGCTTTGCAGATTCAGTACCCTTGGTGTCTCTTAAAAATATCTGTAGATGTGTTTGTTTTACTGGCTGGTGCATTGCTAGAAGCAGATATGAAGATCTGGAATTCCATCCCAGTAAGGTCTATTTGTTGAGCGAGCACGAGCTGGGCTTTCTATAAAACTAGTTGCAAGAGGGTGTTTTGATAACCCCACAGTACTGAAGCAGCCTGTTAAAATCCCTTCTGACTGATAGAGTCACTGGTCCAGATTGAACAAAACACCAGCAGAAGATGTATGTACTCAAGTCAAGTCTGACTCTCTGCGGTCCAGGGAACGTGGGAATCTTGCGCTTCATGGCAGGGGGAAGCTGGCCAGTGTGGTTCATGCCTGGGTGCCACAGAGTTCCAAAGTATGAGGCACACCTGTAACAACACACAGCACAACATTTTTAAAAGCACTCTATTCCAATTCCCTTCAACAAGTTTGTCCCTTTCATCTGCCTCTTGTACACACGCACATGCCATCGAAACTCTTCTTTAGGCTTCAAGACTCACCACCAGTTCCGCATTTTCCGTGAAGTTTTTCCCAGCCCACTCCTAACTCCTGTAACAGACGTTAGCTGAATGCTACACTTCACTTAACTGAGTACTTTTGCCACTACCCCGATTCCACCCTCTCTACAAACACATCAGCTTTCCCAGTGACATCACAGACTGAAGACAAGGACCCTCTTGAGTCTCCCCTCCCTCTACCCAACACGAATTACTCAGCACAGTATTATGCATATAATTATCATACAATAAATATTTGACAGAGGTGCTGAGGCATGCTCTGCTTGAACCTGTGTCTGCTTAGTGGTTTCAGAATACAGAGGAGAGACCCTACCTACCCTCAAGAAGCTTACACTCTGGCCATGTTCAGTTATTACACGTGGTAGGTGGGGTGTGAAAATGTCCACCTCTGATTCCAGCCACAGCTGGGGCAGACACTTCTGCACATGCTGTCCATTCTAGCACAATAGCCCCACCATGCATTTCTCTGCTTTCTGCCTCTGGGCTTTCTCTGAAGACTTGTGAGACACTCTTCCAAGCATAGAGCATTGTTCCAGGTGCGTGAGGGAAAGCTCGTGAGCCCTGCTGGCAACCCCAAGCCAGTGGGGATGGGCGCCAGTGGATAGATAACCACACTTGCCACCCTTCGGAAGAACGATTCTGGGAGACCTCTGAACATTTCTCAGAAGCTCTGTGGCCTCCAGCTGAGATCTCAGTAATGCAACCTTCATTTGCTTTTCCTCCTTGCCTGTCTCGCTCTCCCTGCTCCCTCACCCCTTTTTCCTGGCGTCACCTTCCAAATAAACTACTTATACCCAAGTCTCTGTCTCAGGGTCTGCTTTCAGGGATCCGAACTAAAACAGACACATTATTATAAGCACAGAGATGAAAAGTTGTTGTTGTTGTTTTCAATAGCAAAGCCATGAAACACACGTTCTTTGCTAGTGACAAAGCTATGGTAGGAAACCTCTAGGGAGCAAAAGGAATCACTGAACGCCCTGGGCATCAATTTCTCTTACCCAAAAAATGAGGAGTTAGCCTGAGGAGCATTAACTCCCTTCCCATGCTTTAAGTCCATGATTACAGATGCTGTTTGCATCCCATTTATACAAGTCCTTCACCACTGAATGGTGGCAAAAATTCAGGGGCTTTTGTCTTACTACATTCTTCATCTCAAAGGCATGAGCCTTACAAATTTTCCACAAGGAATGCTTCAAACCTCCTAGATGCTCCTCAGCTTAACAACCCTTGAATTGACAATATTCACTCTGAATGGAAAAAGTCAAAGTCACACCTAACTGGCCTTGTGCAGTCAGTCATCCAGACTCTGACCTTGCACCTTCTTTTCATCAGAATAATACTAGCTTCCCCGACTCCTCTTTCCACTGGGGAGCACTGGCCCAGATCTCTCTTCCAAATCTGTGTCCAAAACCCTCCTCCACATGTTTGTGTATCTCCCAGGCCTCGCTCAGTAATTTGCACTTCACTGATAGCCAATAGATGTTCATCAGGTGACTTAAAGAACTTCTTACCAAGGAAGACTTAGAATCGTCCCAGTTTTTGAAACAGCGATTGGAAAACTGCCTTGATACAATAGTGGCTTATGAATCTTTTGCTTGTTTATTTTTAATAGTGGCTTACAGACTTATTGTTTGTTTTCAATGTACTGCAGAGGGTATAAACTTAGAGTGAAAGTTCAGAATTTCACGGAAAAATCTAAAATTGGGCCTTAGAGACATTTGCCCTTCCTCTAAAATAAACCATGAAAATTCCAGGCTTAAGGTGAAAAACACTCTGCTCTGCCCAAAGCCCCAGATGGAGCGGTACCTGTGAATCCAGGTTTTTTGGCTGTGTTCACTGCTGCCATGAACATGTACTCGCTGTTAGGGTCATGCACGCTGGATTGATATTTCTGGAAGAAAAGGCAGAAATATGGTTTGTCATCTGCTCTTCCTTATCTCCATCCCTGGTCTTTTTTTTTTTTTTCTTTTTTTTTTACTGTTTTCTCTTCTTGGTTGAAGTGGTATGTGACAAAAATGTTAGGATACGGCTCAGGCTCCTGACTTGCAGCTAAGTAGGAGAACAATATGAAAAGGGCTTTAAATAAAGAGGCTTCTGCTGAATTTCCTTCCTCATTTTTGTTTTTATTGTTCCTTCCTCTGTAGATTTCAATCATGGGCCCTATCTCACTGTCTTCCTTCTTTCTCTTTCTTACCAAATTCCATCCTGGCACAGATATACCCACGGTCTGGCCAATGATCACACTGTGGATATACTTGGGTATTAGCATACTTGTGTAATATGCAGAATGAGGTGAGTTCTTTCATTGAGAATCTGTATTGTGAACAACTGAAAAGAAAATCCCCCAGCACAGAAAGATTGTTTTGTCATTGTCAAGTTATCTCCCTAGCTTTTTTGTGGTGTTCTTTATTTTTTAAATTTTTTTAATTTTTAAAATTTTTTTAATTTTAAAGTTTTTAATTTTAATTTCAATTAGTTTACACACAGTGTTATATTAGTGTTCTTTAAAAACAGAGCCCTAGCAACTTACCATGGGAAGAGGCTGGCCATTTCTTTCTCAGCTACTGCTGGCAGCTTACAAGACTTTCTCACTGATTGTTTAATCGACAAGTTGAGGGAAACATAAAATGGATTGTTTCCTCTTTGCCCTGACTCTGGAAACTTAAAATCAAATGTGCAGCCCGCATGCAATAATTCTTAGAAATCAAAAGCGTCTATTTTTATGTTTCAATCTTCGTCCTGCCTTTTTGTGTTTTCTTGGCCCCGATTCCCTTATCTTTTTTGAATAATAACAATAACAGCTCTCTCTATAAGCCATCAAATCCTTTTTTAGACTGAAGCAGCTGTAAAATAAATAAGCTTCTCTGCCAAGTTAGTAGTTTAATTAGTAGGCATATCTTGTGGAAAAGAAATCATCTGTCTGTTAATCAAATTACCCTGGCTAGAGCGATATGTGTTTTGATGAGTAAATAACTACTGATATTCTTCAGTAAAGCAAATGCAAGAAAAAATAGACATCGCTCACCTTTTTTGTAAGCCAACAAAGAAATACGCATCCAAAAATATAGACTCCAACAAAAGCTGCACATCCTATGGGTAACCAGAACTTCAGCTGGCAGCAAGTCTGTGATTCTGGGTTGGAAAAGAAACATGTTAAGGGAAAACTGAGAGAATCAAATCTCCTCTTTCAGTGCTGAATCACAGGTTCTCTTACCAAATTTAAAAAAGTGATTTAATCAAATGGAGCTTGGCTTCATTACAATCATGGAATCCAATAAATTGTAAATAACATCATCTCTGTACTATAGCAAGAATTTAAAAGCTAAAACCTAAAAGACTCTATGCACACATAATGTTTACAAATGGGGTTAATAGAAAGGACTTTTTTTGGGTCCATATTTTGGTAGAAAAGTAAGTAGGAATAGTAATGGTATAAAACTATTATTTTCAATCATCTCCTTTCATTCCACAAACCAAAACCTTAAACTTTATGTGAATAGAGGCAATGGCCGTTAGGCCATGGATTTGGGTAATTAGTCTTAATTTTTTTCCTGATCTCTAATGACATATGCGCTTTAAAGACAACATGATCTATTTCTAACATAGCAGTCTACGTGATCAAATTGCATATAACTGATTAATATTAATTATTATTATTAATAAATGATCCCTTGCATATTTTCATAATCAATGATTGTCATCAATTGCACCAAAGCGAACTCTACAAAAGATATTTTTTTGCTTGTTTTCATTAGTGAGAAAAGTCATTAAAATACAAACGTACTCGAGTCTGAAAGATGAAAACAATGTCTTACCATAAACATTCAGATATTCTCTGCTAATATTCTTTTTTTGAAAAGGAGGAGGATCAAAGATTGACAGTTCACAGGCGTAGTAGCTAGCATGAGAACTGTCCAAGTTGTTCAGAAAAAAGGAGACACCGTCATTGGATAACTGAGACTGACAGAATTTTGGTTTCTTAATGGACACTGTGTTTCCACTTTCCTTTGTCTTAGTGAGATCACAGAGTACTTCTGTCCCTTTCCGCAACTCCATTTTAAATTGCCAGACAGTATCACTGAATTTGCATAAAATTTGTACACCTCCATTGTGAAACGTAAACATCTCAGACTTGGCAGAATCATTGATTTCTCCTGGATAAAAAGGAAGAAAACAAAGCGAAAGTGACATTTTATGAAGATGTTACACCAGTAATTATATTTAAACACACAAGTAATCTCTCCTTTTCATACAGTCACCTCTATTGCACCAAAATGAAAGAATTTCACAACCAAAAGAACATGATAGGGCGCCTGGGTGGCTCCCTAGTTAAGTGTATGCCTTTGGCTCAGGTCATGATCCCAGGGTCCTGGGATCGAGTCCCGCATCGGGCTCCCTGCTCCGCGGGAAACCTGCTTCTCCCTCTCCCACTCCCCCTGCTTGTGTTCCCTTTCTCGCTGTGTCTCTCTCTGTCAAATAAATAAAATCTTTAACAACACCAGCAAAAAAAGAACATGACAAAAAATAAAACTGTGCCCTTAAAAAAAAAGCCTACACAGAAATTTGCTTGTTATATATGAATATATAATTTGTAATAAATAATATATTTACATAGTATAATCAGAGATGTTGCCTGCCCTTTCATATTGGAGACAGATGGTAAACAAATAAATACATTGTAAACCATCCTAATTAATGCTAACAATGGAGTACCGTTCAAATAAAGGTGGTGGGGTTCTATTTTTGTTTACAGAATCAAATAATGCCCTTTTGATTTTAAAATTGAAATTGAAGGAGAATTAGCACTTAGTCAAACAAAGGAAAATTTCGGATGAGATTTGGGAAATAATGTAGTTTAGGAAAAAAAATTAAAAAGTGAAAAATAGCTTAAACTAAAAATGACTGATTATATATAAATATATATTTACATTATACCCTCCTGCCAGAGAGTAAAACAGCAGATGAATCATTTTCAAATGATAGAAATATGTCTTTTCTGAACCTGATCCGTTGAGAATTGAATTAAGGTCTGATGACAATACTAAGGCCCCAGATTTTTGTATACTTTTTCTTCTTTTTTTTTTCAATAAATTTTAAGCTTACAGCAAGCCAAACGTGTTTTTGAAAACTACATAGGGGTCACATGAAAAAAGAATGGAAAAGGTTTTAGCCTAGTTGCATATTCTGAGTTACTGGATTATAAATTCAAACTGCTCTCTGCTTTCCTTTTTTCCTTTTCTTTAATATAAAAGTTTCTCACTGAAATTGTTTGGGAAAATTATTAGCATGACAGTTTTTTGCTTATGTTTTGAAATCTCCCTTTATTCCTAAAAAGAGTATATAACAAGTATAATGAATGTTTAAGGAAAAAAAAGTTGCCCCAGCCCTACAGTGAAATAGAAATGCTATTTGCATATATTTGCTCTTTACCTTCCAGACATAGGCTTTATATAGCAAACATATTACTTTGTGTTCTGCTATTGTCGTTTAATGGTATATCATAAATGTTCCATTTTTTACATAGTCACCACAAGTATCCTTTTTAATGATTATATATTAGGACATAATATTAATATATAATTTGTTAAAGCCTTCCACTAAGGTTGAATATTATGGTTATTTTTAGCATTTTGCTTTTATGACATGTGGCCACAATGTTTAAACATGATTATAACACTGTGTGTTACCATATCGCTTTCTGAAAGAACGCCCATCTGTGAGAGGACTAGCACTAGGCAGGTGGATTCATTTGCCACAACTCTGCTTGCACTAGTTGCCTTGATTTTATTTAAGATTTAGCACAGTTATTCTCCTTAATATCTGTAGGCTTTAATTTATGGCTCTCAGATTACAAGGGAAATAGAGTTTCCACTTGGGGTTTGATTGTGAAAATCTGTACAAGTGTTCTAGTTTTTCAGTTATGGCAGTCCAGATCCAAACAAATTCCCACACCAAAACAACCAAAAATGCTGAACAAAAGGGTCTAAAAGTATTATTAAAAGGCTTAATGAGGTTTCACAAAGAGGAGAAATTGGTAGGTTAAATTTGAAGAACCAGAACCCAGAGAGATGAGCAGAGCTCAGAAGTTGCTTTTACTCTGAGAGCATTTGCTGTTCTGCCAGGTTCAAGCTTTTGTTTATATGTCTCAACTCCCAGAGTCTGCAAAGCAAGAAACCTGGAAGAGCCTCTCCTCAATAAGTTGGGATCTCAAAGGGTTTCCTTCTTGCACTACAGTTAAGCCGGAAGAAACCAGCCTCCTGCAGATTATAGCTCACTTTCAAATCACTTCAATGGTCCAGAAAACCTAAATCCTTGAATTTTGTTTAAGGTAATTTTGGATTATTATTACCCTTAGGCTTTTGATAGTAAAAATGCAACTATTCCAGGAAGAAAAGATTTACATCCTAGGCCTCAAATCCTATCTGCAAATAATATTTAAAAACAATGACATGCAAGGAAACAAAACAATAGAAACAACAGACTACAGAAACAACCCCCCCAAATTATATATCAGAATTATCAGACCCCCAAAATAAACAATTGAGCTTACTGCATTTAAGGCAATAAAAGACAAACTTGTAATAATATCTGCAAAGCACAGGAAACTAAAAACAACTAATTTGAAAAAGAATCAACTAGAACTGGTAAAAAACCATAGTAACTATGATTAAAAATTCAATGGATAGGTTCAAAGCATATTAGAGCTAAAGAGAGAATTGGTGAACTAGAAAATTAGGTTGGAAAAATTATTTGAAATGCAGTCCTCATCCAGATTTAAGAATCCTAACAAATAACAAGCAAATTTTTTAAATATGCACGTCTAGACATATCATAATGAAAGTCCTAAGAGCTGCCATAGAAAAGAGACTGATTACCTTCAAAGAAGGAACTATTAGACCATCAGGTGATGTCTCAGCATTAACAATAAAAAGTAAAAAGAAAAACAGTAAAGGTACATGTAATGAGAAACTTCAGTAAGTGAAGCATGCATGTTATTTCTTGCATAATGACTAAAAGAATAGAAACAATATATAACCTAAATGGACATCACAAAAATGCAACCTAATGATTTGGGATAAAGGGAAGGAAGTGTTGGAATCAGGAAGGAAAACACAGGGGTGGAAAGGCTTCTAGGTGCTGACAATGTTTTATTTCTTGAGCTGTGGTGATTATGGGAGGAAGGTAGTATGCTTTATAATGATTCATTAAATTGTATATTTATGTTCACTTTTCTGTGTAGATGTTTCGTTCTGGATTACAAAATTATACAGAAGGAAAATAACACGTGTTTCATTTTTAAAATAGAGGAAACGACATAGGCAAAAGGCAAAAAGGAAAGAACAGATAGCATGAGCATAGGTCTACATTATATTCAAAGGAAAGGTGTTTTTGCTTGGGGACTTATTTACCTGAAAGTAAATTATGTTGCATGACTGTCGTTCTGATGTTTATGTCTCTATAGCCTGCTGCCAATGATAAAATCAGTGGGCTCGTTCTCAGTTTCTTTAGAAATGTTCAGAGCACATTTCCCAAGGACTTTAGAATGACAGCAAATAAACCACAAAGAGATCTTGGAGCAAAAGTGACTGTGGCCACCATGTAAACACATAGAGATGCCCTGTCTTATGTTTCTGAAGATGTTTTGTTAGCAGCTTCCCTTCTCCGCCCCATTCCCACACTATGACCCGTAACCCAACACAAGATGAAATATAACAGTCAGCAGTGCAGAGTAGTGAAAGTACAATGTGGTGATTCCCAAGAAAACGTGAGGAAAATTCTGGTCTTGCCATTAGCAAGTCTGTGACTTTGGTACCCTTCTGGACTTCAGCCTCTTCCTCTCGGAAATAAAGAAGTGAGACCAAAACATAAAATTCTTTCCAACACTTACTCTCTAGGGATCCAGGATCAGAATATATCCAGAGGAGACTGCAAACAACCAAGAGAGCTATTACTTTGTTGTTGTTTCCATAATTCTCTCAGTCCCAGCATCTTCCTGGGGGATTCCAGGAAGTCAGGAGAAATGAAAATGAATGAGACATTCACATTCCCTGTAAAAGTATTTAGGTAGGGCTAAGAAGACTACCTAAGTCTTTCTTGAGTGATAGCGCCAAGGATGTGTGCCATTGACATGAGAGGAGTAACTGGGGATTCCAAGTTCATTTCTGCTGGACGCTGTGACTTGTTCATTTTTTCATATTTAATCTAAAAACTTTCCCAGGTGAGGGGCACCTGGGTGGCTCAGATGGTAAAGCGTCTGCCTTCGACTCAGGTCATGATCTCCAGGTCCTGGGATCGAGCTCCATGTTGGGCTCCCGGCTCAGCGGGGAGTCTGCTTCTTCCTTCCCTCTGCCTCTCCCCCTTTTCATGCTCTCTCTCTGTATCTCTCTGTCTCAAATGAGTAAATAAAATCTTTAAAAATAATTTTTTTAAATAAAATAATAAAAACTTCCCAGGTGAGCTTTTTATTATGAAATGTAGTGATAAGACACCTGACTTATGTCTCTACATACCCAATGCTTAAGCTTTTCATCTGGAAAACCATTTGACAACTCTAAGTTTGCAATTTGAATGTTTTCAATTAAAGGAGCCAGGTATGATATTGAATCAATTACTTCATAATTACCTTGGTACCTGTAGAACAGATATCCTCAAATACCTAATTACAAATGGTCCTTAGCCTTTGATGACACGTGAAAAAAATAGTGTCAAAGGGGATCCTTTCTATACCCATGGCTAAAGCATTTAGTGGATCAGCAGACAATGTAAGGAAAACCTGAATATATTAGTTTCTTATAACTGCAGAAACAGCTAGAATCTTTTCTCCACCCTTCCTGGATGTTCTCATCTCCAAATCTAACATTCAACAGGGAGTGCTGGTATCCCTAGCACCAATTTTTATAGCCAGTGTTTGTTTTGATTGAGTATCAGATATGTTTGGTCTGTTCTTCTGCCATACTGGAAGTTAAAAATTGTGAGTATTCCCCTCACCAATTTCTTTCTCCTTGTTCTTTTTTCCTTTCTCTCAGCTTAAATTTTTTTTTTCCACATACCACCTCTTAATATAAAATCATCCTCCCCGGGACGCCTGAGTGGCTCAGTGGGTTAAGCGTCTGCCTTTCCGCTCGAGTCATGATTCCAGGGTCCTGAGATCGAGCCCCGCATCGGGCTCCCTGCTCGGCGGGGAGCCTGCTTCTCCCTTTGCCTCTGTCACTCCCCCTGCTTGTGCTCGCTCTCTCTGTCAAATAAATAAAATCTTTTAAAAAAATCATCCTCCAAAATATCCATTCTCACAGTCTTTGATATGTTCCTCACCCTCCCTAACATCCCATCTCCATCTCCAGTGCCCGTAAACGCTCATAGACACTGTCCATGTTTCAGAGCCCCATAAAAACCTTCTCCTTCACATTTCCTGTAACACGATTCAACCTCCACCCAGTATCATAAACAATCAGACCTGGTAAACTTAGAAATTATACAGCAAGCCTAATTCTTTTGTTCAGACAACTGAAGACCCAGACAGGTTAGATTATTTGTCTAAGGTCATACAACTTCTTGGGTGCATAAAAGCTTCTGGGTTCAATCTAAGGTTGAAGTGCCTCTAGCAACAACCAAGGGAAGTGTAATGGAAGCAGGCAACCACATGGAGCTAGATACTTCATGATTACTACAGACTGACTCTCACAGGATCCTATTAAAATCTGTCTACAGGAAGAAGGGCTAATTTCCTGTACTTCTGTTTTATGTCTATCCACTACTCCTGCACCTAAACTTCAACTGGGCCAAACCAGCATCATCTCTCTGTAGGACTACAAGAGTCTCCTAATTTTCTGCTCTCACTCCTGCCCATTTACCATTCATTCTCCTCAGGGAAGCCAGAATCATCTTTTAACAATCACAGATAGTGTCATTGCCCTGCTTATAAAACATACATCTCACTTAGAATAAAATCCAAATCCTTAGCCTGGTTTCCATGACCTGCATGACCTACCTACCTCTCTAACACCATTTTATACCAGTCATTCACTATCCTGCAGTCATACTTCTCTTCTTTCTATTCCTCAAACATAAGCAACTGGTCCCCTGGGCTTTGAATTTGTTGCTTCTTCACCTGGGATGTTCTCTCAGATCTTCCCATGACTGCTTCTTACTTCTTCAGTGACCATTGACCCCTCAATCCAAAGTACACCTCATGTCATTTTCTCTCATATTACCTGAGAGAAAGTATTTATCATTGTCTGAAATTATCTGGTTTATTTATTTACTTGTTTATTGTCTGGCTACCCCACGATAACATCAGCTTTAAAATCAGGCACCTGTTGATCTTATTCATCAATCCATCCCAAGTACCTACAATAACACCTAGTATGTAGTAAGTCATAATAAATACTTATTGGAAGGATGGACAGATGAACAAATAAATATGTAGATCTCAGTGATATTATAAGTCTGGGGAGATGAATAGAATATACAATGTGAAAACCAAAAGGGCACTTAGAAATGATCCAGTTAAGCCTTTCATTTTATATTTACATTTATCACGCTAGACCGGGAGCAGAAAAATGAGTATCTTGCCCAGGATTACACAGCTCCTAACTGGGACATGATCCCATGATTAGCTATGCCATGTTGTCTTTCTTCTGGAAACAAGTACATGCAGATGTATAATCAAGCAAAATGTATAATCAGTCAATCAATCCCCTGAAATGGAATGTCAGATTCTAATGAAAATTCTGTCTGAGCTTCAAAGAAACAGGTTCTTGATCTGTAAATATACACTAGGTTCATAAAGACTTGTTTAGATGATTGATGATTCTTTTGACTATTTTTTTGTCTATAGAGGAGAGGACAAGTTTAAGCCTGGCTGATTATTTAGATCCTCCAGAGTGCACACTTCTTAAATTTGTTTGGTCATACATTAAAAAATGTATGACCACAATAGGGGCCCCTGGACCAATAATTTTTCCAATATATGCAGATGTTTCAAAACCACAGCATGTGGTTGTGATAAAATACCACACTATATCTTTTAGCATTTAATACATTATTAAAAATACAATAAAAATATGTTCTCTTGAATCCTGGTGATGGGTCTTAAAATCTGAATATTAAGTATTAGTTTTTTGGGGGTTTT
This sequence comes from Leptonychotes weddellii, assembly GCF_054177405.1. NCBI lineage: Eukaryota > Metazoa > Chordata > Mammalia > Carnivora > Phocidae > Leptonychotes > Leptonychotes weddellii. The sequence goes on from NC_138371.1 coordinate 28,828,372, forward strand.
TTGCTACCATATCTATGTACTTCTTGTTGATACTCCTAGATTATAAGTACTCTAGAGAACAGGTACTATGTCTTTTAATCACATTGACTACAACGTCTAAAGAATACCATCTTCCCAATAGAGATTCAAACCTGTTAACTTCTGCTAACTATGATTTTTATAACCTTACTCTTGACATCAATAGACTAATGTTTTCAAGAGTAAATTCAGAGTCTTTGTATTAGGTGATTTCTTTAGGTTTTCAAATTGTTTCAGGGACAAGAAAATTCCTATCTCCAGGGCAAGGGCAGTATGGGGAGAAAAAAACAAAACAAAACTTGGAAGAAACGATCGTTCACCTGAGAATTGCACTGTGGCTCAGAAGAGTTTGTTTCTAAATTGATTCTTTTAATATCTAAACTATTCCATTTCTTCAGTATAAGATGGTCTTGCTAGAACCCATCCTGTCAGGATTCTTTATAAGCAGTTGTATTATCCCCAGTTGAAAATCTTTTGGCAAAAACATGTTAGAAAACCCACACAATTGCAGAGGGTGTGAGACTAATCAGCAATTTGACTTCACTCTCCTTAACTCAGACTTCTAACCACAAACCTCCACAAAGGTCTCAGAGTGATAGAAAGATAAGACCTCCTGAGTTCGCAATTTATTGATAGTGCTTATTAAACATATTTTCTGTAATCAAACAATAAGCTTTAGCTTAGCACGGCACATGAATGTGACATAAGAGATGAAGTTCTAAAAACTGCAATGTTTATTTAGGTTTTGTTACATTTGATCTTTTACTAAGAAATTTTGGCTTTTAAGAAAATCCGCATTTACCCTTGTTTTCACCTTTCATAAAAGCATTGTCATTTCTTATAAGTCTACTGGCTAAAACTCAGATTTTTATACATGCATCTTTTCTATACTTACATTACTATTCAAAGACATCCATACTCTAAAGAAGTGATTGAAGTCAGTAGGGAGGACAGGCAAAAGAAGCCCAATCTGATCTAAATTCTTTTTTAGAATTTATTTATTTATTTATTTGAGAGCGTAGAGAGAGAAAGCATGAGAGGGGGAAGGGTCAGAGGGAGAAGCAGACTTCCCACTCAGCAGGGAGTCCGATGCCAGACTTCATCCTGGAACTCTGGGATAATGACGCTTCACCAACTGAGCCACCCAGGTGCTCAATCTGATCTAAATTCTTAACATTTGTAGAAAAGAAAGACAAAAAATGTGAAGAAAAGTGGGGAGAAAATCAAAAAGCCAAAAGAGCATAGAAACACACACACACACACACACACTAAATGTCTGAATTGTTTTTACTCTCCAAGGAACTTTGTAGGGGGGAATAAAACAATCTTTGGTCCTTTAGAGTGTGCATCTTATTATATAATAAGAAAAAATGGAAGATTGATTTTCTTCTAGTAAAAACTTTCTTCGTGAAAATGGAAGAATGCCAAATAGGTTATAAAACTTTGTAGCAATATTCATGAAGTAGTTAATTTGCAAACAAGTTACTTGTTAGTTAATTCATTGTCATTGATTTGAAACTGTCCTAACAGGGAAATCACAGGAGATTAAATGAACCCAAGTCTCTTCCAAAGAAAGGGAGGGAGAAAGAATTTTATTGGCACCCAAGAATATCCACATTATTTCCCATCCCTCAGCTGCTGTGTAAAGCCCTTTGGGCACATAGACAAGGCATTGGCTGGGTGAACTTGTTCCATTTAAGGCTCCAGATCCCATTTCTACTCCAGTAACCCACACCTTCATCTCAGCCACCCCTTCCCTTGGCTTTCACCCCTTATTTCCAATTTCCTTTAACATCTCTGTCCGATTTCTTCTGATGATCAAGAGTAACATTTCCAACCTGAACTCAATATTCACTCCCAAACTCAAACCTCATCATTTAAGGGAGTCACTAGTCTGACCCCTCTCCCTGACTCTCCTGATCCAGTTGTCCACCAAGTCCAGTTGACTCTAGCTCAAAGATATCTCTTGAATTCAGTTGCTTTTCTCTATTCCTATTGCCAATCCAGGACCTTTTTTTGTCTTCCCTCATCTGTGGAAGCTTCTTGACTGACCTTCTCAAGAGGATTCTCTCCCTTTCCAAGTCCATTCTTCATGCTATTCCCAAAATTGTGTTTCTAAAAAGCATGTCACTCCCCAGCTTAAAGTCTCTATTAGATTGTGGCTTATGAGGTAAAAAAAAAAAATCAATTGTCTTTTAGCATGACACAAACTCCTTTCACAATCTGTGGACCATATAGGTTCAAGCCATACTAAACTTTTTGGCTGTTCTTCTCACATCTTTAAACTATTCCCATAAACTAGAATATCCCAGGACTTCTTTATCTTCCTAGAGACCCCCATTCATTCTTTACGAACCATTTTTAATTGGTCCCTGAGACTTCAAAGACTCTTATCTCTATGCTCTCAATAACACTTATTTTACACCAATATATTTATAATGTATATCAGCTTAGATCATAATTATTTTGTCTGTCTTCCTCATTTAAACATGAGCTTCACAAGGATAAGTACTGTAGTATGGTCACCTAAATCATCCCAGGATCTGGAATGTATTAGAAGCTCAATGAAATAAATGAATGCACAGAAAAACATGGAAGCTGAGCATGGTTGGCAAATGTCCCGCAATGGACTGAGGAGAAAAATGAGAAAAGCAGAGCAAGAGAATCTGTTTACTGGATGTTGGAGAACACTTGTTTCCCAGTCCAAAGGCAAATATTCAAACTGAATGATGCTCAGACAATTTTCTGAAGCCTAATAGGTCTGGAAGTTAAATAAATATTTAAGCTTTCAAAAGCTTCCAAATAATAATATTACAACAACTTGTATGCCTTGAGAGTTTCTCATGCATTGAATACTGTGTTAAATGCATTACATGAAACATACAATTTGATGTTCCTAACAGCCTTTTATGTCAGATTTTCTATTTTGAGGAAACTGAGGCTTGAAGAACTGCCCCAAGGTTATCGAGCCAATATATGGTGCAACCATAATATGAACCTAGACAATCTGAGACCAGAATCCACATTCTTAAGGAGTCTTTTAGTCCAATAATCTAGTCCAACCCTCTAACTTTATAGAAGCTAAAGCACAGAAGCCAAAGAGACTTGCTGAAAAACAAGAAAAAAGAAGAAGCTTTTAACATTAAATTTGACTGGGAAGTTATATTCAGGTATTTCTTTTCCTTCCAGATGTATTATGTGTATTAACGTCCCAAGTACTTAAAGTACTATTTACATTGATGCCACATATATATTCTGTGATTTAAAAAGTTATCATACACCAAAAATATATAAAATAATTTCTTAAATATGAAATTACTTTGTGCTACACACACTCATTTCTCTAGACATCCTCATTCATCAACCATTACGTGTTGAGTTGCCCTGTGTATTTGAATCTGCAACAAAGTCTAGCTCCTTGCTCTGACAAGGTCTAAATTCTTAATGATTATTCTGAAACTTATCTGCCTGTAGACATGTAAAAATATGGATTCACGTATGCAAACTTTCATCATCATTAAATAAGTACAAACAGGAACTACCATGAGATTCTTGCTTTAGACCTGGATGGTACAAAATAAACAAAATTTTAATTATGAGTGCACCAGAGGTTTTGTTTGTTTGTTGTTGTTGTTTTTTGGTGCTGAATCCTAGGAAAATATAAATGTTGGCTGCAAAAAGTTTGATTTCTCAAATTTTAAACAGCTACATTTAAATGATCTTCAATTGCTTGTTGAAGGTCCAATGCCTATGTCAACATGGCTCAGACAAACAAAAGATGTTATCAGATCTAGTGGTTGACAGAACCAAAATTCTGGAGTCTGTCACCCTCCCTAAAGACAACTTGATTTTTCTTAGCTTTTCCTCAAGCAAAGTAGAAACAGGCATCAATATGTTATACATGACCCAGAGGAGGTCCATATCCCCAACACTTGACTCTCTTTAAATTTGCAAATCTTGGTCTGTGTTGATCAACCTTACATGCTAAACCAATGAAAAAAAAATCACATTTTGACTAACAGTTTTCATTTGTGTTATATATTTTCTATGAACTTAAGTTCCACTTTCCAAAATACGGTTTTGAATTTTCATAAGAAGGTTTCAAATGCCAAAGGTCTTATTTTACTTAGGATGACCAAAAAGTGCCATTTGATAGACTCAATTTATTGGAATAGCACAGAGATGCCTTTTATGGAGTAAATGTGGCCCTTTCCTAGGGTATTGAAGGCAACAGATGATTTTTAAATTTTTTTTAATTTATAAAGTTTAATAAATCCTTTTACATATAAAATTCATATCCTTAAGGTAGGAAAGTAGCATAAGTTGTGGGTTTTGCCCAGTTTACAACTGTGAATATAGAGGCCAATTTTTTTAAGTCAAGTCTATGTATTTTACAGTGAGCAAAACTAAGATGAGAATTAGGTCCTCTCTACACACCTACATTCTGTTTCTCCGAAGAAATAGGGATATGCTGCTAGCAATTTAAAAACCATAATATTCCATTTCACCTGAGGGAGTTGCTAATGCAATGGCAAGTTATGAAAGCCACTATGTTTACTAGTAATGAAAAATCGAGGCACTCAAGATCTTACATGAGAATAATAGGTATTCCTAGAAAGAAGAGAAAAAGACAAAGATATGATCAAACAACTACAACTACGGGGAGAAAAATATCCCTGAAATTAAAAAAACAAAAAGCAAAACAAACAAACAAAAAACCCCTCAAGTCTACAGATTGAAAAGTCTCACCCAGTCCCAAGCAATGCTCATGAAAATCTTCACAGAGCCAGGCATATCCTGGTGGAATTCCTGAATTCCAATATTGAAATAAATAGCTTACAAGATTCTAGAGAATTTTTTTGAGTTGCTTACAAGAGAACAAGAATCATACTAGCAGACAACGCTTCACCTGCCATCCTAAAAGCCAGCAGACAGTGGAGGGGGATCCACGGACCCTTAAGAGAAAAGACTTCAGTCCAGAAATCCTATTCCCAGAAAAGATATTAGTTACCCCTCAGAGGAAAAGAAAGACTTCTTTACCCATGCTGGAATTCATAGAATCCAGGGTATCTGAAGAAAATAATGGAAGTCTTCTGATCACCGTATCAGAGCAGAGATCACAAGACAGGAGCAGAAGGCAAGTGATGCTGTCACTGAATCGGTGAAGGAAGCATCAAGAAGGGATCCTTAAAACAGAAGAGAAATACTCTAAGAGGAAACTAGCAATGATCTGCAATTATTATTTCAACAAAGCCCAAGATTGGGGCGGGGGTGCACTAACAGGACAGCATGAGAGTGGGATGGAAGAACCTTTAGAAGTTCTCAGGTCAATGGGACTGTGGGGTCTGCACATCAGGCAAGGCCATGGTCATTATTTATTTTAAGCCAATAATAAATAAATAGACATTCAAGATTCTCTGAACATAATGACTTACTCAGTTAAGAACTGTAGACAACCTTCCAAATTACAGAGGCAGAGAGGGAAATTGAAAGAACCAGACAAAAAAGAAGATACAATAGCAAAGGAAAATAAATAAAATAAGCATAACAATGAAGAGATAAAATCAAGTACAGGCTTATCACACTGAATGGGAATGGCCTGAATTCATCTATGGGGGCAGGGGGGTTAACAATTTGGATTTTTAAAAATCCAACAAGAGTACTTGAAGGATTTTATAAGAGGAAAAACAACTATAAATAAAATTTCCATTAACAAGGTGCTAAATAAATTATAATTAAACAATATAATGGAATACAATTAGTTATTAAAAATAAAAGGTAGCTCTATATGTGTGGTTGTGGAAAAATCTCCAAGATACATAGTTAAAACTTTTTTAAAAAAGCAAAATGCAGAAAATAATGTATATGTTGTTAGCTATCCAAAAAGTTTGATTATAATCATATAAGGCTATATAGACAGAATATTTCTGGAAAATATGTTTCACAGTTGGGGCGCCTGGGTGGCTCAGTTGGTTAAGCGACTGCCTTCGGCTCAGGTCATGATCCTGGAGTCCCTGGATCGAGTCCCGCATCTGGCTCCCTGCTCGGCAGGGAGTCTGCTTCTCCCTCTCCCACTCCCCGTTTGTGTTCCCTCTCTCGTTGTGTCTTTCTCTGTCAAATAAATAAATAAAATCTTTAAAAAAAGAAAATATGTTTCACAGCAAGAAACAGGTAACAACAATGGTCTTTCAGAGAGAAACAGGAAGTCAAGGGGGCAAGAGAGGCTTACTTTTCACTGTATACTCCTTTGTACTTATTAAATTTTATACCATATACATGTATCTCCTATTCAAAAATAGAAAAATAAATACAAAAAGTTTTTAAATTAAAAAAAAAATACTTGAAGGGAGTTGTGGGAGGAGCTGAAGGTCAGCTTAGATCAGCAGACTTCTCTCTGAGCTCTGGGGAGGAGCTGATCTGCAGACACCAGAGGGTTGTTTTTCCTCAGGTGACGGAATTCTGGAATCATGGATTGGATGACTGGGAAACAAAAGCAAGGCTCAAAATGAACCTGAGGGTTATTCTCCCAGCTTCCTCCCAGAACACATCATGGGACGTGCACGTTTATTAAGCACCATCTGACTTCCGTCATTCCCACTTATTCGCAGCCTCCACACCGCTTTCAGAGTGGTCTTTCTAATATCAGAATTCATAAGGTCACCCGTATGTTTCTCATTGCCCAGAGGTGTAGAAAGAGGGTCTTCTAAACGGAGGTAGAGGTTCACATTTTTTCCAGATCCTTTTAAGAAGAGGAGCTTCCTATTGTTCCAGAATCATTAAAAGAAGATGGCTTTGTTAAATTTTACACTAAGAACAATAGTTAAGAAATCACCAAGATTTCCAGCCTATTAATTCACTAACCAAATGCAACACTGATGAGAATTTCTCCCCTTTAAGCTTATGTTATATCTCTTGCTACTTCAAAGCAATGTGGAAGGTGTGAATATTGGAGTCAGATACATTTGTGTTCTAATCTTGGTTCTGCCATGAATTACTATGTAACAAATCACTTAGCCTTTCCTGGTCTGAGATTGTTCAAACATCCACTGAAGGTAAGAATACTTAACCTCTTGGTGGGATGAGAAAACCTACTTCATTGCGAGGATTAAAAATATGCCAAAGGAAAAGACCTGCAAGTGCTTGGTGTAGGCTCTGAAGAATGAATAGGTGCTAGATAAATGTATTGTGAAGGTATTTTGAACATGGAGACGGTTAGCAATTTACGATCTCCATTTAGTCACTCATGCCTCAAACCAAAATATGGCTTGTCACGTGGCAGTTTTCTGTGTGGGGAGAGTGAACGTTGGTTTTATTCCATTAGCGCCTAAGATGAATATCATTCTAGAAGCATAATTTCTTCATCAGCTTAGTCTAGTAACTCAAAATAATTCTACCTAGGTTGGATCTATCCTTCCATAGAAAAAAACACAATTGTTAATTCAAATCTCAAGCTGATAATAAGCACACTATCATCAACCATAAGTGCCCAAATGGGTTTAACATATTGGGATACCTTTTAGCAGTACAAAGCCCTCAATGACTTGCCCCAATGTTCTTGGAAAAAAATCCAAAATCCTTTACATGGCCCAGATAGTCTGAATGGTATCTGGCCTCTGTTTTTCTTTCCAGCATCATCTTGTACCATTCCAAACCCTTCTCTTTCTGTGCTCAGGCACATCCACCTTCTTCCAGTCCCCTGACCTTACTTCATTTCCTCCTGCCACAGGTCCTTTGCACTTCCTCTTCTCCTGGTGTGGAGTGTTCTTCTCCCCTTCACACCATCCTCCCCATTTATTCCTACTTATCCTTCACATCTTAATTCAAGTGCCATTGCCATAGAAAAGACTTTGATGAACACCACTCCCCAACCCCACCCACATACGCACCCAGGATAAAGAGGCTTCTTTGTTACATTCTGAGTTCTGCCTGTAATTATCATCAATTCATGGGATTATTTGATTAATGTCTCTCTCCCAGCCATTCAGTTAGCTTCCTGAGAGCGGGGACTGCTGTGGTTTTGTTCATCATTGTACACAGTGCAGCTTTCACTGTACCTCCTGTATGGTAAGTGCTTGGTGCCGTGTGAATGAACAGCTAAGTGAATGAATGAATAAATGAGTATCAATCCCAAAGCTGTTCATTTGTTATTCATGCTGCTAAAAGATTTCACTGGGTTGTAGACAAGGCATAAACAAGCAAGTACCCCCCACCTGACTTTGGAACTTGTAAGTAGACTCTAATTGTTCACTCTTCATTCCTCTTTACTTAAGAGCATTTGAATCACCTTGAACTACCCCAAGATGAAAAATTTGACCAATCTGCTTTTGCATTTTAATTCTTTGGAGAGAAAAGTAAAATTTATTTCTTTGTACCGCTGCAAAATTTATGTCTAGATAAGATTATACCTACTCAATTTCTCCTTTTGCTTTTAGTGTTAATAGAACTTTCCAACTTAATACAATTTCACTTTGCTTTTGCCAGCCTCAAGAACATGGCTCAGAGTGAAAGATAAAAGTAATACAAAAATGTACCAAGTAAGAAGCAGCAGAAACACGTTTTTTAGTTTAGTTGTAGGTCGCATTATTTAAATCGTTTAAATAGTCTGATATATACCGTCTAAGAGAGAGAATTGAAGACTTCAGAATGGTGGTTTGCTTTTCTTTCACGTCTCCAGGGGCTAGCATCCGCTACTCCCTGGCTTTTTAGAGGGACCCTGACACTTCGTGTCAAAAAAAAAAAACAACTCAGGGGCAGCCTGGACATTTCTGACAACAGATCACCCAGATAAGATTAAAATCAAAATCCTTTTTTTCAAAGCCCTTCCATTTTATTTTCTCCTTCAAAAAGAATTCCCAGCCCAGATACCAGAATTATTTTACTTTCATTCAGTTGACACAAGTCATTTTGCCTTTCATCTTTCTCTGAGAACAGTAAGCCACTCTTCTACTTTCTCCACCAACAGGTAACTCCAAGCAGGTAATTTAAAATTTGAATGGTCTGATGAAACAATTTTTTCTTCATCTTGAAAAACACAGTATCAAAGGAAGCAGGACAAATTCAACGCCGTCAGCTGTGACCTGGAGACACACACCCTGAGCCAAGCGCTTGGGCTCTTCTCCAGTTATTCCTACTTTCAAAAACAAACAAAAAAAAACAGAACACAAAAAACAAACAAAAAGCCCTTCTATTGGGTGCCTGATCTTTCTACCTTTGGTTTTTCTTAACGTTCACTTGAATGATAATAAGAAATAATCACTGGGCCACTTACCTGTTAGGGCTTCAACTTGAAAGCAGAAGAGAAGGAAATACCAGAGGTCTGACTTCATGTTTGCCAGAAACAGATGCAACCCTCTCCAGTGTCCAAAGCTGATAGTGAATTCATGTTCTCAAGGGTTTTCTATTTGCTGGAAAGGAAGTGGGTTTTGTGAGGGTTTATGTAGTGTCACACTTACCATCAAGGCAAGGAGGTGTCTCTCAGTTGATGTCAGTGGCCGCATGTGAGGCATTACTGTTGACTGTTTACGGGGGTTCAGCTTAATCGATTGGATTGCTGATAATTTTGAAAACAGAGGGAAACTTTACCCTCATTCTGGTTCCAGTAAAACGAGAGAAAGAGACAATGCCTATTTTCAGAATCACCCTACTTCCCTGAATCAATAGTTCCTGGGGATAACAGGATCTAACAACAGCCAAGTGATAAATAATATGTTTTTTGATACCATTCTATCTTCTGCTATTTGCTCCAGAGATAGAAAACCTTAGACACAGGACAAGAAACAAAGGGAATTATTACAGAAATGGAAATGAAGATATATCTGGAAGAAGAGTGACTTAGGAATTGGAGAAATATTGACATCACATTCACTGTAGATTGTAATTCTCCAAATGATGGGGTCTATTTTAATTCAACTTAAACTCTGTCCTGCATATTACAGCAGAGTCTGTAGAAACCATGAATTGTGTACCTATAGCCTCAGATGAAAGCAAGAAAGTTGAAAAGCCTACCCAAGGTCTCTCCATCTCTGCAGGGAGATAGAACATACAATAACAACAGTAATAATAATATAAATAGGTAGATTTGTATGTATGTAAGTGTTTCTACGGAATATTCATCTTAATGTAAAACATGCATAAAATTAAATGTAAAATAATATATACTTAACATGTATAAAATAGAATATAATATAGCTAATACTATATTAATCTGGATTATTTGTGTATGTGTATTTGTTATGTTTTATACACGTATTAATTCATTTAATTCTCCTAACCATTCTATGAGATGGGGATGACTAATCTCCCATTGTACGGATGAGAAAAACTGAGGCACAGAGTTGTAAAGTACCAGCACAAATCAAATAGCAAGTGGCAATGCTAGGATTTGGAGAGTCTGGCTCCAGAGTCCTCACTCTTAACCAAAGCAGGTAGAGCCACTCAAGCCAACCATCCAGAGGTCTGAACCAGCTTCCAAGATGCTGGATCCAGGGTGGGTTTCTGGGAAATAACAGGGCAAGACCAACTGTCAGCCTGCAGAGGAGACATCCAGGTGAGAAGCTGAAATCAGGAGGTCAGGGCAACTAAGGGTTCAGTTCAGTGTCTGAGCTCTGAAGCGGACTCCAAGTTTGGCGCTCTAGGAGAGCAATTAGGGATTCTGGACCAGAGCCAAGGGGTTCCACAGGTAAGGTAGGAGGCTGATCCTGCAGTGATTCCACTATGTCTCTGATGTTTCCCCAGGGATCTTTTTTTAGGGCTCCTGGGCCTCAGTCATGAGTGTGAGAGAAACTATTTGAGGTGTTAAGCTAACCTGAGCAGGAAATACTGGGCCACCAAGACCCCTGGGAACCTGTTACCCTGATATCCTTGTTCCTTGACAGCATCAAGAGGCATTGCCTCCAGACCCACGGTCATTGTCCTAGAGCCCTTTTCCAGCAAAAAGGAGGCAATGGAGAATAATTGACTTTTTCTAACCTTGCTGTGGCCTAGCTCTAGAACTAAGTCTGGAAAGCTCTTACTTTGTCTGATAAAAGCCACCACAAATTCTAGAGCTCAGCTGTGGTTCTGCAGAGGATAGCGGGGCAGGAATCTAATAATGAACATTTATGGGGTACATACCACGTGCCAAACACTGTGTTGCACATGGATGATCTCGTTTCATGCTCACAGCTACTCTGTGACAGAGATCTCATTATCATTCCCATTTCACAGTGAGAAAACTGAGAGTTAAAGAGATTAAGTAATTAGTCCAAACTCACACAGCCAATAAGTAATGGAATCAGGTGAAACCCAGACAATGAAACCAAATTCCATGGGGTGCCTGGGTGGCTCAGTCCGTTAAGCAGCCAACTCTGGATTTCAGCTCAAGTCATGATCTCAGGGTCCTGAGATCGAGCCCCGCGCTGGGCTCCCGGCTCTCTCCCTCTCTGCCCCTCCCCTTGCTCACTCTCTCTCTCTCTCTCTAAAATAAATAAATCTTTTTTTTTTTAAGATTTTTTTTATTTTATTTATTTATTTGAGAGACAGAGAGAATGAGAGACAGAGAGCATGAGAGGGAGGAGGGTCAGAGGGAGAAGCAGACTCCCTGCCAAGCAGGGAGCCCGATGCGGGACTCGATCCCGGGACTCCAGGATCATGACCTGAGCCGAAGGCAGTCGCTTAACCAACTGAGCCACCCAGGTGCCCTAAAATAAATAAATCTTTTAAAAAAAAAAGAAAAGAAAAGAAACTGAATTCCACACTCTAAATTACCACACTACACTCACATGCTTATCTTCATTTATCTGGCCAGAAATTACTGGTAACATGATTTGGGGACCTCATATTTTGGTGGATGTACTTAGGTCCTAGATGAAGTTCTAAAATATTCTAATGCGGGGCACCTGGGTGGCTCAGATGGTTAAGTGTCTGCCTTCAGCTCAGGTCATGATCCCAGGGTTCTGGGATCGAGCCCCATGTCCGGCTCCTGGCTCAGCAGGGAGCCTGCTTCTCCTTCTCCCTCTCCCCCTGTTCATGCACTCTCTCTCTCTGTATCTCTGTGTCTAAAATGAATAAATAAAAAAATAAATAAAATAAAATATTCTAATGCAAAAGAGTTTTCCTAATAAAATTTGGGTGCAACGTTTCTGTCTCAAGGGGAGAAAACACACATTATGGTATGGCTTGGCTTTAGTTCAACTGGATATGCATATTCTTATTTGTTCTGAATCTGTTTGCTTTTTCCCAACCAACAGGATTTTGTTTGTAAGCCACTTGGTGATAACTGATATTAAAGGGAGCAGGCCTTGCTTTGATGCAAATGTGCCTATGTCAAAGACGGCTGTGAGTGATCCTGTCTGGGCCCCCTCTTCTCAAAAATCTCAGTTAAGAATACAATTTGTGGTTTTAAATATTCAGAATTACTTTTCATGTGCTTGGAAAATAAACTGGGCAGCAATTTCCGTTCACCTCACAGGAAGCACTTTTTGTTTGCCCTTTTTTTTTTTTTTTCATTTTTTCATTCCATGACTTAAGACGGTTTTGATTTGTGTGTGCAGATGCCTGGGGTGAGGGTGGGGAATGGAAAGTGTGTTACATTAAAAATGGAATGTTTATTATTCCTTGCCTTGTGGGCACCAGCCTCGGTGGTGCTGTGTGCTTGCTTTTTTGAAATTCCCCAGGTGAAGAGCTTTCTTTTGCTTCACTTGAAACTTACTGAAAGCAACATTTGCATGTGTAGAGGGGCCCACACACCAGAGCCACTGAGCTCAAACAATGGGGTTTTTAAAAAGCACCTGCAAAGTTATCTGTGCTTCACCTAAACTTGGTTTGCCGTTCTCAGGTAGAAAAGCATTGAAAGAGAAGTGTTCTCCCTAATCAAGATGGTTTCTCCTCCTCCTCCCCCTCCCCTCTCCTCCTCCCCCTCCCCCTCCTCCCTTCTCTCTATCGTTGAGTGGCACCACCATCCAGCCATGAACCTGTGTGTCAGCCCCCTCTGCTCCTTGAGAATTCACCAGGAAGCCCTGTTGTTCTACTTCCTGGCTGTCAGCCATCTTGTTTTTCTTCTTTTCTTGCCAATGTCACTGCTTTAGATCAGGCCTCCAGCATCTCTCTCCTGATGTCTCTGTCCCCACGTTTGCCCATGTTTCAATCTGTCTCCACAGTACAACAAGAACAAGTAATCTTTGTAAAATGTAAATCTAATTCATCTTGCTCCCCTGCTTAGCACCCTCCGTTGACTTCCTGTAGGTCTTAGATAAGGCCCAAACTCCTTACAAGACGCTTTACAATAAGGCCCCAATTTAGCCTCATCTCTTGCCACATTTTCTTTCTTCCCTCTGCATTGAATGCTTCAGCCATATTGAATGATGTGGCGTTCTTCAAATTCCCCAAGCTACTCTTCCTCCAAATGCCAGGAGCCCTCTTCTTGTCCCTACTCTCCCTTCTCACTACCCAGCCTCCCTTCTCCAGCCATTCTTCAGAAATCCTACCATTCTTCAGGCCTTTGCTTACACACCCATCAATTCATCAAAGAAGCCTTTCCTGATCCATTCACTACCAACCACTTCCATAACTAGAGTCCAAAGAAAATGTCTTCTCTGCAATGCTCAACACAGTGCTCAACACGGTGCCTGGGGAATAGTAGACGCTCCATCACTATTTGTTGAATGAATGAGTGTTTGAAGAATCCTTGATTTTTTGAAGGAACCGTATTACCTCAGGAACAATCACCAATTAACACTGTGCTCTTTGAATCACAATTTGAGGGCAGAAAATTATCAAGATATTTGTATTTCACATTGAAATTAATTCAGTAAATGTAATAATCATTCTGATTTATCTCTTATCCAACCATTTGTCCATCTCTAAACATCAAACAAAAGGACATTCCATTTTAACAGCCAAATAATTTCTCAATTAAAAGTTATTAATTCATGAAACCTGGAAAACTAATTGCACATTTCCACGAACAGTGAAAACAGTCAGTGTAAGATGTGACTATAAAGTGAATTATCAATATTTTTAGCAAAAATACCCTAACTTAGTCACTTTGGCAAACAAGGCCTTCATTCTGATGATGGTGCCATTGCTCAAAACATCATAAAGCACCTTCCTGGATCTCATTCCCTTCAGCCCCTCCAGGGTTCTGGTCCCCTCAGTCCCATCTTTTGCCCCTGGACCAACTTCCTATAGCTCCTTCCCTTTCATTTAAAAACATGCTAGGATCTCTCCGGTCATTAACACATACAAACACATTTCCTTAGACCCAGCAACCCCTGCCATCTGTTGTTCTCTCTCCTTTCTTAAGAAGGAGATGTCCACACTCAGCCTCTACCCTTCACTACTTCCTAGATATTCTTAAATGCACTGTAGATTGATTTTTGTCTCTATCATTTCATTGAAACTCCTTTCCCTAAGCCCACCCATGAGCTCCACAAGGCCAACTCCAACCAACACCCTCTATCCTTCCCATCCTTGACCTGTCTGAATCATTCGATGCTATACTACTTTATGTTGATATTATACATACTTTATCTTGAAACAGTACCACCCATTCCTGACTGAATTATCAGAACCAAGAACCATTATACTCTTTTAGGCTACTTTGCATATGTTTAATCTGATCTCTTCTGTGTTGAATAAAGTCTAACTCTCAGAAGGAAACCTTTAGCCTCCTGATTTCAAACATTTCATAGAAGCCCCTTCCTGGTCCCCATGTATGGTCAGAATCATTGCTGTCTTCTTTTTAACATCTTTCAGACCCCTTCCAGCTTGGGTTTCATTGCTAGTTCTTCCCATGTCTCTGTCCTCCAAAATGTTGATGTTGATATTCCCCAGAATTGAAGCTCAATCCTCTGCTTTCCTCCTTCTATATACTCTACCTCAATGATCAAGCAGATAATGCCCTGTCAATTAAAAAATTACATGGGTTGAAATACCTGCCACATGTCTCTTCTGTGACTCTTAACCTGATTCTGAAAGCTATCAAAACAAATGTTTGAACCATAATAGCATTGCTGAAATGAATACATAATCTTTCCCAAAAGACTGAAACTCAAAAGACTCACAAGCTCATATGCATACAGGGGCAGGCAGATGGAACAAACGAATGAAGTGGACCTGGTATAAGGCAGCAGGGAGTGGTGGAAACTGGGGCAGGAGAAGCAGCCCAAGTAGATCCAGCTATACACTGTGCCGCAGTGGAATACAAGTCCAATGTAGCCATATCTGCTGAATTTTTCCAAATAGATTGGAAAGTCTAGTTTTGGTGGGAAATATTCCAATTTTAAAATTTTGCAACTTATTTTAAAAATCTAAAATATAGTGTGAGCCAACACTGTGGGAGGCAGGCAAAACATGCCAAGATCCAGTTTGGCCCATGGACTATCAATTTTTAACCTCTGCTTTAAAAGATCATTCATTGGCAATACATACAAATACGCATATGAAGTCAGAAGACTCTTGTTCTAGGCCTCGCTTCATCGTTTACCAGCTGGATGGCCCTGAGCAAGATACCTAACTTCTCTGAACCGAAGCTTACTTTCTTTAACCTCAGGGGATTCTTGTGAGGACCAAAAGCTAACGGCCATGAAAGCTCTTAAGAACTATTACATGCTACCAAAAAATTATAATGCTTAAATTTTATGACTTTCTCCATAAATTTCTGATATTTTAAAAATACTTTATTATATTTTGACACATCTCAAATTTTACACACAGGATCAAGATTGGTGACCCTCTTTTTCTGAAAACATGACCATATCATTGACCTTTTTCAGGTGGCTACTCAGAGTAAGATTTTTATAACTTCTTCTCAGTAACTAATGTATTTTTAGGATGTAGAATAACTTCAAGCTTATGAAATTTATTCCATTATTCTTTTTCTTTCTTTCTTTCTTTGCAAGCACCCTAAGGGCAAAGGTAGCTAAAACACAACACTAGAATTTGGTTTCCCAGAACACTAGAATAATCTGTCCAATTATGGAGGTTAAGTCAAATTACATTAGGTTTCTTGGGTTGTACTTTGTGTGAACGGATGACACCTACTGGCATAAACTGAAAAATCTGCTTTTTTCTTTTTAAGAAGAAAAATGAATGTTCATCTTTTAAGCCAAAATAAGGAAAAGAAAAAAACACATCTAACAGAATCCCACACTGTCAAAGTGTAATTGCTAGAGGTACAAGTCAAAAATTCCACAGAACCATGAGAAAATGTTCATGATACAATTAGTAGAAAAGGCAAGTTATATGTATTACATATACATGAGGTTAATGTTTAAATTTTTATATAAAAATTTATAAATAAAAAATATAAAGTATATATAAAAAATTCAAAGGATAGGCACCAAGAATTAATTTGCTTGTATAACAAATGTTTGTTTTTCCTTTCTGTTTTTCTGCACTTTTGAAATCTTTTGCTATGCCCATGTATCATTCTCATAACAGGAACAACTAAACACTGTGTGTGTGTGTGTGTGTGTGTGTGTAATACTTTTTTTCTTTAGTAAAAGTCATATGAAATTATCTTATACATGAGGAAGCAAAATACCTAAAGCACAAAGGACAAAAGTGATCAAATAGCTTAATAATGACTTTACATTCTGGCCAGGCAAAGCCTCTGACTTGTTCCTTTTTTTAAGAAATATCCATTGTTACCTAATTGTTTTTCCAAATGAACCTAATAATCACTGCCAAATGTTCACAAGTTCTTTCTGTCCAACATCCTCACACCTCAAATCCCACTGGGATTTTGAGTCAATATAGTATTGAGTGCCCAGACCTCTATGTTACTACTTCTAATCCCAGGAGTATCCTACAGCCTAGTAATTCATAGCTTTCATTAACCATTTTATTTTAAAAGTCCAATGAAAGTTTAACACATATAAAATTAATCTCATATTTTTCATCAATGTCTATCTTTATTTCCTAAGCACTATTTCATGTCCTGAGGAGACATTAGTGGCTACAGGAAATTGGCATGTAACAAGAGTTTTTCCCAGTCTTGAGTGCTGAACCACTTGAGAAGAGAAGGGCAAGGATCTTGCAAAGGCTAGTGGTGTTCACCAGGAGATTAAACGGGTGATGATAACTAAAGCAAATGAGTAGCTATTTTAGATTCATGATAGGTCAAGAAAAATCAGAGATGGCTGAAAAGTTTGATGAAGAAGATAGAGCAAAATGTCTTGATGATTAAGCTAAGTAAAAGATGATAAAAGACAGAAAATGTGTTAATTCACATTTGTATGGCATGGTGGAGGTTACATGACATCTACACATACACTGTAAATTAAAAACCAATGATTTGCACAGAACAGTTATTATCATTCCCACCTAATAGGAATGGAAACCTGAATCTCAGAAGTTGAATATTTTGCCCAAATTAGCTAGGCCAGAGTCAAAATCAGAACTCCTATATGCTTGCTTCAGATTAGCGTTCTTGTAAGTGTCTAGAAAGAAAGAGAGAAACATGCTGGGCTTAGAGAAGGTTATCTTGGAGGCTTTGTTCTAGGTCAGTCTCTGATAGTTTAGTTTCCTATGCCTAAAGAATGCAATTAGGAATCATCTTGGACCTAGCCTCTCCTCATGTAACCATTGATCATTCTCTAGATTATAGATGTATTAAAATGTCCAGACCTCTTTGATGTCAGCTTTTCATAAGTCATTTGATATCAAAATAGAAACAAAGATTTGGTGGGTGCAGTTATAAAGTTATGAAAATTAATGTCTCCCCAAAAAAGAAAATTAATGTCCCACTTTATTATCAAAACTTCAACCACAAAAGACTCTTAACTCTAGAGAACAAACTGAGGGTTCCTGGAGGAGAGGTGGTGGGAGATGGGATAATTGGGTGATGGGCATTAAAGAGGGCACTTGATATAATGAGCATTGGGTGTTGTATGTAAATGATGAATCACTAAATTCTACCACTGAAACTAATAATACACTATATGTTAACTAACTTGAATTTAAATTTAAAAAAAACTTCCACCCTAAATCTTAGAATTATTTGTAACCATTATAGCAGGTTTATTATCAAGAAACTGTGAGCCCAACCTGGACTCTTGAGCAGTTTCCTCAAATGGCATATTGAATCATATCCCCAAGGAACAGGGATGAGGACTATGAGGAAATTGTCAAGGATACCAAAGTTTATCCAGAAGAATAAATATTTTTTATATTAGGCCTGCCATACATATATTAAAATATATAAAGTTGTAACAATTAGATCATTTTATACTGACACAAAGATAGAAAATTCAGTGGAAAAGTATATCCAGAACTAGGCACTTGTATTTATAAAAATTTAATGTTTGATAAAATCATTATATTGGGTGGGGTTCAGTTGCAGATAACAGAAACCATTCTCTCTAGATTAACCAGAAAATGATTTATTATCAGGCATTACAAAATCTCTGGAAGGGTTGGAGAAGTAGACTCTGGGATTAGCTTCCAAAAATAATTCCCTGACCCTACACTTACAGGGTTCCTATGATGATCATAAAAGCTGCCATGACAGCAGGCTGTCATGTCAGGAATCTACAACTATAAGACTATCCTGCCTCTGTCATAATTTGCGCTAGCAAAATAGAGGTCTTTCACTTTTCTTCCATTAATGTGATTCCAAAAGCAAGTGCCATGTTGGCACATCTGATTGGCTGAACCAAAATTACATTTGAACCTTAGCTATAAGGGAGCCCAGAAAAGGTAGTTTTCCTATTTCCCACCTCTGCAGTATAGGCAAGCTCACTTGGAGGCTGGAATGGAACTTGAGCAAGACAATTTTTAGTATCTACCAAAAACAGCATTTCACATCGACTAGAAGGAAAGAGTTATTTAATAAATAATGACAAAATATTTGGATAGCTGGTTGGAAAAAAAAATTTGTTTAGATCTATAGTTTACCATACACCAAAATAAACTGCATATGAATTAAAAAGTTATAAAATTCACATTAAAAAAAAGAATATGAAGAAGTATGTTCTAAGTATAAAAGCAACAAAAGAAATCTCCTAGAGAAACATTAATAGATTGGATCCAAAAAGAATTCTGCACATAAAAATTAAGGATTATAATTCAAACAGATTACAAACAATATTTATAAGAAAGAGGCAAAGGATTGATATTTTTCATATGTAAAATTCTATGAAAATTGACAGGAAAACATTAAGACCCCACAGAGAGGTTAGGTTTATATTAGAGAATATAAAATTGACAGGAAAATATAAAAATATGTGTCTATATATGATAAATAATAACAAAAATGTAGTGAAAATATTATCAAAGAAAAACTCAAGACAAAGTTGTTTTATATTGATTAAAAAGTACAATTCATGATGAAGCTTTAGTAATCATAAATCTTAGTATTTATATAATGTATGATTGAAATATAGAAATAAAAACTGCCAGAAATATATAGAAAATTGACAGAAACAGAACAGCGAAGAGAGATTATTTTTAGTCTTTGAGAGTTCAAGTAAGCAAAAAGTTTAAAGATAGAATTAGAATAACAAATTATACAGGTTGTTTTTATTAGATAGATATTAAACTTTTAGTCTATTAGAGAATATATCTGCTCTTCCAACACATCTGGAATATTTATAAAAAATGATTATGTACTGACTCAAAGGAACCCTCAATATAATTCAAAGGCAGAAGATACACACTTTCTTTGATCACTATGAAATTAAAAACTAGTAAAAAAAGTTTAAATGTTAAAATGATGTCTACTTGAAAATTTCAAAAATCACTCTCTACAATAACTCTTTGGTCAAAAAGTAAATAATAAATTGCAATTATAGACTATTTGGGAAAAATGACAATAAAACACAACTTACCAAAACATATTAGATGTGGCCAAAGCTATAATTGGCAAAAGATGTATTCATATAACTTTAGCTTTTTTATTATTAAATAAGAATAAAATAATACTAATGAGCTAATCACTTAGATCAAGAGATACAAAAATAAAAACTAAGCCTTTAAAAAGCAGAGACATAGAATTAATATATATTTACAAACAGAAAAAATACTAAATTTGGAAATATACATAATAAAAGTTATGTTTTTATTTTAAAAATCATTAACTTGAGCAAGACTATCTTTGTATGAGGGAAAGAAAATATACATGCACAATGTTAGAAGAAAATACAGATACTGATGAGATTTTTTTTTTTTTAATTTTAAAGAAAATACAACATCCAGTACCATGTACCTTTTTAAAATATGGCTGCAATGGCCAATTTTCTGGGACATAGAAAATTGAAACAAATAGAAAACTGAATAGGCTAATAACCTTGGAAGAAAATAAAAATGAAACCAAGAAACTAGCCCAAACAAAAAAGCTGAACCCAGACTATTCTATAAGTGAGTGCTTCAATTATTTTCAAAAACTAGATAATTCCCATGCTATTTAAACTATTCCAGACCACTAGAAGTAAAGATTAAAACATTAGTTTATTTTCTGAAAATGAGAAAATGCTAAAAAATAAAGTTAACTCATAGAAGATCCACAGACCAATCTCATTTATGAATATAGATACAAACATTCTAAATTAAATACTAAAAAATCTAATTTGTTGGCCTATTTTTTTTTAAGATTTATTCATTTATTTGAGAGAGAGAGAGCAAGCATGAGCAGAGGGAGAGAGAGAGAATCTCACACTCCCTGCTGAGAACAGACCCCGACAGGGAGCTTGATCCCAGGACCCCAAGATCATGACCTGAGCTGAAATCAAGAGTCAGACACTTAACCAACTGAGCCACCCAGGTGCCCCTAATTCAGTGGCTTATTAAGGGAATAATGTACCAAATAGTATTTACTCCCAAAATGCAAGAATTGCTTAATATTAAGAAATCTATGTCTCATAAACTTAAAGGGGAAAAATATGCAATCATCTCTGTGGATGCTGAAAAGACCTTCAAAAAGTTCAGCATCTGTGCATGATTTTTAAAAAGAAAAATCTAATGTATCAGAACTAGGATACTTCTTAAACTGACGAAAAGTTTATACCTCCTACCACTAGACAGTATCATGCTTAATTATGAAGGGATTGTCTAGGGTTTGGAGGAAGGTACTACCCCCACTGTTTTTGAATATTCAGAAAGATATTCAAAAGAAATAGTGATATAAATTTTTTTAAAAGAGGAGAAACAGTTATCAGATATTTATTCTGATGTAGTTGATTATCAAGAAAATCCAAGAGAGGGGCACCTGCGTGGCTCAGTCGTTAAGCATCTGCCTTCACCTCAGGTCATGATCCCAGGGTCCTGGGATCGAGCCCCGCATTGAGCTCCCTGGTCTATGGGAAGCCTGCTTCTCCCTCTCCCACTCCCCCTGCTTGTGTTCTCTCTCTCTCTCGCTGTGTCTCTCTCTGTCAAATAAATAAAATCTTAAAAAAAAAAATAAGTTTAGTAAGGCAGCCAAGAGCAAAATAAATACAAAAAAAGCCAGTAGTTTCTTATATGTGAGGGAAAAAAATAATGGTTAGAAAACTATAAAGGGAAAATAACAGTAAGTATACAAAGCCTGTATCAAGAAAGCTATGAAACTTACCAAGGGACATAACAAAAGATGTGAGTAAATAGAAAGGCATACAATATTTCTGAAGGGGAAGACTCCATCTGATGAAAATATCAGTTTCTTCAAATTTATAATGTTTTTCCAGCAAAATACCAACTGGATTTTTGATCTTTGAAAATTTTTACCAAATGATTCTAGAATTCTTTTGAAAAAAATAAAGTTGAAAATAACCAAAATAATTAATGGACTAGAATGTGAAGTGTCAAAGTGGTTGAGCCCCAAGAATGGGTGTAAGAATTAGCTAAACTGAATACAAAGTCCAGAAGCAAATCCACACAACATAGGAATTTGACAAAATGATAGATACATAAATTTCAAGGCAGTGGAAGAAACATGTATTTTTCATTAAATAAAGTTAGGAATAATTAGCCAACTATTTTTTAAAAATTAAGTTAGAATAGAGCTCTAACCTCACATAAAATGGCAAAATAAATTCTGGATTCAAAATTAAATTTTTAAAAAAATCATAAAAGAGTTCGGAGAAAATTTAGATGAGAAAAGTTTATCTTAACCGCTTGGAAGGATAAAGTCCTCCATGGTTATTTCTCAGACATTCTCCTCATCTCTATTATGTTTTTTAAATCAACAATCATGTGTTAGAAAAAAAATAGTAAAGATATTTTTGGAAAAATACATAGATGACTATGTGCCTGATCTCAGGGTGAAGAAAGTATTTTAAACCTAAAAACAAAAGGAAACTAAGACATAAAGGAAAAACCTTAATAAATCTAATTCATAAAAACTCACAAATGTTCATGCATCAAAATCTAAAGTTAGGGAGCCTGGGTGGCTCAGTCGGTTAAGCGTCACCTTCAGCTCAGGTCATGATCTCAGGGTCCTGGGATTGAGCCCCACATCGGGCTCCGTACTCAGCAGAAAGTCTGCTTGAGGATTGTCTCTCTCTCCCTTTCCCTCTGCCCCTCCCCCTACTCGCGCGCGCTCTCTCTCTCTCTTGCTCTCTCAAATAAATAAATAAATCTTTAAAAAAAAAATCTAAAGTCTAAAATCTAAAGGTCAACTGTGAAGGCAGAAAAGATATTTGTAACTCTGACAGCAAAAGGCCAGTATAATCAATATATAAAACTTCTTACAAGTCATCCACAGTAAGATGAACACTCTAAAAAGTAGATAAAGGGCTCAAGTAGGCAATTTACACAAGGAGAAAGGCAAAAATTCAAAGTCCACTTAAGAAAAATAAAGTTCAAATTCCCTAGTAAGCGAAATGAGATGGAAAGCAAGACATAAATTTTTGTCCTCCCAAGTTGGCAAAGATATTTAAATGATATTTAAAAGATATTAAATGATATCTAAAAGATTTTATTTTTTTTTTAAAGATTTTATTTATTTGAGAGGGAGAGAGAGAAGCTAGAGCACAAGAGCAGGGGGAGGGAGAAACAGGGTCCCCACTGAGCAAGGAGCCCAATTCGGGGCTGGGGCTCGATCCCAGGACCCTGGGACATGACCTGAGCCGAAGGCAGACGCTTAACCAACTGAGCCACGCGGGTGCCCCGATATCTAAAAGATTTTAAATAAAATCGAATGTTCAGTTTTAGTTCAGGAAATAAGAAACAGGCACTTTTTATCCATAGCTGGTGGTGGTGAACACTGATTCAACCTCCTTAAGGGTAAGTTGATAATAAATATCACAAGTCTTAAAGCACATCACACAGTCTCCAGACCAAGCAGCCTCTCCCAGGAAGCCTGCTCTACCATTTTATCAGATATTTCCAAACAGATCAGGGCCCTTACTTACTGAAACTCCAATGGACCCTCAAGCCCATATGCAGATATACATCTACATCATAAATGAAGTTATGTCTACACAAACTCCAAACATCCAGATATTGTTTTATCTTCTTTATAGCCACTTAGAATCATCCAAAGAACTGAATTTTATTCTTTTAATTGTTTACTGTTGAGTAATGTGCCCAAGTAGATACCTATTTCAGCTTTGAAAATTTGCCCTGGAAATAGCCAAAACATATGTATCATCAGAAAGAGAAAAATAGCAAAACAAACAGAAAAGGTAATAGGAACTATTCTGTTTTTCCTTCCCAGACCAAGGGAAGGCGGCTTTGGAATATGGTTAATGTAACTTAAAGATCTATAAGACATAAGAGCAACTTCTAAATGTGCTATATTTTTCATTGCTCCAGTAACCTGGTTGCTATTGTATATATATATATATAAAAAAAAAACCCAACCTAAAAATTAATGCTCCGTATTCCATGAAGACCATGTCTTCATTCTGCATTATTTCATCAAACAAGTGGTATTCTTTACAATGAATGGGTGGCTTCTATCCCCACAAAAACAGGCCAGCTGACAGCCTGTAGGGAATTTTACTTTTCTGCTAAAAAATATACTTTCAACATTGCTAATGCACCCATCCCTGTAATACAACACTAACCATAGGACTGAACCCAGACCACTTGATGATAAATAATGTGTATAGAACCCAACGTAAAGCAATATTGATTTTTAAGATCACAGAGTATATATTAGTCAGAAATTTCCATTACAAGTGACAGAAACCCAAATTGGCTTAAGAAAAGAAAAGGAATTATGGTTCATGAAACTTAAAGTAAGTTTAAGAGAACTTCAAGTATAGCTAGATCCAGAAATCTATCTTTATTTGTATCTCCTTTCTGCTGTTTTCTGTATTGGCTTCATGCTGAACTTAATGAACCCTGGGTTTACATCCTTCCAGCTTTACAAATGTGACAGCTTATGAAGAGTATAGGGGCCCCAGGTGGCTCAGTTGGTTAAGCGCTGGACTCTGGATTTCAGTTCAGGTCATGATCTCTGTGGTGAGATCCAGCCCAGCCTCAGGCTCTGTGCTCAGTGGGGAGTCTGCTTCCTTCCCTCTGCCTCTGCCCTTCCCCCCACTTGCATGCACTTTTTCCCTCTCTCCCTCTCAAATACATAAATCTTGAAAAAAAGAGTATATAGCACTAGCAGAAGTCATGGTCTGATGCACCAGCTGATAGAGGCACAGGACTTTTAAAAAAATAATCCCATGGCAAATGAGATGCAGAGCAGTGCTTAGCCCTGGAGCCCAGAGGCCAGGTCAGCCCCACCCCAACCACATGAACTAAGAGTCCAGGAAAGTGACCCCTAAAGGAAAACCAAGGTGCTGCTTCCAGAAAGGAAGAAAAGGAATGTTGAGCAGACAAGAACAGCAGAAGTCTGCACAGATGAGAAAATGCTTCCTTCGTCTTGACACTGCTGATAAAATAAACGTTCAAGGCACAATATGAAAACTTATTGCAGTAGGATGTATAACAAGACTCTTAGACTAAATAATTGACAGTGATTAACAGAAGGCTTTTCTTAGTCATTTCATCATGAAAAATAGAGGAGGAGAAAATGGGAGCCTGGAATTAACTCTCACTGTTGGACTGCTCCTCATATGCCACAAAAGATAAAGCACAAGGAGTGAGAAGGACCTGGTCCTCCCTGCTCTGCTTTGGGAGGCTGACCTTACAGACCACATCGACTTCCTCAATCTCTGGCTTCCATGTGCTTTCAGCCGAGGGAGCACTGGCAGGAGATCACAGGGCAGGAGGAAAGTGAGGCTGCCTATCCTCTCATCTACCTCCTTTCAAAAACCATAGCTTCTGTCCTGGAGCCCTCTAACACCTACATCTACCCCTATGGTTCTGTCTGCATTCTGGTAAGCATCCCCTGACCTTGACCTTCAGACTAGAGGTGGTAATGGCTTCCTGCTGTTGCTTGCCCTGGGATGTCTATCCATCCCTTACTGGCTTTCCTTAACCCTGCTCACACCCTTGCAAATAGTCTCTTTATTCAACTTTCCTCAGCTACTCCTGCTTGTGTTTACTGCTTATTTCCTTTGTGGGGGGCGGTGGGCGAGGGTACCCCATTGATCCCAAGGACCAATTTTGTAAAGAGACGAATTTAGTAAGTGTCTGGCTACATCTTATTATTTCAGGGGTGGGGCAAGGAAAAGACATTGATCTCACTTCCGCCTTCACCTACTGATCTACTCATTATTGGGTGGATTTCCTTTAAATGGAGACAAAGCCTTTCATTACACTGTTATGGGGAAGACATAGCATGCAAATTGCCCTGAGTTAAAATTGTTCCACTATATAAATGACTGATAACAGATTCTCTCTCGAGAGATAGCACTGATGATAGAGGGAGATAGAACAGTGAGGCACAGAGTCTGATAAGGATAAAGAAAATGGTGACAACACAGTGAAGACAGGATCCAGGGAAAAAAAAAAAAGACTGTGCATACCAAAGCTAGATTTTTCAACTTGTAATTTTGAAGGCTAGCTCTAAAGCTAAACATCTCTATCAGCCTAGAACAAATGAGGTTACCCATGGTTAGGAGCTGAATTTTGTCTCCCCCAAATTTTTTATGTCGAAGTCCTACCCCCAATACCTCAGAATATGACTATATTTGGAGATATGACTTTGAAATCAAGGTAAAGTGAGGTCAGGTGAGTGAGCCCTAATCCAATATGACTGGTGTCCTTCTAAGAAGAGGAGATTAGGACAGATGGTCAGAAAGGAAAGACTTTGTGAAAACATAAGGAAAAAACCAACCATCTATTAGCCAAGGAGAGAAGCCTGGAACACATCCTTCCCTCGTGGACCTTTAGAAGAAACCAATCCTGCCAACACCTTGATCTTGTACTTCTAGTCTCCAAAATTGTGAGAAGTTTCTGTTGTTTCCCCCAATCTGTAGCATTTTGCCATGGCAGCTCTAGCAAACTAATATATCCCCATCTCCCAAGGGTCCCCAGCTTCTCTTCTGGGGGAGAAAAAAAAAAAAGCCTCCTCCACAAGACCAAGAAAAATACATCAATCCATTGCTTTAGCATCATGAAGCTTCAACTTATATATATAAACCCTACAGCAAGCTGTCTTGTTACCTATCTATTCATCAATATATGCCAGCAGATCCATCATTTGAGGCAATAAAATTGTCAGTTCATTTATGTGCCAGCCATTTGGGAGAATTAACCTATGGTTGGGCTACTGTCCATCCCACCAAATATTTGGACAAAGCCTCATTTATAAACAAGGACTTGGCATGTTAGGACTTAATATGTTCTCTTTTCTCACACAATGATCCTGTACAAGGATTACTAGATGGCAAGGTATGGCAATTCAACTGATGTGAACAGTAAGAAATAAAATAATAAAATAAAGTACAATAAGACTCCTCCTGAATCGTAGAGGTCAGTTCCCTACCCAGCCCCTAGGTGTTGCTACTCCAACAAAGGTTATTCATAGAGCCTTATCTGAGACTGTGAGGTCTCCTCGAGCCCATACCCTGATCTAAATCAAACCCCTTAATTTGCAGGATTTGCTTGTCTCTTCAGTTTGTTGTTGGTCAATGCCCTATATGAACAGGGAAAGTCTAAACAGCAATGAGAACAAAGCAAAGAAAGAGCCCCGGGCAATCCCATTTCTTTTTTTTTCTCTCTATAGGAGTAAATACTACCGGGATACCTCCTGCTTCTATTGCAATTATTAAAAAGTAATAAGTCATGGGAATGTAATGTACAGCATAGGGAATATAGTTAATAATATTGTAATAACTTTGTATGCCCATAAATGGTAACTAGCCTTATCATGGGGATCATTTTGAAATGTATAAAAATATTGAAGCACTATGATATACACCTGAAACTAATAGGATATCGTATGTCAGCTACAGTGGAAATTTTTTAAAAAAAAAAGCAATAGAATTCTCTTTCGAAATTTGTGCTTGGGAACCCATTGTCTTAGAAATAAATGTAAAAGCATCAAGTAGGTTTGGGACTGATTATTTATTTTATTTTTATTTATTTATTTATTTGACAGAGAGAGAGACAGCAAGAGAGGGAACACAAGCAGGGGGAGTGGGAGAGGGAAAAGCAGGCTCCCCGCAGAGCAAGGAGCCCGATGCGGGGCTTGATCCCAGGACCCTGGGATCATGACCTGAGCCGAAGGCAGGCGCTTAACGACTGAGCCACCCAGGCGCCCTGATTTGGGACTGGTTAAAAAACAAACAAAATAAAAACCAAACCGCTAAGGTTTTAAAGATCTCAGCCTCAAAAATGGAATGTCATCTGTGACAGAAACCCTATTAATGGAGTCACTTGTTTTATACGGTCTCATTTTAGTTTCAAGTTCCAGAGCTGTTCATTTTCATTTAATTTAGTGAAGCTTCATGTTCTTAACAATAGTTTCTATGAGTGAGTTTTTCCTTCAAATATATAAAATTAGAAGTTCTGTCTCATTCTCAAATGTGGTATTTATTACCCCCAGTGCCTAGTAATTTTTCCTGTGCAATACAACTTGATTCCCAAAAGGCAAAACTGGATTCCCTTCCCAGACTGTCGTTGGCTACAAACTCTCCGGAGGCAGCAGTACCCCACGGGGCGAGGCCCGCTCAGGGTGCAGGGGCGAAGAGCTGCGCTGGGAGGGGCTTCTGCGGCCACGCCTTCTGGGCTGGAGCCCAGGGTTCCCCAGCTTCCTAGCTGCACGCAGGCCCACAGGCAAGTGACGAGCTTGAGTTCCGTTTTCTCCGATGTAAAATGAAGACAATGACAATACCTACCTCACTCGTTTGTTGTGGGCATTGGGTAAGTTAACACAAGTCAAGTACTTCTAGTATCTAACATGTTTCGTTTGCTGGATAAGTGTGAGTTACGCTGACGTTGAGGTAGCAAACAGCACGTGACTCTCGCCCCTTGTTCACACGTCTCCGCTGTGACCTGCGTGGTTAATTGGTCAATACCGCACGTTGTCTTTTAGGGGCCCTGCGCTGGGGCTGTGGTGGTGGTGAGGTTTATGTGATACCAGCTTTCTCGGTGGGTTTTGTTTTGAAGATGCAGGGATTGTTTAATGACCTTTAAAAAAAACAAAACTGGAGGGTATCATGCTAAGCGAAATAAGTCAGTCA
>NC_138371.1:28856970-28925656 GCF_054177405.1 Leptonychotes weddellii
AACAAAACAAACCTCCAACTTTCTCTGGTCCAACCTGTAAGATTTAGTAAAAAGTTAAAGCTATTCCTTATTTTGTGCTCAGAAGCTGAATGTAAAGACAAGAGGCTAATGTAAAATGTGAGAAAAGATGGGGCACCTGGGTGGCTCAGTCGGTTTAGCTTCTGACTCTTGGTTTCGGCTCAGGTCATGATCTCAGGGTTGTGAGATGGAACCCAGCGCCAGCTTCGTGCTCAGCACAGAGCCTGCTTGTCCCTCTCCCACCCCTTCTGCTCCTCCCCCTGCTCAAGCTCTCTCTCTCAAATAAATAAAACCTTTAAAAAAGAAATGTGAGAAAAAAGAAGATGTGTCAAAGGAGCTTAAATGTAGCACTCGACATTAGTTTCAGGTCTGGGGGGGAGGTTTTCTCTTATTGTCTTATAGTGGGGAAAATTCCCTTGACTCTCTCCTTCCTATCAAACTCCGTCCATGACCATCGTGGGAGAGAGGGAAATAGTCATTACTTTCCCCTAAGTCGTTTCCAAATTGACAACCTTGTTGGATATATTTAGTTTCATGTTGGTAGTGCTTTCCCTAAGTACCCCCAGAATTTAATGTTATAATATCAATCCTTCAAGGACATAAGTTATCCAAGCCAGATTCCAGAAGTTTCATTGTGCTGTCCCAGCAGTGCATGAAGTAGATAAAACGGTGTGTACCACAATCTGGAAAACCCACCTGCTGGGTCCAAGAGAAGTCAAGAGTGAAAGCATCATGGGCAGGGTTACTCTCTATAGATAAAAGTACCCTCCGATTGTCCAGAATTTGAACCCAGAAATTGTTGAAGTCACCTTAAAGTGATGCAAAATATCCAAGGAGGGTCCTTTGTGTACACGAGTCCTCTTTCGAAGACCCCAGAGGAAGCTGAAAGCACAAGGTGTCTGATGCAGCACCTGATTGGTCGGATGGTAAAACACGCAAAGGCAGGGGCAGCAGATGAGGTGGATGAGGAGAGTGGGAACTTTGGCCAAAGTGGGGGAGATGGAAGAGGAAAACGTAAGAGCGGACAGAGAAAGGACTCAGGCATGAGAAAGTAAAAGAAGAAAGGAGAGACAACAGCCAGAGGAACAGAGGACTGTGAGAAGAAAACTAATCTTTCTAGGGAAAGATCTAACAAAGGAGCTGATTTACTGCGAATACTGCCTTTCTAGGCTTAAATATTTTCTTAGAGCTTCTATAAAAGGGGGTACCTCTGAAACAGAGACTTGATCTACAAGTTCCCCAAATTTGAAACATTCTTGTAGTCACAGGGACAATTTTGTTGTTGCTATTCTTGAGTTTTGTTTCTGTTTCTGTTTCTGGTTTTTTTTTTTTTGCCAAAGCCCCTTGGGCTATGATTATCTTAATATTTGTGTTTTTACTAGATTTGTCCTTACATTTTTTTACTTAAAACTTAAAGAGGGGCACGCAGCTGGCTCAGTTGGTAGAGCGTGCGACTCTTGATCTTGGGGTCCTGAGTTCAAGCCCCAGGTTGGGCATAGAGATTACTTAAAAATAAATAAATAAACTATTAAAAGAAAGCCTTTCATTTAAATAAAAAACTTTAAAATTTTTCATATCAGTAATTAAATGGAAAGCCAGTATTATCTGCCAAGAATAAAAGGCAATGACAAAAATAAAATGGAAACAAATAAGGCATTAAATTCTAGCGAGAGAGTTTGAGATTAGCATATGTTAGCAATGTGCTAAAGATACCAGGGAACTAAATGAGACTTGTTCTTTGATGCAATCAAAAAGAATGAAAATTGAAATGGGAAAAAATATTCTCACTTTGTGAGTCAATGTTATTCAATATCCAAATACCACCCAAAGTCATTTTTTCTTACACCTCTTAAAATTAATGGTATCCATTCCACCCTTTAGAGAGCACTGGGGCTATGAACATTTCATTCCTTAGAGAGGACTGTGCTCTTTACACATTATACATTTTCTCATTAGACCAGAAAATAATGTTAAACAGACTTAGTCAACCCTAGCTCCCTTCTACGGGCTAATCATCTCTGGGGGCTCTCAGAGTTTCTAGGGGAAGGCCTAAGGCCAGAGCTGGAAGGGGTGTGACCCCAGAGAAATGCTGCCAAGGAGTCACTGGGCTCCTGAACGACATCCCATCTCTGCATCTATTCCTGTGCTGTCCAATATGGCAGGCTCCAGATACATGTGGCTACTGAACACTTAAAAAATAAAACACTTAAACATTTGCTGAGATGTGTTGTCAGTGTAAAATGCACAGCAGATTTTTTAAGACCATGTAAAAAACCCATAAAATCTCATTAATAATTTTATAACGATTACATGTTAAAGTAATATTTTGGATGTTTTGAGTTTAATAAAACATTAAAGCTAAGCTCGCTTCCTTTTTTTAAGATTTATTTGAGAGAGAGAGAGAGAGAGCATGTGCAAGTGGGGGGAGAGGGAGAGAATCTCAAACAGACTTCCCACTGAGCGGGGAGCCCAAAGCAAGGCTCAATCCCACAATCCTCCAACGCATGAGATCATGACCTGAGCTGAAACGAAGAGTCGGACACTTAACCAACTGAACCACCCAGGCGCCCCTACTTGTTTCTTTTTAATTTTTAAATTATTTAAACCAATTTTAGACTCACAGAAAAGTTGCACAGTTGTAGAGTTCCCATATAATCTTCACCTTGCTTCCTCGCAAATTAGTTATCTTACATAACCATAGTGTAATTCTCAAAACCAAATAATTAACATTGATACAATACTATTAACTACAGATTATACTCACGTTTCACCACTTTATTCTACTGATTTTGGGTTTTTTTGCTTTGTTTCCAGGATCCAATCCAAGATTCCACATGGAATTTAGTTGCCATGTTCCTTTAGTCTCCTTTAATCTGTGACGGTTCCTCAGTCTTGCCTCATCCCTCATGACCCTGATGCTGTTGAAGAGTACTTACCTTTTATTTTGCAGAATGCCCCTCAGTTTAGGTTTACTTAGGTTGAGGTTTAGGTTTATTAGGTTTCCTCATGATTGGAATGAGGCTGTTGCTTTGGGGCAAGAAAAATTACAAATGAGAATTGTCCTTTCCAGTGCATCCTATCAAGGAGTTTGGGAAGTTACTAAGCCTTATTACTGCTGACTTTTACTTTTATTTAGTGTGGCTACTACAAAAGCTTTAATTACATAAGTGGCCCACAGTATTGTTCTATTGGGCAGCGCTGTTTGACACCATATATGTAATATTAAGTACATGACTTAAAAGAGCATGTTCACAGCAGAAAATGTCTGGATTTAATTACCTATCATTTTCTAGGCCCTTTTGATGTATTTCACCTTTTAATCCTCATAACAACTAAGGTTTATTGAGAACCCACTCTATGCCAGACTCTTTTTTAAACACTTACTTGTATTAAATCATTTAATCCCAGGGCACCTGGGTGGCTCAGTTGGTTAAGCGTCTGCCTTCAGCTCAGGTCATGATCTCAGGGTCCTGGGATTGAGCCCCACATGGGGCTCCCTTCTCAGTGGGGAGTCTGCTTCTCCCTCTCCCTCTGACCCTCCTCCCCCCTTGTGTGCTCTCCCTCTCTCTCTGTTTCAAATAAATAAATAAAATCTTTAAATCATTTAATCCCTACAAAATCTGATAAGGTAGATGCTGCTATTATCCCTGCTTTGCAACCAAGGAACCTGAGTGACAAAGAGGTTGTAAGTTGTACAAGGTCCTTCCATTTGTTAAGTGGCAGATCCAGAATCTGAAATATGGGGAGAGCATCCCAGAGTCCAGGCTTATAACTACTATACTTTCTTAAAGCCACAGTGTCAGTTAACAACTCAAGCTTTACCAACTGTAAATTGTTTTATTTTTTTAATTTTTTTTTATTAACATATAATGTATTATTTGTTGCAGGGGTACAGGTCTGTGATTCATCAGTCTTACACAATTCACGGGGCCCACCATAGCACATACCCTCCCCAGTGTCCATCACCCAGCCACCCCATCCCTCCCACCCCCCACCACCCCAACAACTCTTTTCTGAGATTAAGAGTCTCTTATGGTTTGTCTCCCTCTTTGATTTCATCTTGTTTCATTTTTCCCTCCCTTCCCCTATGATTCTCTGTCTTGTTTCTCAAATTCCTCATATCAGTAAGATCATATGATACTTGCCTTTCTCTGATTGACTTATTTCGCTTAGCATAATACCCTCTAGTTCCATCCACGTCATTGCAAATGGCAAGATTTCATATTTTTGATAGCTGCATAATATTCCATTGTGTGTATGTATGTGTATATATATATATACACACACATATATATATACCACATCTTCTTTATTCATTCATCTGTTGATGGACATCTGGGCTCTTTCCATAGTTTGGTTGTTGTGGACATTGCTGCTATAAACATTGGGGTGCATGTGCCCCTTCGGATCACTACATTTGTATCTTTGGGGTAAATACCCAAGAGTGCAATTTCTGGGTCATAGGGTAGTTCTATTTTCAACTTTTTGAGGAACCTCCATATTGTTTTCCAGAGTGGCTTCCCCAGCTTGCATTCCCACCAACAGTGTAGGGAGGGTTCCCCTTTCTCTGCATCCTCGCCAACATCTGTCATTTCCTGACTTGTTAATTTTAACTTCGCTCTCTTGTATGACATAGAGAATTGACATTTATTTAAGCTTCTATACACTGTGCTAAGAACTTAACACACGTCTCATTTGATGCTCACAGCAGATTTTACAGATATGAAAACTGAGGCTCAAGAAAATAGCAATTGGCAGAAGCTGGGATTTACATATTTCACTCTTTCCATTGTATATTCTCCAGTTGGCTCAACTGCATCAGTGTTTCATCTTATCAGCTTTTTCATGTTTAATAATTTTTTAAAAGTCAGTACTATATTATAGAGATTCTATCTATCAGCAGGTTTTATGATAATAACTAGGTTTCCCTAGTCATCTATGTAAGGAATATATAAGGTAACTCTTAATTATCTAGAATGTGTGATGGAGAAACTGAAGCCTTTGACCTATTTGTGGTTAGCTGGGATAATTACTGTGACAAGTAGTACAAATACTTGGCATCGGTAGCATAGAAAGTGATACCAAAATGGAGCTGCCTGTGGTCGAATACAGAATACATTGTGTTCATCAATATCCACTCCAGTGGCTGAACAACAGAATCTTCTTTAATAAAAGAGTAGAACTGGGCACCACTTCCTGGGTCTGTGCTGCTTAAGTGGAGACAGGTGGAGGTGTGGCCCAGATGGATAGTCCAAAGCAGAGAAATACAGCTGTTTTCTATTTGTTCAGTTGGGTTGTCCAAAGAAAAAAGAAAGTAGTGAGGTGATCAAAAAGAGTTCTATATAATTAAATATACTGGGGGGTGTCGGGCTGGCTCATATTATTAGGTACTAAGAGAAAAAATAGGTATTTCTATAGGTTTCCTGCTTTGAAGTCCCAAGATTGATTTGCATCTCACAACTTCTGACAGTTTCCAAATATCGCCACTAGGGGGTGCTGCTGAATCACACTTAACTCGTAAAACGTAAAACACCCACCAACTAATTCCATAGGCATGCGTGCAATGCAGTGTTAAGAGGAAAGTTGGGTTTTTTTTTGTTTGTTGTTGTTGTTTTTTAACAGTTTGCAGTAGAGGCCCATAAAGCTAACTCAGTAAATCCCTGTATTGCCAACAGAAGCAAGCAAATCTCAGCAAGAAGAGATGGATAAATCCATGTAGTGATACCTTCCATGGAATTGTTCTGTTGAAAGAATTTTGCGTTTGCATTGAAATAGATGACTGCCTGAAAACCTATGCATTTTTTTTTATCTTGCTTTGCTTGCGGGGTGCGGGGGAGATAGTGGGAGAGCTTCCACTCAGAGATCTGAGAAGGAAACCAAGATGTCCTTGGAGGATTGCAATATCCCATTGAAGGCAAGAAAACCAGCTGATACCTATATGCATCTGCCAGGCTCATCTTGGTCCCATTTCTCTGTTCTCTAACTGCAAATGCACTTCATGGTTTTCCTCCTGTGCTCGCCAGACCAGTAGAAAATCTGTAGTCTTCTTGAAAGCTCTTGACACTTAAAACAAAATACATATTTCCACATGCAGGAAGGAAACAAAACAAGGTAGTAAATGCTACTGAGATCAGAGCATGACCTCAGTCCCCGCTGGGATAGGTGATGAACCACTTGAAAGGAACGGACAGTCAGGACACAGGCATGCTCCAACTCACTAAGAGCATGCACTTGGGAAGTTCATTGGCAGCTCCGTGTCTGGAATTGTGAGAACTGTGAAGGATGGTTAGAACTGTTGTGTGGGCAAAGCACACGCAGCTGTAGGCTGGACCATATGCAGCAAGGGCGGAGGGAGGCAGCCTGCACTGCGCACACAATGCACATGCTGCCACCATTGACCATTCCTTACATATCTCACTGTCAAGCAATGCTTGAAGGTGGGCATCCCCATTTTCCAGATGAAGATGGGGATTAGACGGCTCATGGTAACCCCCAAAGTCACACAGCCAGTAAATGGCAAAGATAAGCTGATTGGCTTTGAGGGCTGTGTCCTTTCACGTTACTTGCCTGTCCCCATTTCAGTGCACCCGTCCCTCTTCCAAGTGCTCTGCGTGCATCATGCCATTTACACCCACAACAGGTGTAAGAGATAGGTATTGTTGTTTGCATTTTGAAGATGAGACACCGGGAACACGGGCTAAGAAATCTGTCCAAATTAATGAACATAACTACAAAGAGATGGAGCGTGGATTCAAAACCAGACCCATGGGGCTCCTGAACTGTTGCTCTGAACCAAAGCGCCACACAGGGTACCCGCCCCTCAGCGGGGGCTCAGGTATTTGCTGAGTTACAAATCTCTGGGCCAAAGGCTATGACTGCCAAAAGGGAAAAGAAAGGGGATTGCTCTCCCA
Source organism: Leptonychotes weddellii (assembly GCF_054177405.1). Taxonomy (NCBI): domain Eukaryota; kingdom Metazoa; phylum Chordata; class Mammalia; order Carnivora; family Phocidae; genus Leptonychotes; species Leptonychotes weddellii. The sequence continues at coordinate 28,863,900 of NC_138371.1, forward strand.
CTGCTGGGCGTGAGATCAAGGAACCTGGTTTAGAGCCTAGTATTTGCCAGGTTTCATGTTAATGCTATATATAGGATATCATTTGGTTCTCACAATAGTCCTTAGAGAAAGGAATAATTATCCTCATGTTTAGGTGGGAAAACCTGTGCCAGAAATGTTACTTAACCTACCCAAGGACATGCAATTAATAAATACCAGAGGCAAGACTAAAATGTAGCATCTGTTTAACTTGGAGGCATTTCCATGAAATATTGTCGAATTAAAGTCAAACCCAGAAGAGTACATGCGATGAACATATGTAATGAATTATGTCATTTTGCAAAAAAAATAGAAGGCTACATCTTAAACTGTTCCTCTAGGTTATAGGAGGAAGTGTGGTAAGAACGTAAAAAGTACAGATATCACATACTTATGCATCTATGAAAATTATGCATGTGTGTAAGCATGTGCATGTGTATAAATAGTTAAGAAATTTATACATAAGTTATAATAAATAAAAATAAAATAATTTAATATTTGACAAAATTCAATACCCATTTCTAAAAAGTTGTTAGTATACTTTACTGTTATGGATGTATTTTTCTAATCCTGGATTCCTGGATTATTAACAGGAATCAAAAGTAAATATTATATTTAAGATTAAAATTTTGGGTGTATTCAAATTAAAGTCAGAAACAAGACCCAGGAATTCAACTATCATTCTCTGGTTACTCAACATTATTCCAGAAGTTCTGGTTAATGCAATAAGACAAGAAAAGGAATTAAGGAGTGAGACCCTTGAAAAGGAAGACACAAAATTACCCATGCAAATAATTGAGTTATGAAAGAAAAATAAACCTGTGTATATCAACACAACAATGACTTTATACAACATAGAACCAAACCTAGATAGCATGTTTAAACTGAAAAAAATGAACACTGGTGCATTTTAATTCCTCTACTATCTACTGATTTCTACCCATCCATGGCTCTATGCTATTATGTTTCTCTAAGCCCTTACCATCTTCTTCCTTTCCCTACTCATAATCAAAGCTCACTTTTCCCCTTGGTAGAAGAAAAAAGACATCCCCCCCCCAAACTAATTCACACTAAAATCTAATTAATCACTAAATTCTCATATTATCCCAAATATATTTCTTTATACATATTTTTTAGTATTAATATACCTTATTTTTTAGAGCAGTTTTTAAGTTTACAACAGAATTGACTGGAGAGTACAGAAAGTTTTCATAGACCCCATGTCCCCAAGAATGCACAACCTCCCCTACCATCAAAATCTCACACTAGAGTGATACACTTGTTACAATTGATGAACCTATATTGACACATCATTATTACCCAAAGTTCATAGTTTATAATAGGATTCACTCTTGGTGTTGTACTTTCTATGCACTTTGACAAATGTAGAATGACATGTATCCATCATAATAGTATCATAGAATAGTTTCAATGCCCTATAAATCCTCTGTGCTATACCTATTTGTTACTCCCTCACTCTTAACCCTGGCCGCTAGTAATCTTTTTATTGTCTCCATAGTTTTCCCTTTTCATGCAGGATGTAGCCCTTTTAGATGGGCTTCTTTTACTTGGTAATATTCATTTAAGTTTCCTTCATGTCTTTTCATGGCTTGATAATTCATTTCTTTTTAATACTGAATAATATTCCATTATTTGGATGTACCAGTTTATCCATTCACCTACTGAATGACATCTTGGTTGCTTTCATGTTTTGGCAAGTATAAATAAAGCTGTTATAAATATCTATGTGCAAGTTTTTGTGTGGACCCAAGTTTTCAATTCATTTGGATAAATACCCAGGAGCCCAGTTGCTGGTTTATATGGTAAGAGTATGTTTAGTTTTGTAAGAAAATGTCAAACTGTCTTCCAAAGTGGCTGTACCATTCTGCATTCCCATCAGCAATGAGTGAGAGTTGCTTCAAATCTTTGCCAGCATTTCGTGTGTCAGTGTTTCAGTTTTGGCCATTCTAATAGGTGTGTCGTGGGATTTCATTGTTGTCTTAATTTGCAATTCCCTGATGACCTATGATGTGGAGCATCTTTTCATATGTTTATTTGCCATCTGTATATTTTCTTTGGTGAGGTCTCTGTCCAGGTCTTTTTCCATTTTTTAAATCAGGTTGTTTTCTTATTGTTGAGTTTTAAGACTTCTTTGCATATTTTGGATAACAGTTCTTTATCAGATGTGTCTTTTGCAAATATTTTCTCCCAGTTTGTGGCTTGTCTTCTCATTCCCTTGACTTTGTCTTTCACACAGCAGACATTTTAAATTCTAATGAAGTCTACCTTAACAATTATTTCTTTCATGGATCATGCCTTTGATATACATCTAAAAATTATTGTCACACCCAAGATCATGTAGGCTTTTCTCCTGCATTATCTTTTGGGAGTTTTATGGTTTTAGGTTTAACATTTAGGTCTGTTTTCCATTTTGAGTTAATTTTTGTGAAGAGTTTAAGGTCTGTGTCAAGATTTACTTTTTTTTCATATGGATGCCCAGTTGTTTCAACATAACATAATAGAAGAAATTATCTTTGCTCCATTGTATTGCATTGCTCCTTTGCCAAAAACCAGTTGATTGTATTTATGCAGGTCTACTTCTGGGCTCTTTATTTTGTTTCCTTGATCTGTTTCTTTATTCTTTCAGCAATACCACACTGTCTTGATTATTGTAGCTTTATAATATGTCTTAAAATCCGGTATTGCCAGTCCTCCAACTTTATTCTTCTCCTTCAATATTGAGTTGGCTATTTTACATCTTTTCTCCATATAAACTCTAGAACCATTTTGTCAATATTCACAAAATGATTTTTTGAGCTATTTGTTGAATCTATAGATCAAGTTAGGAAGAATGCATATCTTGACAATGTCGTGTCTGTCTATCAATGAATATGGAATATCTCTTCATTTATTTAGTACTTTTTTTTTTTAAAGATTTTATTTATCTATTTGACAGAGAGAGAGATGGCGAGAGCAGGAACACAAGCAGGGGGAGTGTGAGAGGGAGAAGCAGGCTTCCCGCGGAGCAGGGAGCCCAATGTGGGGCTCAATCCCAGGACCCTGGGATCATGACCTGAGCCGAAGGCAGATGCTTAACGACTGAGCCACCCAGGCACCCTATTCAGTACTTCTTTGATTTTGTTCATCAGAACTCTGTAGTTTTTTTCTCATAGATCTTAAACATGTTTTATTAGATTAATACCTAGGTATTTCATTTTAGGAGGTGTTAATGTAAATAGTAATGTGTTCCTTTGCACTATGAACTTATCCAATGTTTTTCACTTATTTTCTCCTCCTTTCTTCCTCCCTGTGCCAGCAGCATGAGAAGATTTTTCTCCAGGACTCACTGTGAGACCTGGTAGAACTCCTGGAGGTAAAACTCATAAAAGTGTAGGGGACCCTCCCCATCCATGACTGGGTCTCCCTGGAGTTTTTAACTCTCACAGTTGTCCACATTGAGCCTCCAGCAATTCATCAACTACAGTTAGGTTTTCCTACCTTAGCAATGGTTCCCACAGAGGTTCTGGTTAGGTGTTTCTGTTCTGGTTAGTCATGATTATCTGTATCTGCCTGTCTCTCCAATTTTAGGCACAGCAGTTGACCCTCTGACCTCAACTCTTTGACAGATATAAGAAGAGCTTTTGATTTTTTTTTCTAGTTTGTTTAGCTTTTTGCTTGCTGTTATGATGGAATGGCAACTTCTATGTTCCTTATATGCTGGACTAGAAACTGGATGTTTATTTTTTTTTAAAGAAAAATGCTTGATAAACTATGAGGCACTAATTAATAGAATTCTATTCAATGAGACAAAATAAATGTTAAAACATACAGATAAATGTCAATTTGGACTTCAGTTTATTGGTCAGTGTTCTCCAGAGAAACAGAACCAACAGGATGTGTGTGTGTGTGTGTGTGTGTGTGTATAATATATGTATGTATATATATTATGTGGAATTGGCTCATGCAACTATAAAGGTTGACAAGCCCCAAGATCTGCAGTCAACAAGCTGGGGACCCAGGAGAGCTGATGGTGTAGCTCCAGCCCCAGTCCAAAGACTTGAGAACCAGGAGGGCTGACCATATAATTCTCATCTGAAGGCCAGCAGGCTCTTCACTCAGAAAGAGCTGATGTTTCAGTTCAAGTCTGAAGGCAGGAAGAAGCAGATGTCCTAGTTCAAAAGCAATCAGGCAGGAGGAATTCTCTTATTCAGGGGAAGGTCAGCCCTTTTGTTCTATTCAAGTCAACTGACTGAATGAGTCTCACATCAGGGAGGGCAATCTGCTTTACCAGGTTTAACAATTTAAATGTTAGCTCACCCAAAACACCTTCACAGACACCCTCAGAATAAGGTTTGTCCAAATAGCCACACCCTGTGCTCCAGCCAGTTGGCACATAAAATTAATCATCACAACCACATGGGAATAGGAAGAATTGTCCTTGCTAAGAATCTAGCTTCCGAATCAGCTCTACATTGTTCCTGTTTTCATAACATCTGCCCATCCTATACCTCTGAACGTGTAGATTATTTAAAAGCTCCAGGTGGCTTTTTAAAGTGGATTCTAGGATAGCAACAGCAGGGATCTCTCATCTCTAGAATTGGGGAGAGATTAACAACCTTGGCTACTATGGAAGTGAATCATTTTTCTGCAGGAACATCTAGGTGAAATAAGATCCAAAAAGTAAGGACTACATGGAACACTAACATATTAAGGATGATAAGGAATACATGTATTCATGCACACACACACACATACATGTGTGTGCTACACATAATACAAATAATTATAAGTGTAGCAAAAGAAAATTTAAAAATTAAATTCAGATTCTGTTTAGAGAGAGGGAAAAAATACATTCCCCACATAAGAAATGAGAAAATCAGAGGGCATCAGACTCCTGTGCCAATGAAGATACGCCTTCAAAGTTCTGAAGCAAAATTATTTTCAACTCACATATCCTTAATCAAATGTGAGGGCAAATAAAAACATTTTCAGACTTGCAAGGGATCAAATTTTCACCTTTCATAGGCCTTTCTTAAGAAATTACTTGATGGGGCACCTGGGTGGCTCAGTCGGTTAAGTGTCTGCCTTCAGCTCAGGTCATGATCCCAGGGTCCTGGGATCGAGCCCACTTCCAGGCTCTCAGCTCAGCAGGGAGCCTGCTTCTCCCTTTGCCTCTGCCTGCCCCCCATCCTGCTTGTATTCTCTCTTTCTCTCTCTCTCTAATAAATAAATAAAATCTTGGGGTGCCTGGGTGGCTCAGTCATTAAACATCTGCCTTCAGCTCAGGTCATGATCCTGGGGTCCTGGGATCAAGCCCCGCGTTGGGCTCCCTGCTCAGCAGGAGGCCTGCTTCTCCCTCTCCTACTCCCCCTGCTTGTCGCTGCCTCTCTCTCTCTGTCAAATAAATAAAATCTTTAAAAAACTAAAATAAATAAAATGAAATCTTAAAAAAAATTACTTGAGGATAAAGGCACCTGGGTGGCTCAGTCAGTTGAGCATCCAACTCTTGATTTTAGCTCAGGTCATGATCTCAGTGTTGTGAGATAGAGCTCTGCGTCAGGCTCCATGCTCAGCAGAGAGTCTGCTTGGGATTCTGCCTCTCCCTCTCCCTCTGCCCCTCCCCCACCTCTCTCCCTCAAATAGATAAATAAATCTCTTTTTAAAAAAGAATTTACTTGAAGATACAACTTAAGAGAGCAAAGGCATGTCTTCAATTTCCCCAGAGGCAAAATGCAGGCCAAAGACAGTACTTTGGTCTTGAAATTGCTCACCACACAGCACAATGCTCTAAGGGCTACCAGGGGATAGATCCCAACTCCTGCTCCTACCTCAGTAAGAGAAGCTTCACTTGGAACTGCTTCTTATAGTGTGTTTTTATCGAAGGCTTTATTTGAAGAAAGAGTTCTGCAGCTTTGAATCATTTGGGAGCTCCTAGATTGGATAACCTCAGAAGTCCCCCAGGCTCCAACACTCCACAGATCTGTGAACACAGGCAAGTGTGATCAAATAACACCATTTGTTGAAATGTACAGTGCCAGAGCTCCCTTTCTGCAAACTAAATCATAGCATCCATCAAAAATGAAAAGCCTGTCAGAGGTGGGCCATAATTTCTCTCACCCTGCTTAAATCTTCCTCTTTACAGTCTACTTTTCAAAGCAGAAGTCCTGAGGAAAACAATTTGATGCTGTGGAAAAAACAGTAAGCTAGAAACCAGGAAATCTGGCTTCTAAACCTAATTGCCTTATTTTAGCAAGATGGTTAACCTCTGTGGGCCTTCATTCCTTTCCTTGAATAGAGAGTTGAAGAACAGGTTTTTAGCTCCAAAAAATGCAAAACAGCCCTTCAGAGCAAGAGAAACTGCTGTGATTCTAAGTCCAATGTTGAACATATACATAACTTTTTAGGGGTGTCTGGGTGGCTCAATCAGTTAAGGGTCTGCCTTCCACTCAGGTCATGATCTACAGGTCTTGGGATTGAGCCCCACATCGTCGAGCTTCCTGCTCATCAGGGAATCTGTTTCTCTCTCTCTCTCCCTCTGCCCCTCCCCACCGCTGATTCTCTCTCTCTCTCTCTCTCTCTCAAATAAATAAATAAAATCTTTTAACAAAACTTTTTAAATAGCAATATTTATTTCACTACACTGAAGAAAAGGAAAAAGAATGCTCCAGGCTCTCTAAAAATTTGTTGGCTTGCCTGCAGGTTCATGGACAAGATAATCATGAAATAATTGAAGTCAGTAGAACATTTAAAATGAAGTAGTTCAAACTATGAGTCCTTTTTTGTTTTGTTTTGGTTTTTTATCACTTCATTGGTCAAATCACATTTTTTTTTATGATTACGTTCAATTAGCTAACATATAGTACATCATTAGTTTTTTGATGTAGTGTTCAACGATTGCCCATGGGTCAATCCTGATTTGTAGACCTTTCTTAAAGAACTTGGAAAATTCTTTATGATGGAATGTCATCCATTTTATAATGTAAAAGTCATACAGGAATTTTGCATAGGTCATCAGACCGTTTTGTAATCAAAAAGCTGGAATGATTGTCTAAGGAGTTACCAGGCCCGGCTTCAGTGTCTGAGACTTGGACAGATCTGAACTCACATGGTCAGTATTCCAAAGGGACAAAAAACTCCAAGCTGGATCTTGGTAGGCTGTTCCAAGGTTAATAATGGCCCCATTTCATGAATTCCTTCCTATTGCTCAACCATGTGATCAACAATTTTAATCCAATTCTTCCTGTTTTAATGTCCAAAAATATTTAAGGTCCATGCCCTCTGCATTACAACTTCTCTATCTCTGAGGAATGATATTAAGACTCCAAGTTAAGCAATCTCAGATCCTTCAAGCTATTTTGCTGTTTTTCCCTCATCCCCAACAATTTTCTAGTTCATAACGGACAAAAGAATCGAAGAGACAAACGTGTTAGATTAACTAAAAAAAGGAAGAGAAAAAGAAACAGGAGTCCAGAAAGGACAAAGATACAGTTAACATGCAGCCCTGAAAACATAGTAAACACAGCTAAGCTAATGTAACTTCCACCTGTGGTTCCCAGACTCTTGAGTTTCACAAAGTACAGTTTCAAAAATAAACTGATTAATTAGTGGGAGACTTTGTTAGCTTTTCACTTTGCCAAGTAATGACAAGTATTTAAGTAATAAAATTTTAAAACAACAAAAATCCTGGTATAAACTACCATGACAAAGTCATACAAAGAAAGCATGTTGGACACCAAAATGTTAAGAAGAATACATTCTCAAAATAGTGACAGTTCTTTAAATGGAATTAAAAGTGTACTACATCAATCATGTTTTTCTCTTCTCACTACAGACAAGTGAAACTTTGTCAAAGAAAAACACTCTTCCTTGTAGCCCTGGCATTTAAAAACCACTAGATGACTCCATTCTGAGCATGAAATTGAACGGAAGAGCCCAAGATGCTGCAAGCACAAGGTGATTTCATGGGGCTACATAGGAAGCCCCCTTGGCATGTGTAACGGCAGAGCCTTCTTAGTTTGAGCCCTATCAGAAAGTGACTGTATTTTCTAAAAGAAACAAACTACTAACCTTCATCTTGCTTTGAGTAGATACAACCCATTTTCATATATTAATCTTGTATCTTGCAACCCTGATGAACTTGTGTATTAAAGCGAATAGTATTTTGTGGATTCTTTAAGTTTTTCTGTATATATTATCATGCCATATACAAATGAGAGGGTTTTATTTCTTCCTTCCCAATCTGGGTGCTTTTATTTCTTTTTCTTGCTTAATTTCCCTGACTAAAACCTCTAGTACAATGTTGACTAGAAGTGGCAAGAAAAGACATCCTTGTCTTGTACCTGTTCTGAAAAGAAAAGTCTTTCACTATTAAGTATCTTTCACTATTAAGTATCATGTTAGCTAGGATTTTTCATAGATGACCTTGAAGAAGTTCCTTTTTAATACTACTTTTTTGAGTGTTTTTATCCTGAAAGAATGTTAGATTTTTGTCAAATGCCTTTTCTGCATCTACTGAGACCATCTTTTATTCCATTAATATGGTGCATTGCATTGATAGTTTTTTTTTTTGTTTTTTTTTTATTTGCGAGAGAGAGAATGAGAGACAGAGACCATGAGAGGGAGGAGGGTCAGAGGGAGAAGCAGACTCCCTGCCGAGCAGGGAGCCCGATGCGGGACTCGATCCCGGGACTCCAGGACCATGACCTGAGCCGAAGGCAGTCGCTTAACCAACCGAGCCACCCAGGCGCCCTGCATTGATAGATTTTTGTATGTTGAACCAACTTTGCATTCTTGGGACAAATCCCATTTAGTTCTGGTGTATAATCTTTCTTATATGCTGGTGGATTCTGTTTGCCAGGATTTTGTTGAGGATTTTTGCATCTATATTTTAGGAGATATTGGTCTGTAGTCTTCTTTTGTTGTGATATCTTTGTCTGGTTTTGGTATTAGGGTAATACTGGCCTCATAAAATGAGTTAGGAAGTATTCTTCGGGAAGATACTAAAGTAAGAAACAATGGACAGAGGTAACAGATCTCAAGATAAGATAGAAAAATAGAGAAGTTGTGCCTTATTAAACAAATAACTAACATCAGGAATTTTGTAGACTATACAATAAACAGATGTGTTTTCAGAGAATAAGAATTGTATATAATAGGTAGATATGAGATGCAAGCTTAACACAAGGAAATAACTGTTGTAGCACAGAGAAATAAGCAGCAGCATCTGATGGCTAATTCCTAATGGAGAAAAGTTGAAGTTCAATATTAAAACCCTACTGTAGATTATTCATTATTTGTCAAATATAATTATGCTCAAGTTAGCTGTATAGGAAAAAAATGTATAAAGTTTTCATTCCATAGTCACAGTTCAGTTGTTTTCAGTCTTTGCCCCCAACTACTACTACCACCACACCATACACCCATATCTTCTCTGTTTTTCTTTTTTAGTAATAGAAAGATTTATCTGGGGACATAACTACAGCTAAAGCCTACATTTCTCAGCCACACTTGCACATAGGCATGGAATATGACTGGATTCTGACCAATAGGAAGTGAGAAAAGGTGATGCGCAACTTATAGGTCATACCCTTAAGAAGATAGCAATATACTTTTCTCTCTTCCCTATTCCTACTTGTTGGAATGTGGAAGTCATGGTGAAAGTTACAGCAGACCACAAGATGGAAGCCATGTGTCCAGCATGGCAGAAAAAGAGGGACCCCAGGTCCCCAACATCATTGAATCTTTTCACTCAGACCGTTAAGTAGGAGAGAAATGTTTCTGTCTTGTTCCATTGCTATCTTGGCCTTTGTTATAGCAGCCAAATTAGTATCCTGACTTAATACAGTCTTCGCCTAAAATTCCAAGTTAAAAAAAAAAAAACAACTTTGAGAATTGTTGGAGGCTAATATTTTTATCTAACAGCCTACAGCTTTCAATTATAGTCATGATTTTGGCACTGGAAAAAAAAAAGAACAAAAAGACTAGCTAGGTAATATCCTTTACAGAACATTGCTTTTATAAGGCTTTCTCCCCACACCCCCACCCTGGCCATTTATTTCTCTTTTCAACTCCTTCCTGAACACACTTCAGTCAAGTCCTTTATCCCCACCCCTCCACCAAAATTGCTTTTACCAGGATCAACAATAACCTCCATGTAATGAAATTCTATTGTTAATTCTTAGCCCTCATTGTACTCAACCTGTCAGCATCTGATGCATCAGTGTATTTGCTCCTCTTTGAAACATTCCACTTAGTTTACATACTAGCTCACTCTCCTGGCTTTTCTCCATCCCACAAGCTGCTCTTTCTCAGTTTCTTCTTCATCTATCCTATCATGTGTTGCTAATGGGTCTCAGTCATTGCTAAATCTCTTTTCTATCTACATTCCCTCTTTGGTGATCTTATCCAGTCTCATGTTTTAAATACCATATAGATACTGCAACTCCCAGATTTTACTTCCAGACTACTAGAGTATAAACCCTATGAGGGTAGGAATCCTTCTGTGCTTCTTTCCTGCTGCATCGACAGAGCCTAGAACTGGATCTGCCATATATCAGTGCAGTAAATAAGTGCTGAACGAATGAATAAATAACTGGAAGGTGCTTTGCTTTATAAATAATCTCTTTAAAGTGCTTTACTATTTACTTTCCCCTTGAAAGTCTTAGTAGAGGGCAAGGAAAACCATGTCCTTGCTCAGCATAAGAGCATATGCAGAATAAATTTCAGCTATGAATTTCTGGTGGCACAGCCAGGCTGTGTTTCACTCTCACTATTCTTGGCCAGCTATGCAGAGGCTGTGATGACAGTGTCCTCAGTTGGTTTTAAGAATTTATAGAACTGCAGAATATGGAATGATATGCCAAAGGCTTAAAAGGCTTAAAGAAAATGAATGTTTATTAGTATTCAGCTCTTCGTGTCTATGAATTCTAATCCCCAATAAAAGCTCTGTTAGGGTCATAAACAATGCTCAAAGACCAGCACTCTCAAAGGGTGTTTACAGGGTCTTCTTTGCTTCTGAGTATATTTAACAACCATTACACTCCGTGGGATACTAGGGCACTCAGAAAAGAGCACATGTGTCTATTTAGAAATATAATCATTTAGGGGCACCTGTGTGGCTCAATCAGTTAAGCTTCTGACTCTTGGTTTTGGCTGAGGTTATGAGCTCAGAGTTGTGAGCTCAGTGGGGAGTCTGCTTGAGATTCTCTCTCTCCCCCTCCCTCTGCTAGCCAACCCCACCTCTCTCTCTCTCTCAAATAAATAAATAAGTCTTTTAGGAATAAATGCAGGCTCAGTTAGTCCTAATACAACCTGTGCTTACCCAAAACTGAACCAGGAACTGCAATTAGCCTTTCCCTTTAAAAGCCCTGATAATAGTGTGCACAAGTTTAATTTCTTAGATGTTCGTTGAATGTCCTCTGAGTGAGTGGCTCAGGGTGGGTATCTCTTTGTATGTCCATGCGTCAGTGTGTTTACATGTGTGAGTGAGTGTGTGCCTGAGAGAATGTGTGTGTCTATGTCTATGTTCTGAAAATAGTCTGTTCCAGATCTCCACCAGGAAAAACAAGAGCTGACCATTACATGAAAATCTGTTTAAAAACAGAGAAAGCAGAACATTCAGGACAGAAAATACTTCCCATCTGGGAAGAAATGGTATCCAGAGTTTCTGTTTGACAGATCATTGCCAGTGTTTCGGTTTGGCAGTGTAGACCAACCTCCCACATCTAAGAGAAGTGGAGAGGCTGAGAAGAGGTAGTGTTTGTGGACCCAGTTGGCTGCCCACACAACCAACATCCATTTCTCCCTTCTTCTAACAGGACTCAATTTTGTTCAGATATCCCACCTCCCTCTCATGCAATGCAGAGGACATTTGACCCCGTTCTCAGCTCTAGAAGTAGATCCTGATTCATCTAAGCTAGGGGTTAGCAAACTTCCACTTTAAAGGGCCAGACAGTAAATATTTTAGGGTTTTTCGCCTATGTAAGTCCCTGTCACATATTCTTCTTTGTTTTTGTTTTTTGTTTTGTTTTGTTTGTAACCCTTTTAAAATGTACAAAACCTTTTTTAGATCATGGGCCATATAAAAATAGGTTACAGGCTGGATGTAACCCACAAGCTATAGTTTGCCAACCCCTTGTCTAGCCTGTCATAATAACTTCATTCTCCATGTCAGTAGCTGCTTTAGAAGAGGGCATGGCCAATTCTAGCCAATGAGATACAGGGGAAAATCTGTTGAAGACTGTTGAGAGAAGTTTCCTCATCTCTACTGCCCCCAAAAAACTACTGCAGCCATCCTGCCATATAAATCAACACAGAGAAGGGCAAACCAGGAGGCCACTTGTGGAAGTGAAACCAGAGCCTTAACTGCACTGTGTCTGGAGCCCATCCTGCCTCTGAACTTACTGCTATGTAGGATAACTTTTGGGGGTGTTTAAGCCAATCTGCATCAGCATTTCCAGTTACCTGTAGCTTAAAGCGCAAATTCCAATTGATCCAGATGGTAATGAATTCATAGTAGATGAGAGGAGCAATAAAGAGAATACTTGAAGAGGTAAGATAGCAGATGTTTCCCTAGATCCCTAGATACCCTGTCCTTCCCTTTATCCTCTTCAAACCCCTCTCAGTTTTCAATTTATAAAGATGATCTGAATGAGTATTAATTATTTTAGTTTTGAAAATCATAGGATTTTAGAAGTGAAAGAGGAGTAGGGATAATATGCTGTAATTCCTTCATACAGCAGATGAGAAAATGAAACCCAGAGAGAAGTAACTTGTCCCTAATCACACAACTACTTGGTGGCAGAGATGAGATTAGAAACCAGTCTTGAATCCAAGTCTATACATGAAAACACATGATTCAAGGTCTACACACTAGGAGACATAGTCTCCTAAGAGTACTTACCATGAAAACCTAGAAATCAAGATTTTCCCTTTGAACATCAAAAAATTTTGTTATATCCAGGCATAAAATCACTACATCTGTGTACTGGTCAGTGTTTTTCAAATAAATATAACCAATAGGATGAGAAAGAAATGGGGGGAGGGAGATTGAGAGAGAGAGAGGTTATAAAGAATTGGCTTACTCCATTATGGAGGCTGACAAGTAGTCAGGTAACTGGAGACCCAGAAAAGTCAATGTATAGTTCCAGTCTGAGTACTGGCAGGCTTGAAACCAAGGAAGAGCCAATGTTACAGTTCAAATGCAGGCAGAAAAAAGCCAATGTCCCAGGTTGAAGGCAATCAGGCAGGAAAAGTTCCTTCTTACTGGCAAGAAGATCAGCCTTTTTGTCCTATTTAGGTCTTCAACTGATTGAAAAGGTCTCACATTAAGGAGGGCAATCTTCTTTTCTCACTTTACCAATTTAAATGTTAATCTCGTCTAGAAACACCCTCACAGACACACCTGAATAATATTTGACCAAATACCTGGGCACCCCACAGCCCAGTCAAGGTGACACAAAATAAACCATCACAATCTGTCATCACTGGCTTTCTGAGATTTCTGGGTCTGGGTGAAAAGGAGGCAGAGGTGCCCATATAGAGCCCCCAACACATCTATATTTGACAACTGCCCCTGGCCCAGAAGCTATGGAGGACTGTGGTGCCAGGGAAAGAAGAGGTACCAAGACCTACTTTCTGAGCCTATTCTTTTGGAGGTGGATAAGAAGGTGGATAAACTAGAGCTAAAATAATAACCTCATTTACAGTAGAATTTGAAATGTAAATCCTGACATTTAAGAATGAACTGGGGAAAAGAAGAAAAAAGTAAGATTTGGGTTGGAGAAATTTACTCTTAAATCAAAAGGAGGATTTTGGAAAGGCAGAGAGTTTTATGAGAATAACATTACATTTTTCTGGTCTTTCTTGAAAGCAAGAGCCCCCAAGTTTTGAAGCAAAGGAACCATTTTTCATTCCCCCAAAGTCTTGTGCTTCCAAGTGTAGTAGAGGAAGAAGGGAAAAAAACCATAATAGAAAATAGAGTGGGAGAGAAGCTCTTACTTACTGATTGGAATTTTGGCAAACCACAGAGCTCTCTGTTCATGGCTGTAAAGATCTTGGAGCCCTAGTATGAAAAGACTAAAGGCCTATAGTTGGGGTTAATTGGTGTTGACACCTAACACCTTGTAAATGTTCAAAAATCAAAATAACAGGAAGAAAAAATAAGGAGCTCTACAGAAGTCAAGTAGAGTAGTAAGTTTGCAAAAGATTAAAAGTAATGTCAGCACTTTCTAATGGGAAGTGAAAGATCGATGAGGAACTGACTATTTAAAGAAATCAAGAGAGGCCCCATGAAAATGAAGCTTCTATGCACAGCCTTAAATACAGTTTCCTCTGAAACTTTTGTGTGATGAACAGGGATTATTTTTAGGAAAAGTACATTTTGCAATTCCATTGCCTGGACTGCATCTTCAGTGAATTTTTAGACCGTCTAATGGCTTACGTAGCCTAGAGTCCAACCAGAGACAGGAAGGAGGCTTGGCCATTATTTCTATGGCTTGTGCCAGTACCGATGTTAGGAAGAACACCCAATAAGACCACAAATGTAACACACCTGAGCAACAATATCCTGTTTTTAAAAAATTAAACAGAGGTTGGTTAATTACCACACTTTGGAGATGAAATCTGGTTACACCCTTCTAGGCTGACAACCTTCTTCCTACCAAATAATGTACCTGGAAACTTCCCCAAAGGGTGCATGTGACCACCCTTCCTACCTAAGAATTCATCTCTCTACCTTTTGACAGATCAAAAAAAAAAAAAGGGAGACAGAGCATTTGATTCTCAAGGCCCCAGAACTGGCATCTTATCTGCCTGACCTCCTTCAGAATTGTGGCAAGGAATGAAAGACTGAAAGCAACATATTTGGGACTGGGCCATAAATTCAATGAAAGAGACAGAGGTAGAAATACCCAGTATCTGCTTACTCTCTAGGCCATTGTCCAGGAACTGCATTTGTCTCAGCAGATGTGGCCTCTCTGGATGCACCCCTCTGGAGCAGTCTCAATACCACCATAACTGACACATCTCCAGGGACCAGCAGGAGCAAACTGCAAGGCCTCAAGCAAGAGGAAGAGAATAGTAAGGGGGTAGGTAGGAATCTTGGCTAATAGTGTTCCAGGCAATATTATTACATTAAAATAGATATACTATATATTTTAATCTCAGGGAATAAGAGTTTTGTGGGGTTTTTAAGAATTAAATGCTCTGGTATTTGGAGACATGATGGCATAAATTATATATGAGGAAAAAAGTCACTTGTGTTGTGACTGCTTAAAATCCTACTACTGACAAGGCCAAAGACATCACTACCTTGAAACCTCACAATAACATTGGGTGGTAGGTACAATGATCTTCTCTGTCCTTTATATAAGAAAGGAAATTAGGACTCAGAATTAAATCAAAATGTCATTAATTTATAAGCCTGGCTACGAGGTAAGGTTGACCTGATTTTAGAGGGTTATCCCTTCCAGTTACCATCGTACATTTCTTGAAAATTAAGAAAGAGGAGAGGAGAGGAAGAAAAAATACAGGAAACTTAAAGAGACATTCGTTCCATTTTTTTTCCTACATCTTTTTAAATCTGCTGGACACTAGGAAAGTGCCAGATACTAGGAAAGTATTATAAATATTAACAGTTAATATGCACTATATAAGCAATCTAGTGCTAATATTGTACATTTTACACTTGATCTTAGCCAAAAGGCCGAAAAGCGATATTTTGCATTTTAAAACAACACTCAAGATAGCTGCATATCTGTCAATTTTTTCTTTTTTTCCATGTAAAAGGAACAAAAAAATTAAGTTATAGCCCTTTTTTTTGCTTTATTAATAAATGTGTTCTATTGAAGATGACTTTGAAATGTTTCTCTGAAATCCCATTGGTTTCATGATAGCCAGTGACAGATACTCCCATAAGAATAGATCTGTGGGAAAGGCTGAATTAATAACCCTTAACAGAAAAGGATGTATGTGCTACCTCTGCTTTGGGTGGTCTAAGTCCAGTGTGTTTGGTGTCGTGAGCCAGCTTGTGAAAGGACAAGATGAAGTATCTGATTCTTGACCAGTGAGGTTCAGATGATGGGTGAAGGGATGAAGTCCTCTGCTGGAAAGACAAGCTAATGCTAATTGACAAAGAATGGCCAAGTAGATCTTGGGCTCAATGGGTATTTGGAGGGATAGGCAAAGACTGTTCCGGAAAAGGAAACTGAATGAAGTGTATCTCCATTTGTGTACACATGAGAAAGGGCATGGCGCTTCACATAGCCAATGTCAGTTTGTCTCATGCTTCAGAAGGCAAAGAAGTTTAGGTGGTAGATTGCATCTAACTGTTATACTCTGGTTCCTCCTCTTGGCATACCACTGCAATGTTAAGGAACTGGCTTACACTAAAAAGATGGAGGTTTTCTGACCACATTCCTTGGGAATGGTGTGAGAGAGGCCAATCACATCCTCAGCTAAGCTAAGCTCTAGTCAGAAAAGAGGTGGTCCCTAGGCTAAAAAAAAACAAGAACCCTGTATGAGTGTCTATGTCCTCAGTGACCCAGAGCAGAGACACAGGGCCTCAGAACGTTTACCTGGCTCCAAAGTAACTTACTGTGGCCATCCCAAATAATGCTGGGTAATCTTCAAGCGAGTCTTCTTTCCTGGCTCATATTCCTCAGCCTTTTCCTAACTACATTTTCTTTTTTGCTGGGCTTCCTCTGGTCCGAGTGCCCATTCCTTAGTTCTCAGCAGCCCTCTGTTGACTGGTCTCATTGAGAAAGCCTAATAAACCGGAACTGTGATGCCCCACTTGACCACATCACATCATAGCAGACAACCCAAAGAATGTCTTATGTTCAGAGTTGCTGGTGCTGTAAAATGAGATCATTAGCTTATTTCTCAGTTCTCCAAGTTCACATTTTAAAATGAATTCCTTTAAGAGGGGTTCTGGAAACGTGAGGAGGAAATACAGAACTTTTTCCCTGTCCTAGTTTTATTACACAGTTGGCCATGACAAGAAATGTTCAATTGCACAGAGCAACCTGTTCTAATGAGCACTTCCTCTGTGGTTCTGAACCCTGGCTACACATTAGAATCACCTGGAGGGCTTTTAAAATATGATGCCTGCGTCCCAGTCCTGGTGGTTCTGATTCAATTGGTCTGAGTTGGAACCCAAGCAACAATAGTTTTTAAAGATCCCCCAGATGGTTGTAATGAACAACTTGAGCCCAAGAACCATTGCTAACTTCATAAACAGCGCCTAACTGTATCCATTTTTATGAGTCAGAATTCTGTGTTCATCTGAGGAACGTGGCTGAAAGTTGTTGGAAACAGAGATGTTTCCTTGATTCACGGGCTGCTCTTGCTGGTCACGTATGTTTTCATCATAATTGACTTAAACGTGCTATGACTCATTTCAAAAGTCAAAAAAGTCCAAATTCCATTTTAGGTATATCTGAACAAGTACAACAATTTTCATCCTTTTGCATTTGAAAAGTGCATTCTACTTTACAGTTCATTTTCTTGGTGCAGTATCTCATTTCATCCTTACCACAATCCTCGGGTAAACAAGTCTTCCATTTTAAAGAAGAGGAAATCAGTGCCTAAGGAAAGGGAGTGATTTCCCACAGGATCACACCAAGGGAAAGTGGCAGAATCTAGAATCAGGTCTCATCTCTCAATCTGGCCTTCCTTGCATCCCTCAATGCATCCACAGCCAAGTTTGCTACCCAATCCTATTGACCCAGTGTTACAATCTGACTTTGTTTGCCTCCAATGCTTCTCAATCCTAAGGTGCATGCAAATCATCAGGGGATCTTGTTGAAAATGCAGAATCTGCATCACTGGGTTTAGGGTGGAGCATAACATTCTGCATTTCTAACACTAAGTGACACCAATGCTGCTGGTCCATGAACCATACTTTGAGTAGCAAAGTCAACAAAATCACAAAATACATCCCTTTGAATAATACTGAAGAAAAGAATTCAACTGAGCTTCACCTGTCTTCTGGATACTCGTGACACAACACATTTATTGAAGCAAATCATCAGATCCTTGGCAGTTCTCCTTCTGGCCAGAATATGTGTTATTCTTTTGGCAGCCAGAGCATCATTGTGTTCATTTCTGGAATCATATCAACAGCTGGAGTTACAGCAGCCACTGGCTATAATTTCTCTCTCTCTCTCTGTTCTGCTTCTAGTTCTCAGGCCAACAGGATAGGCCCACTGGGACCAGTGAGCCATCTGGCCATGCAGCTGGCCTGGACTTCTGAGCCTGAGAACATAATGGTGATTCACTGTGTGCAATCCAAGTCCTTAGATGACATCTTCAGTTCCTGGAAATAAACTGCCAGAAACAGTTATATTGGCAAAGGGTTTTGTCTTGAAACCCACAGAAATAGTGTTGTATTGGCATTGATGAAGATGTGTTTTTCAGTTTGTTCTTCTCCTTAGAATAAGCTAATTTTTGCAATATGTGTGTGTGTGTGTGTGTGTGTGTGTGTGTGTTCTGGAGAACACAAAAGACAAGGACCCCAAAGGCTTGGGTTTAGTTCCATTCCATTCTTGCCATGGAACTAAATATGGACTGGACAATTTGGGTCAAATGTTATAAGCTTTCCATCCTTTAGAAAATTAAATGATAAAACCATATGATCTCCAACCATCTTTCTTAGAACCATTGACTGAGAGTATTAGTGCTATCTTCACAAAGTAGGAAGAGAAATTACTTTAGAGAAATGTTATCTCTCTCTTTTCTATCTGTTTCCCCTCAAAAAAGTATCCTACATTCCAGCTGTCCCACAAGTGACTTGATCATTGCCCACTATTCTATTGGAACCATCCAATCCTAAACGATTGGAATGTGTCTGTGAAAAAGGCAAAACTACTCCTATTAGTCTTTCTGCCTTTTTCTAATAAAAGCCCTCAGGGAAAGGGAAGCTTAAAAAGGAGCCTGAACAGAGGATTTCCCTCACCTCTAAAGAGACTCCCCCAGGGGTCAGGGGGAGAAAGAGGTAGGTCAGGGGGCAGAGGGTACCTATACTTCACTCCCTGGTTCCACCACCTGGAAAGCAGCAAGACCTCCAAGAAGGAAGGGAATGGCTGTAGGTTGCACACAGTCCAAGGGGACCAGAGACAACCTTACCCAAGATACACTTGCCCCAAGCTGAACATGGGAGTAGCTGAGAGCCGCTATTCCTAAAGGGAGAAGAAGACGGAAACAATGGAATTTGACAGGTGTGGGAGGACCTGATGACAGCTTACCCCAGTGTCTTAACATTACAAGATCCAAAAGTGTGACACAATCCTGGGGAGAGATGGGGAAACCCCAGGAAGGACTGAGGTTAATATTTCTTTCCACTAGCCTAGCAGAATGAAGCTTGCAGTCAGAAATCAAAATCTGAAATTGAGTTACTAAAATGAAGAAAATGAATTGAAATATACATCATCCCTCCCTAAGATTCATAGCTGCTCTACATCCATACGGTGTTGTGTGGTATTGCTGTGTACAAAAACCTCCAGTAGGAATTTACCAAAATACTGGGGAATTCAATGATTATTCATGAAGTATTTCTTGCAAACCAGGCATCCTTGAAGCACCTAGAGCAATGCATGGTCTACAGAAGACTCTATGAATATTTCTTGCTGGCTAGCTGGTTGTCTAAATGACCAGCATACTTAATGGAGCACTGACATAACTCCCTTCTTTTATTTTATTGCGCTAGTTTGACTCCTCCCCAGGTGTTAATGAAATTGAAAATAGCCTTTCAAGAGCCCTGGGTCTTCATTATTTTTAACATTATAGTTCATAGTGCTAAAAGTTTTCCTAAATTTCTCCCTTCTAATAGTTTGGAAGGGGAGGTATGTATTTTGAACAATAGTGAATAATAACCACCTCCCTACCAGAAGTTCGGGATAAACCCTAGCAAAGACATCAGACGCCTTCTGAATGACAGCCATATTGGATTCTGTCCATTTGAAAGTGTGTCCCACTAAGACACACTTTCAAACAACATGGGGGACACACTTTCAAACAACAGCTTCTACATCTCTTTTTATCTAAAAGTGACATGATTTCACATTTCAAATCTTTGTCACTGCTTAAATGTACCAACTCACTACTCACAAATTCTTTTTTGTTGCTTTCTTTGTTTTAAGAAACATGTTTTTTAAAAAAAGAAACATGTTTTTAATGGGGCTTGGAATCTGAAGTATAAAGCAAGAAAAGTATAAAGCAAGTGATATGATTTTAATACTCAATCACAAATGGCAGGGTTGTGATGCTGGGTCTTATTTCAATATCATCCTAATGAAGAAAGCTTTCTTACCAAAGTTTTAAATCCTAGCTATATTTAGCTCCCTGCACAGATGCTTTTACTGGTTTCTGTATACATTAAACCCAAGGCAAAAAGAACGAAGGAGTGAGATCAATTTTGACTGTCCACTCCACTCCTAATAGAATGCAAAGAAAAGGTTGTGCAGAAACTAAATGACTAACAAGAACCTCCTGTCTCTAGGTTTCAAAGACAGCAACTAGAAAAGGAGAAGTCATGGACCCAAGGTTTTCTAACAAGTCAGAAATAGGTTCCAGCTATAGGGAAAGGATAGGAATGCTCTCAGACTACCTAGCGTAGATTCTCTTCCACAAGTTTAGATCATTCAAAATTAGTTGCCCTGTCTCTGAAATATTCCCTTTTCCCTTAATGCCCACAAAATCACACAGATCTTAGGAGTCTCTGTGATGCCACATCTCCAGTTCTGATCTTATAAGTGAAGGTAATAATAGTCCCTACCTCATCGTATGAAAATAAACTAAATAATTCAATGTTAAGGGTTTAAAACTATTTGGTGCATAGCCAGCACTAAATATTTGTAAACTGTTATCCCTGAGGACTCTCATGGATTTTTTCTTAAATGCACACAAACATAACAATACCACTTGCCAATATTACAGAAATGCCATTTTCAATGGATATAATCATGACAATTCTAGAGCCTGTAGGTTAGTTACATGTTCCTTGTCAGAGTCTTCTCTTAATGTTGTGAGTTCACCATCATTTTCCCTGAAGTTTCTTGGACAGGACAGCCTTTGTGATCACCCATCTCACTTAGTGTTTCTTCATCACTCAACAGGAAAATCATAGGTATAACAATTGAATGTAAGCTTACCTCATTGACCGAGAAGCCATCCCTCCATTCTCAGTCTAAGAAAGTCCTATCTGCCAACCTACCAGCAATAGGAGAAAATGCTGGCTCTGCTGCTGGACAGAGACAGTTTGGGGCTCTTCAACTAGATGCATAATCAATGAGAAGGTGGTGAAGAGTTTCCAGGTGTAGCTTTGCTCATAGAAGCTGTTCTAGGGAATCTCAAAGCCTGGCTAAATCTCAGCAAAACTGACCAGTGCTCATCTCTTCTCTCTCTGCCCTCTTCTCTTCTACTAGGACTTGAGGACAGACTATCCAGGGTTATGACAGCAATAGATTTCTACAGTAAGGAGGCTGTAATTCCCAGTTAGAAATGATTGTTAGGACAAACAGACTCCCACTCTACTATGTTGTAAGAAAATGACTAGTAAATTTGATGTGTGGAGAATGATATTATGGCATAATATGGTGACAATAAGTGGTAATAAACAAATTCCTCATTTTCCCAATCCCAGCCTAGAAAAAGCATTAAGTATCTCCAATTATACGTAGATCTTTGAATGAGAAAAGCCATCAAATCATATGATGGGATCATCAAATGCATGTGTATACACAAATGAATCCATGGCTTTTCTCTGAATCATGAATCTGAAGTCCTTTTGCTAATTCTTGACAAATGGGCCAAGTTCAGGCTATGCATCCCTTATTAAAAAAACAACTCACATCTGTTTCTTGTAATTCATTAACTGACAAAATGCCACTCTACTGGTTCTGTGCACCTATTGTTTAACTTGGCTCTGTTTTCAGCAGTCTGAATGGTGTTCTCTTAGATGGACAATGTGTTTATTCATGTAGCTGTAGCTGTTCTGTTATTAGAAGTGTGTCTTTGAAACACTTATAATGTCTGGAAGGAAGGAAAACATTCAGACAAAAAAACTTAAGCATATAACATTTTTTTTTCTTAATGCTCTTTGCTCCCTACACAACTATTAAAAACATCATACTCCTCAGAACATCTTTATGAAAAGTATAGTTACCAAGAGAGTAGAAGACTACCCCAAAACTGAATCTAAGTGGATGAGCTCCTATTCTTTATTGCTCAAACATTGATAGACTTTTGCATAATGCCTCACCTTTATGGAAGACAGAATAATGCTTCTGTTCATCTCCATAATGCTAAAAATGACAAGACAAATCCCCCTGCTCAAAGGAAATGAGTATCTTTGTTATCATAATTTTTAGTACAACATCATCTCATTCAAGGCATCATTTTGTAGTGCAGGGAGCCTAAGATTTTGAATGGCTCTAAGAGAACTTCCTGATAGATTATTTCAACAGAAATGAAGAGGACTGTTGGGTTCACCTGATAAGGGTTCAACATGGGAAAACAGAATGAGAGAAGGGACTTTAGCTAAATGACTTGAGTCTCTTCAGGCACTGGTGTTGAATGATTCCATAATAGTAATGTGACTATGTTTTTTAAAAGTATTGCGGTGACCAGATTTGCTAAGGAGATAACATGAAGGAAAATCTGAGTAATGAGTAAAGCTGCCTGTCAATCATAAAGGAATTCAATAGGGTGAAACAGAAAGAGGTCTCTTGAGAAATGGTTGGCCACAGGGTGCGACACCTCATCAAATTTCTTGCTGGCGAAACCCTCTTGCTTTGCTGAGAAGGGCTCATTTGCTGAGCTTTCACAGATGAAGAAATATGGACTCAGCAGGTTGCAAAGCCAATTGGCAGTTTCAATCGTGTCACTTACAAGAAGAATTTGATAACCAATTCAGAAATGAATTGTGCTCCTTTCCTCTCTTGATGAACACACCTCACCAAACCCAAACTTACTGTTCCAAGTGTGCGGTCTAATTTGTTGAGAGTCTAATGTGTTGTGGAGCTTATGTACTAAGTTCTTTCCAGAAAGCAAAGCTCTGAAGTTTAGGGGCAGGGAGGAGGGGGGAAAGAAGGGCATTATTTTAAAAATCATGTGACTTTCCTTTCATTCAATAATAAAAATTAACATTCTAGCCAGAAGGTACTAGGAATATAGCTTGTTTTGAATACATTTTACTTGTTTAAATCTTATCAAACACACATTAACATTTATGTTCTTTTGCAAATATACCACAGAAATAGTCCCACCATAAATTAAGGCTTAAAACAGATTGAACAGTAAAAACATTCTGTAAGAAGATCTGGGCCTAATATGACTCTGTTGCTAAACTAAGTTAATTACATCCCTAAACCTTGACCTTCTTGTCTAAATAAGTCATGACAGGCCTGACATTACCTACTTCTTAGGGCAGTTATGATAGTCAAAGAAACTACCATTTCACTACTACATTTCATCAATGTACATAAAAATGCTTTTAGAATAGAAATGTATTCCTCAAATGGATGGTATTGAGAAAACTCACACCCAGAGAAGTTAAATGACTGGCATGAAACTGGCAGCTAATTAGTGTTGGGTCTGGGGCTCAGAGCTAGTCGTCTTTGTTATCTGGCAGTATTTCCTCCCTAGACCCTGTTACCTTTGCAATTTCTCCTTGCGAACCAATCGTGAAATCAAGATAGCAATTTTAAAAGACAGGCTTTAGAAATAAGCACTATACTCAGGACTTTACCACCCAAAAGGAATTGAAAGTGTTTAACATCAAAATGTAGAGCAGACTTTTCAAAGGGTCCTCTTCCTTTTTTTTTTTTTTGAAAAGATTTTTATTTATTTATTTTTGTGAGAGAGAGAGAGCATGTGCACAAGGGGGAGGGGAGGGGCAGAGGGAAGAGCAGACTCCCTGCTGAGCAAGGAGCCCGATGCAGGACTCGATCTCAGGACCCTGGGATCATGACCTGAGCCCAAGGCAGCTGCTTAACCCAACTGAGCCACCCAGACGCCCTCAAAGGGTCCTCTTCTAACTAAAACAACTGAATATTCTGCTTTGAAACCACCATGTGGGAAACACCTAGACACTGTCCCAGGTTGTCCCTCTGTGAGTGACACACTCCTCCTCCCCAAGTCATCTACCAAGGAGGCATGTAGGTTTCTGCCCACTCCCCTCTCTACACAACCCCTTCTCTGGCATGTGCCACAAGACAGGTCTGCTTGCAGCCACTTGAGGAACCTGTTATTGTAATTTTGTGCTTGAGGTTTGTTCTTAAATGATGCAGAATTCCAGAATACAGCTTATTCTTATATCATTTCCTGGGAAGTAGGTTGCAGGTTCTTACATAGAATGTAAATGCCCTCCAACCCTTTGAGGGCTTCTCTTTATATTGATCATAGATTCATTCAATGGCTTAGCCCCTTTTTTATATTCAATCAGGTACTCAGTCCACTAAAGATATTCATTGAAAACCTACTCTTTGCCAGTCACTGTTCAGTGTCCAGGCTGTTACGGGTAAAAAAAAAATGGGCACAGTGAAAAGAAAATGTTTCAAGACCCTAACACCACCACTGACAAACCCATTAATGGCATATAAACCCCTGACCATTGTAATTTATGTCCAAGACTATACTCATAATTAGCCAAGCTGCAACTTGCTCAACGTAGTTCATATCCAGGACACAAGGACTTGAGATGTCCCTTCATATGAATAAGGACTGCTCCTTAATTCTTTACCTGCAGGCTCTTAACAAAGGGAGAAAGAAGAAAAAAGAAATTGATCTTTGTATAAGCCATTTTCTATTTCCAATCTAACTTTGGGTCTCTATTCTCTTAAGTTCCTGTCTTTTAAGTTACTGAGCCAAATCAAATCACAGCACCCAGGTCTGATTTGTGTGGTGACAAGCTACTCTGGGGGATTGCCTTGCACTTCCTACAGATCACACTCTGTGTATATCCCCCAGATTTACTCAATTTGAGCAACATCATGTACTGCTTACTCATCCCTGAGTCTTTTTGCGGATGTACTCGCACACAGCCAGACATTTATCACCTGACATTTCTATCATTTATTTTTCCTCCCAGGAGTGCTCCTCTACACTTGTTCTTAATTGAAATTCATCTTGTTTTCATCTGAAAACCTCTGCAGTTTATCAAGGTTACTCTGAATTCTAATGCTAGCTCTGTAGGCTCTCAGACCAAAGGGACCTTGGAGATAGTGAGTCTGACCAACTCCCATGGAGATCTACATGCACAAGGACATTTCCAAGGATATATGATATATCAGTTAGGATCTCAGCACTAAGCAGAATTTGGCTCTGATGGTTCACTGAAAGAAACTGGAATAAAGGGATTACTTACAGAGTTGTGGGCAGGGTTAAGGGAAAACGGCAGATGCTAAGATCCCCAGCAACCAGCAATAACAAAAATTCTTTATTTTCCCTAGGGCTTAAGGAAAAAGGGAAAAAATAGTGACTAGAGCTCAGTGAGAGTAGGAAACATGGAGGAGCTGCCTAACCAGAGCTGTAGTCCGGGAAGGATACAACTATCCTAGATGCTGTGTCAAAGCAGGGATGACTGGAAGAAATACCCCAGCCACTCCCATCACCTGCTGATGCCTTCCATCGGCCAAAAACCAGAGAGCAAGGAAGGCAGGTGATGTGGTCCATTCAGGTCAGCTCTTCCCCACGTGGCAGGAAACATAGAGAATAGATCTAGAGAAGGATAACCAGTGGATATAATGAATTCAATCACTCAACATCTCCATTAAGATGAGCACCTCCATTTGAACCAGTATATATCTGATTGCAAAGGCTCCATTTGCCAGACAGATATTTGCTGAAGGGGAAATGAAGGAAAGGTGAAAGAAAACCAACAGGAAAAATGTAGAACTTTCCTGTGCCAAGCACTGTACCAAGTATTATGAGGTCATGAAGAGATCATAAAAGCACTCTGTAGAAATATACTTACTCTGTATATCACTACATAATATAGTGTTTAGCCTATGCCAGGCCCATTTTGAGCACTTTATATATCCCAACTCATTTAATCTGCAACCTTGTTCTTAAGTGAGGAAACAGAGACATACAGTGTTGAGCAGGATTGTCCACAGTTCCTGGCACAGAGCTCGGGCTTTTACCACAGCTTCACACTGCCTCTAGGAAGTAAAAGAAGTCCCTGAGGGAATTCATTATATATTTGGGGAGATAGGGATATTAATGTATGAAAACTTAATTACGGGAGTTAAGCAACAATTACATCAAAAATTACATCAGTACAAAACAGCTCAAGAATGAGTTCCAGGGATGGGGGTTCAGCTGGGGCTGGAGCAACCGGGTGACCATGAAACAGCGTCTGATCCAGAAATGGCTTTGGGTGACCGCAAACCTGCTGGGCAGAGCCAAGAGCGGAACCTGGGCCTCCCAGCTCTCTAAATAAGGATGACAAGTCCCCTTGCCCTTGACAATTTGCTTTTCCGGGCTCCATAGACGTTTCCTTGGGAACAGGGTTCCAAAGTACAGATGTGGTTCTTCACCCCACAGGACCCCGGGGGCTCACGTTAGCCAGCCTTCCCCCTTCAGGCCAGGAAACACTGATATGCTCTTTTCTCAAATGAAGTAATTTTTCTGTACTCATCTTCACAATTTTGTGTAAAAGCCAGGGACCAGTATTTTTAAGGGACACAGACTTGTAAACCTAGGCACAGAAATACCTTCAAACAATAGAATATAAACAAAGTAAGGCAAACCTTGTACCTCACACTTTCATCTCTATTATCACTTTTGAATACAAGTTAGACTCATGGTGGGTGATTATATTTACTCTCTTAACTATCTGTCTCTTAGAAACATGCAGTATTTCATACAAGTATCAACGGAGAGATCTTTTTGTTCAAGACAAAGCAAATGATTTTCTTTACATTGCGCATGCATTTTGACCTTGAAGGACTAGACATCACATTTGGTTTTATGTTGCTGTGTGGTTTTCAATTAGGTTTCTGTTATGTTCTGCAAACAGAAAAACCAGCGTGTATCTAATTTAATAACTATAAATTTCCACAGATGGTCACAAAATTCTGTATAGTCTAGTGGATAAAGATTTTGCCACATGTTTTCCAATTCATGACTTAAAATTGTGTTTCTATCACATTCTTTTTTATTAAAAATTTCCATTGACTTTTTTACCACAGAGTGTGATTATAAAATAATTCTCTCAGTTTCATTAGGCATAAACACATCTAATTTGCAAAAATTTGTAGGTTAGGCAGCCAAGTCAGAGATAGTTCAGCTGTGACTGAATAAAGGTGTTAGGATGGTTGTCAAAAGTCAAATTCATCCAGACTACTTTGATCCCAGTGTATATAATGCACCAAAGAAGATGCATTTCTGAGGATGGAGCTGCGGACTCCACTTCCAAAGCAGCCATGAAATTCTTCATATGTCTGTCTATGCCCACAAATGCTGTCTTGTTCTCCTCCTATGCAAGCCAGTGCCAAAGTGCTGAAAGGCACATCTTGAACTGACTTGAACTCAAATCCATCTCTGCCACTTATTGTGGTGAAATCTTGGGCAAGTTATTTAACAAAAGTAGAAATCTTATCTTCCTATCTAAAGTTGAGGTAGACAGATGTAAGAAGGACTCTCTCCCATTGCCCACAGTGAGCTCAATCTAGAGAAGACACAAGCATTGATACTGTAGAGGAGTGAGAGCTAAAAGGGGGAAGGACTAGTAGGGTGAGGGTAACCAGTGTGAGGAAGGCTTTACAGAGGAAGGAATATTGGAGCTGGGACCTGGAAAAGGGAGAAGGGCTACAAACCCTGGGGTTATCAGTGACATCTTGAATGCCACGTGTCATGACTATGATTGCCTGGGGAACTGTGCTGAAAAGGATCCTGAGGTTGTTTCTGGGATCAGCAACGTAGGGTTAATCCCAGACCAAGGCTATGGCCATACCTCTAGGCAAGATATCCACGAGAGTGTGGTCCTCCTTGACTTAATGAAGTTCAACTGTACTCTGGCCTCAGTTTACTTGCCCAGCATGCCAGTTCTCCCTGACACCCTTCCTAGCTCTCCACCCCCAAGCATGGGATCTTGATCTCTGTACCCTCAAATGGCTGTAGAAGTCTTAATGTGAACCAACTGACCCTCCAGAACAGCAATGACCATCTGGTTTTGGGTATTTCCTACCATATCACTTTGTGCTATGGCATTCATCTGCCAAGTTAGCTTCCATGGGCAGTGATGCCTGCCTGGATGGAGCCTGAACCCATCGCAAGTCTCAGATGCAGTCCATAGGCGAGCTGCCTGCCCAGCCAGCAGCTAGTTTCTCAACCAGGTCTATTTCCCCAACCCCATGCGCCACCCAATCCTCTGATACTTTCCCTTCCCCACCTGCTTTTGTTCTCTATTTATTTTCCTCAAGGGACTCGTTGCTATTTTCCAGCATCCCTCAACCTCAACTCAGAGACTCTCCCTTCTCTTTACTTCCACCCCCTAACCTCCCCTTTTGCTCCAGGCTGATTATTATTCTTTCACAAACTAGCCCCATTCCAAGAGTCCTAGAGATACATGCAGAGTAGGTCCTACTGACTTTTACTGGTAATTACTTTCTATGACCAGCCTGTTTTGAATGCAGAATGACCCCATTTGCAGGGAACACACTACTGGTTATATGAGGATCAACTCTTCCCACAGGACGTATGACTAATTTCTATTTTCCCCCATCTCCCAGTGAGAAGCTATAACAACTGAGACCAGCCAGCAATGTGGCCATACTTAACTTCAGCACCGGTGAATGGGGAATCAGCTACTGCTACAACTGTGGATTGAAACCAGAGGTCCACTGTGAAATGTCTTCAACTTCCTGTTTTCCTCTCGCTCTGGTTACAATTCAGATGCTACAGTTAATCTCATAATGAGCACCTTCAAAAAACCTTTTAAAACATTTGTCCAGAGTATTTACTTTTTCTGACACACATTTGTAGCCCCCATGATACATGCTTTACTTGCCGAACACTCCAATCCCCATTCACTTGCCATTTTGCCCTCTTCCTTTTGCAGGTAACCCCCAGAATTAAGGTATGGTGGAATTCGACATCATTTCTAATCCTGACTCTTACTAGCTGTGTGGCTTTAGGCAAATAATACAATCTTTATGAAACTTGGTTTTCTCATCTATAAAATGAGGATGATGGCGGCCCCTCTTCTGCAGAGACATTGTGAGAATTACTTTAGCTAATGTATACCCATGCAGTGTGAAAGGCTTCACAAGTTGGTTTCTTCTCCCTCTTCACTCAGAATAAGGACCTCGTGAACCGTATCCACCATGGCAGCTTCCTCCACAGGAGAGCAATACTAGAGAATGCTGCTCTTCGTTCACAAATCCAAACTTCCTGTCTTCGAAGTCCAGTCATGATTAGTGGTAACTTTGATGTGTCAGGGGCAAAAAAAAAAAAATGTTTATAGGAAACTAGAGATCTTGTCTGCATTGCAAGTTAACTACAAAGAAGGAAAGCAAGACTCATTTTCAAAAAGTTGAGAAAAAAATAAGCTAACAGTGGGATGACTGCAGCACAAACTAAAATATCGTCAAGGTGAAGAAAGAGGAAACGTCCTGAAAAGCGCTGTTCATGAGAAATCATTTGTGTTGCTTTCTAAAATTTGAAATGGCTTCCTGAAACATATTTCTTACAATCCCTCCTGGAGAGAGCCTCCTCTTTTTGTTCGAATAGATAATATTCTTTTGTGGGACTAATATCATGTTTTTAAAACACTGTTGGTTGCTATGGCGACCTGATTGTGTGTGATAAAAAGAGCATGTATCGTTTCACGGAGTTGTTCCATGACTTCCCGCAGAATTTGGAAGTTTTCTCAGCCTACTGCTGGCGTTGCTGGTCGACTCTTGGCAGGGGTTTGTTTTCTGTTTTCCTCTGCAGCGTTCTTCTGTAGGTTTGCTGAGGACAGGATGCAACACCTGAGATTCTCTTGCTAGTGACCCAGAAAGTTAAGGGAGAGCGAGAGAAGATAGAGCTGACAGCAGGCCAG
Organism: Leptonychotes weddellii; assembly: GCF_054177405.1. Lineage (NCBI taxonomy): Eukaryota > Metazoa > Chordata > Mammalia > Carnivora > Phocidae > Leptonychotes > Leptonychotes weddellii. The sequence continues at coordinate 28,893,964 of NC_138371.1, forward strand.
GAACAGAGGTAATGATCACCCAGAGCTGCTGGGGTAGAGGTGGAAGACAAGCAGGTTTTCTGGGGTAGGCTGGAATGGTGATAGTGACATTCCAGAAGCAGTCTGAAAAGGAGCCCCTGGGCAGAAATCTTCATAGTGTCACCCACTGTACACAGCCCTGATGTGAAAATCTAGAGAACTGATTCTCAGCCTAGTTCAAACCCTGCTTTCCTCTGGGAACTTGGAGAAGTTCCCTAATGTCTCTGAGCCTCATTTTCTTATAAAATGTAAAAATAATTCCCAAGCCCCTTCTTTAGTCTTAATCATCTGCGATGGTAGGATCCTGAGTTAAACCAGGGCTTCCAAAAGTCTGATCCAAAGACTTACTGGACAATTTAAATCCCCAGGTCTTGCCTCCAATCTTATAAATGAGAAGCTCTGGGTCTGATGCACCTCAATCTGCATTTTTTCCAAATGCTCTGAATAACGACTGAACACAATAAATGCAAGAATAGCTATAATAGAGTACACCCTGGAAAGCAAAGATTTCCAAGAAGGGTCTGAATGTCAGACTTCTGACCATATAGAGCAGAGGGGTTTGAGTTCCTCTGAGAAAAATGTTTAGAAAATTAATGGCTACCCCTTTTGTGGGACCCAGTAGCCCCCAGTAACACTAAGTATCAGCCCCACACATGCCCAGGAATGGGGACAAGAGAATGAGAGAGTGTTAGAATGGAAACAGCAACTATTCTCAGGCTGTTCCTGCCCAGAAACTTCTGGGGAGGGTCACTAGAACATGTTTTATTCACACCACATTAGATGTATTAACTTTCTTGCTGATAGGGTTGTCAGGTCAAATATAAGGCATCCTGGTTTTTGGGTTTTGTGGGTTTATTTGTTTAAGGAGGTGGCAGGCTGAATCTGGCAAACCTACCTACAGACAGCTATCCCAGCCTGCAGGCAAGGTCACGTAAAGGAGAAAGGAAAAAACCTTGCCTCTCTCTCCATCAATAGGGTGTATCATCTTTCTGGTCTGATCAGAGAAAATTGACCTAAAATAAGAAAAAAATAAATAAAACAAGGCCCCCAAGGCGCCTGAGTCACATAATCTAAGCAGGTGCAAAAGAGAAGTGAGGCAATCGGAATAACTTTCCAGAGAAAACCATTTTCTCTTTTGCTTTGAGACCTCCCAAAACAATAACTTAAGTTCATAAACTCTTAAACTTCTTAGCTGGCGTTGCTCCAATTAACAGCACAGTGACATCAACATTTTGCAAGTTCAGTCTCAAGTAAATTGGGTATCCACTGTGAAGGTGGAAGAAGGCTCAGCTTCAGTATAAAAATATAGTCAGTTCTAGCAACAACCTATGGTTTAAAAAAAGAGAGAAGGGGAGTAACAATGAGAATTCATCTCCTTTCCCTTCTCAAAAGAAATTTTTAAAAAAAAAGATTGGAAGATTGGATTGAGATAAAAGTAAAATGTGTGAAGCAGGGTAGCCAGCTGGAGCTTACGTTCCAGAGTCTTGAAGGTTTAAGCCAAGTGATAGACTGACCCACACATAGTTCTGCTGGTCAAATGGGAAAGACATTCGACTGAGACCAAGAAAACACAGCCAGGTTCTACATAGAAGACAGTCCCAGATGTCCTAGCTCCCCAACTTTTCAATACGTTGATCCGAGCATCTTCTGTGTGCCAAAAGCTGTGATGATTCCTATTTTGGAGAAGTTCCCACTGAATCTAGGGAGAAAAGACATGCACATTTGAAATTATTAGGGATGAAACCAAGTATAGCTGTGAAACAGAAGGGGAGAGATCAACGTGGGCTTGAAGTGTCAGTGAATCTGATGCTGGATGCAGAATTTGAGATGAGTCTTGTTAGATGTGAAAATGAGGGCTAAAGATGTTTGGCGCTGAGAAATAGGGAAACAGAAAGTAGCAGAAATGAGAGTGCCATGTTGGAAGAAGGGAGGTGAGCGAGGTATGTGCTGGGAACTGGTAGGAGTAGGGGCTGAGTCAGGCAGCACTGATAGCTCTACCATGTTCCCTTTGTCACCCACATTCCTACCTGAGACCAGTGGTTCCAGGGAGAAGGGTTATGGTGCCCAGCCTTCTCCTCTCCATGGTGAACTAAGCCCTATTGAGATGAGTGGAGTCTTTGGGCTTCCCCAGGACCCTGATGCCAGAGTTGGAGATAGTGATGAAGATTGACATGCCAGGAAAAAGTCACTCCTCTGACTGGGGGGCAGTGAATCTCTCTGATCATTGCAAGTAACAGATCTACCCTCTAAAGAAAACGGGGATCAGAAAAGGCTTTCATTTGGTGCCCAGAAACCTCCCCAATTTGTTTTCTCCCCTTTGAGTGGAAGCCCAGGTCACAGTCTTTCTTGCCTTTTTCCTCTGCCATAGGGGAAACTTTTTAAAGCAGGATTATATCTTTTTCAAAATTGATAATGAGTAGAGAAGGCAATGCTTAACTCAATAACTAATGGTAGAATTTCAGGTAACAGTAGAGGAGATATTAAGCTTATTTAAAGTAGCCCATTGTCTAATGATGTCTGAAAGATACCTGAGAGGTCCTTTGTCTAAGGCCCTCTCTGTCATTTAAATTTGCCATCGACTATGGAAAAGAATTATCTCTCTAAAGACATATGAAGAAGTAGAAATAGTAACACACTATCCATTGGGGCTCCTAAATTGTGTGTTTCTTCGTGGCTTCCAATCAAAAGCCAAGAGAACAAGAGGTACAGTCTTCAACATAGTAGGGGCTCATTCTAGGTCATTGTGATTACTGTATTTTGAAAGACATATTCGTTTTTATTTTAAAAATCTTTATGGAATGCTCACTATGTGCTGTCTCATTTGTTTGTTAGCACCTGCAGGAAAAAAAAGGAGAGAGATAGAGAGAGAGCTATAGTGAGCAGGAGAGAGAGGAGGCTGCCCACACAGTGGTTGTCAAAATTTGATGGGTATAAGAAGAACTGAGGCACTTGCTGGGAGAGCAAACTCCTGGCCCCATCACCCAAAGCTTCTGATTCAGTACATCTGAGATTAAGCACTTGAATCAACATTTTTAGTAAGTGACCCAGTTGATTCAGTTATAGGTGGTCCCTGGTCACGCTGAGAAGTATTTCACAAGATAATAACAGGATGTAGAGGTCAAGAATAAGAAAACTTGAGAGGAAACCCAGTAGACTGAGGCTAAACATTGGTTAACCAAGAATCACAGAGGGCTCAGTGGGCCAGGCCCAGGTCTGCCAGCTGATGGCAACACAGGACCACAGCTATGTTTTCCCCACATGTGTGAAATAGTCCATTCAGAAGCCACAAGGGAAAGCTCCATTTACTATGGAAGCAGATCAGAATGGCTGCAAGGAACATGATTGACAACACAGGAGTTGCCATGGCAACGGTATGAGTTGAGCTGAGAAATTTATAGGCAAGAAAGAGGAGATGAGGAATTTGTGCTAGAGAGAATGTTGTGTGACTTATAAAGGCCTTATGCTGTTCCTGCTTTATATTTCAAATAGATGGGAAGAAATGAAAAGGACAGAGGAGGAGTTCCTTCCAAGAATGGCTTGCAGGTAATGGCTGCCTCGTGAAGCATTATTTACCTTTTTATCAATCTGTTCCCAGTATTCCTAATAATGGAGACTCCACCAGCTGCTGAATGAATCCATTAAAAACAAACTCAAACACAATATTCAGATGCATGGAAGATAAAGACAACTCTGGAAAATGACCACCACAGATTTTTATTTAATTAAAAATATTATACATGTTGTTGCATTTTCATGGAAAATAGTGAGTTAAAAAACACCAACAGTGTTAGTTTTCGGAAACCCTCATCTCCCCACCCTGCCACCTGCTGCTGATTTCCATCCACGGCATTAACCATGTGTAAGGAATTGGGGCTCTCGTGAAACTAGAGCTCCCTGGAAGTTCATACCTACAAGAGTCCCGGAATGAGCCATTTACTTGACGATGGTGTTCTATGGAGTTAAACCAGATACACCAGTCTTGACTCCCTTGCAAACCTTTGAATGGAGCTAACATAAAAGCCCAAAGCACATGTCAACACCAATTCAGCCCAATGTGGCTACAGGAATCAGCTACGACCTCATCCAGTTTCCAAGCCAGTTACCAAGTGACTTTGTATTCTACCTGGTGTATTAGTGTCCTGAGCCCCTCCATAAAACTTCCCCTGAACCCCTGGTGGGAAGACACTGCCATATAGTGTTTATATTGAAACCATCAGCAAATACACAAAAGCACATGTGACCCCCATGCACAATACTATCAAATAAAAAATATATATTGGTACAATACAACCTTTGGAATCACTGGCTAGAATATAGCCATGTGAGTATTTTTAAAGTCTTCATGTAATTCTACACTTAAGAAAAATAACACAAAAATTTACCTTGAAAACATCACTTCAGCTATAAACTTCTCACATGTAAATACAAAGTGTGTACAATATCTCCTCTCCCTAACTCCCTTCCCTTGCTTTCTTTGGACTGCACCACTCCCTAACCTATATACCTGACCCCACATCATAATGCTGCATCCCCATATTGCTCTCAAGTGATACTTTTACTAAAATTTGATCTGATGTGACAGAAACATCCTGGCTCTGTTTTCTTGCACCTTTGCTTTGAATTGTAGTACACTTCATTTGGGTTCTGCATCCAGCTCTATATTAAAGAGAGATAAATCCCCCCCCAAAATATACAAACAAGCAAACATAGCTGGATAGCACAAAGTTAGAATTGCCTCAGCTCTTAGAAACTGGAAAATGTTCTTTCTTCTTCATAATGGTCTCTCAATTGATGGGAATAAAATAAGGCTGAAATTGCTTTTCACATTCTGGCTCTGTTGGGGGCATTTTCACATAGACCCCTGTAGTAAGAGGGCTTCTTTTCTTTAGCTGCCAAACACAAAAAGAAACAGTAATTATTATTGAGAAATACAGAAGCCATTTCTAGCCGTAATGAGACTCAACAAATATTGGGTCCCTACCCCATTGAAAAAGTGAATGTACACATACAGAATTATAAGCCCCAGGAGATTTTCTTGATTCAGCTATTATAATTCACTTTAGATAAATCACTCTGTGCTACTGATGTAAAATAGCAATCATTTTCCCTGACTGCTAGAGAGGAGAAAGGGACTTTGAGAAAGCTTTAGAAAGAACACCCAAAATGCCTATGGTAATTGACTACATCTTATCTGTGAGGGCAAGAGCTTGATAAGATAGTAAACTTCAGTTACTCTGTTCTAGAGCTGTATTTCTCATCTCCACTCCTCATGTACTTTTTAGTCCGCCTCGGTTCCCAATTTTTATCCCCTCAGTAAATTGAGATTCTAGTCTACTTGTCTGTGTGGCAATTTCTAGCAAATGAGGTAGGAAGAATCTACAGCAATAGAACAGGTTGAGTAGAGGGTCTTGGAATCGAGTTGAAGGAGAGGGAAGGTAGAGGAGGAGAGGATGAGAGGCCCGGAAGGAGAATTTTGTGGCGACAAAGCTAACCATAGGCAGAGGGGGCTGAAAGAGACCATTAGAAAGAAATCCTGACAGGAGGCCTGATTTTGTACCTCCATCTCTTCCAACAACTGCAATAAATAAAAACTGGTGTTCTCATTTACTGGGCTGGAGGGGAAGGCAAGACTTCCCATTTCAGCAGACTGGGTGACAAGGAGCCCTGAAAAGGTGTTTTGTGGACAGCTACAGCTTGGACAAGGATGGCACAAGCAGGGCGGCCCCAAGAGATGGCTTCCAGGTGAGGTAGAGGGACGCTAAGGGGGAGAATAAAACCCATCCAGGTGGTCTTCTATAGCAGCATTTGGCCCAACCTAATCTTATGTTTCAGGGTTATTAAGTACAATTGTCTTGAAGACAAAGAGCAAAACAGCTGCCCCATGTTGTTCAAACGGTTACTCAAACTGAAACCCTGTTGAGAAGCACACAAACACAATGTCAAACACACTCCTCTAAAGTGTTAGTCATCCTGAAACCTCAAAGGCCAATGCCAAGAGTTCTGGTGAGTTCTTTACCACTGTCCTTCCTTTACCACCGTTCCTCATTTATTGCCTCATCTCAAGAAAACTGAACTCAGCAGCGTCATTTGGTCAGTTGCTCTCACTGAAGGCGTCCCCACCAAAAGTGGTGTGTTGTCGGCACTGCACTCACCATTTTGCTCAAAGAAACAGCTGTGATGAGGAAGCTATAAAAAAACAGCCCCGAACTGACTGCTGCAAGGATCCAGAGGAGGAAGTCAGAATCTGGGCAAGGTTCAGGATCTACAACAGAAAACAAAGCAGAGCTTCCTTGAGACGCTCTTTACACTTTAGGACCCTACTCCCCCCACTAGTGAGAAAAGGAAGAGGTTCTGGAAGAGCTTCCAACCTCGGTGTCCACCCCTAAATAGTATTGTTAGTCCACAGGTAAGTCTGGCTACTGGAGGCCACTTCCCCAAGAATGTCCTATCAAAAGCCCAAGTCCAAACTTCATGATGGTTTATCACTTCCAGAATGAATGCCCCAACCTCCAGTAGAAAAAACACTATCCCCAACCCATTTTATTTTTAGTCAGAATGTTGTTTGCGTGACCACCCATGTTAACCAGACTACCCTGTGGTATACCAAAGAACTCCTAAAAAGAATTTCCATAATCCTAAAATGAACCACCTGAAGTTAAGGAACAAAGCTGTTTTTGTGCCGAGAAGACAGCAATGCAAAAGGTGTCAGCTTAGTGATATGGTTTTGCTCACCGATGACATAAATCTGGGTTCCATTGCCCATGCCTACATAGTAGGGTGGTGGGTACATGAGCTCCACCTTGCAGATGTAGAGCCCCGTGTCCATGGCCCTCAACCCTTGGATGGTGAGGTTCACTTTGTTTCCACTGGAGGTGCCAGTGCAGGTGGAATCATCTAGGAAAGCCAACTCATCCTCCACTGTGTATGTCGCGGCGCAGACTTCAGTCACCTGGCTGCTGGTCTGCCGCAGCACTGACACCCGGACCTCGGCAGCATTGCCTGAAGACCCGTACTCACACACAAAGCTGGCAACACCTCGGCTGCTGGCCAGAACCACTGCAGGCTGGGCCACGTGCATCCCTAATAAGAGAAAATTAGAGGGAACTAAGCAAACTCATGCTCACCTACCACAAGGCTCAGGCAGAATCTCCAGCTAACAGAAGTTGATCTTTGATGGGCACCTTCCAGCGTCACCTTTCAGCCCTTCGCTCCCTTCAACAAACACTCCCCATCCCTTTGCTTCTCCCCCCAACCCGTCCCCTCAATCTCTTAGCTGTCTTCCAGCTAATCTCCAGAAGGTGTTTCCTTATTGTACAAGAATTTCCTATAGCGGGAAGAACACTGATGTGACAAACTGAAGGCTTGGTCCTACCATGAAATATGTGATTTGGGGCAAGTCATGCCTCCCCTGTAGCCTTCATTTTCCCCTCACGTGCAGAAAGAGGGGATTAGGTCAGATGATAACAGAGTGCCTTCTACCTCTGGTATTCTAAGGTTATCAGAGAACTACAGGAACTATAATGAGCAGTAGGGGAAATTTTGTAGGTTGAGGTACAGAATCTTGCCTTACCCCTCAGTGTAAACCTCACAAACCTCTGCCTACCTTACCTGGTCCTGTCCCTCTCTCAGGCATAGTGGCTGAACCCTGGATCACTAGGCCAGCCACCACATTCCCTGGCATTATTATCAGAGAGAGGGATGCTGCTAGATGAAGGAAGCCACAGAGGAGAGGGCCCCGGGTCGTTTCCTCTGTAGGCTGAGGCAACCCTGCTGTTAACTTCTGTGGGCTTCCCCCGCCACCGCCACCACCTCTTCCGCCACTCTCTCTCCTTCACTCGAACACCCTCGTGCTCCTTTGTTCTTTCTCCTTCTGGCTTCAACAGGATAAGGGAGGCCAGCTCTCCATTCAAAAAGGCTCTTGTCGTCTACAAAATGGTAGCTTTGTGTCAAACCTTCCTGTAACTAACCTGTCCCCTCTCTGGCCGATCACACAAGTGACACTCAAAACTTGGATGAACCATGTCACTCATTCTGTTCAAACCCTTTAATGCCTTACATACCATTGACTGCAAAGACAAATAAACTAAGTGCCATTTATGTCCTCCATGATCCAATCCCAACCTATCACTCCAGTCTGCGTCTCTAGGACACCTCTTCCTGTGTATAAATCACTCTACAGAAATCACTCTATCACTAGTCCTTTCTAGTGATATTCAAGAGGACTGGACAACATCTGTCCTCAGAAGAGAGAACAGTATGATAGCAGCCATTGCTAGGGTTAATCCAGCAGCCCCGGCCGGCTAGATAACAGTCTTCTTCCCCAACCCTCATCCCTGTCTATTAGATCAGCATTGCACTGTTATAACTCCATTGCAGTATTTAATCATGTTCTACCCTGTATTAAAGTTTTTTGTGCACTAATCACACCTCTTGAAACGTCTGCCTTTGGCTTATAAACTCCTGGGAGCCACCATTAGAACTTGCCCATATGAGCACTTGATAAGCTTTATTGTTTTAATGCTAAGCCTGAAGAAAACCAAGTTTCCTGTCCTCCCCCCAGACAAATTCCCAGTTATCACCACTAAATCTGGTCACACTCATTTTTCAGTGGAGAATCTCAGTTACAGGTTGAGGTAAATTTTCTACAAAGTAAAGGTAATTACTTCTAAGAGTATTTAATCTTTACATGTTCAAAACATATAGAATAGGAAAATGTACATGAGTATATCTTATCTGGTAATAATTTAATCATCAAATATCTTTTGAGCACCTAAGATATTTCATATAAACCACATGGTTTCTTAACTGAGACAGCCTCGAGAGAAATAAAGTTGAAATTCAGTGAGAATACTCACCATTTTATGTTCTATAGCAAACCTGGTATCAACCTCTAAAGAGCTTTATTTTATCTGAAACCTGGGGAATCTGCATCCGAAGTCCACAGATAGGTCAGGTGGCTGTTAAGTATCTTATGCCAAACAGACTGATGGTTTTCTTTGTCTTTCTTTCTTTCTCTCCTTCTTTTATTTATTTATTTATTTATTTATTTATTTATTTTTGGTTTTACAATTTCAAACTGCTTTCATTTTTTAAGTAATTAGCTAACTAGTTTATAGAATTGACTGAGTACCTTAAAACTCTGACTTGAGTAAAGAAGGCTTAAATTTTAAACAAGCTGATTCATTTATAAAAGTGAATTAGAAAATCTTAAAATCGTAAATTGGGTAGGAAAGAAACTTTATATGATTCACTTAAATCCATGTTTTTTAAAAAGGAAATCCTCGAGTTCACCCTGATTCCAAACTTAAATGCATTAAGGGCTACGGATATCTTTCCTCTCTTAAATCGTTTAACCTTACGTATTTTCTTCCAATCTTATAGAAGTGTCTGAAATTGCTCATCTCCCAGACCAACTCAGATGTATTCATTAAGCTCCTAGTCAATGCCTGGTGCTGTGCTATGAGCTCTAGCTCTGCTTATTTGCTGCTGTCAGCTTTCCCTTCCCTGCCTTGGAGTACAGAGCCATCCAAGCCAGGAGTTTTAGCTTTAGCTTCTGGCTTTGTTATAAATCACTGTCCTTGACTGCTAAAAGAAATGAAACGCAGGTGGGAGAAACCCCTCCTCCACCTTCATCCTCCAAAAGCCTCACTCACCTTTGGAGAAGACAGGGATAAATAGAAGAGAAAACAGAGCCGTGCAGGGCCAGGTCCTAGAAGCCAGGTCCCGCTGAGCCCCATGCCTCCGGAATCCAAAGCAAGCCATGGCTTTATGGGAGCAGTGTTCGGGTCTTCAGGAAGCAGAGTGAAACCTTTCAGGATCCTGAAGCTTTGATATGTGTTTGAACCCACACAGAATCAAGGACTTTATATAGCTGGCTTTGATCCCAGGTATGTACTATGCATGTGCACACACAGAGGCACCTGAATAGAAAGCCTTTTTGTTTTGGTTTTACGAGAAAGGAAGCCGTGGGTTTAGCTGTTACGTCGAAAAGATAACCTCAAACACTCAAAGTAAAACTGAACAAAACAAGCCAATCCATGGATGGAAAATGCACTCAATTTGAAACTGAAGCTTCTTGTTCACTTTGAGGATAGGTGGAGACTTGGAGAATTTCCTGGAGTGCAGGAGTCTCCCTAGGTCCCAGTTAGTCCAATTATCTAGGCATCTTTTATCAGCTAATTTACTTCATTCACATCTCCAAAACTGCTATGTTGCTGGTCTGAGCCCTTGGCCCATGACAGCATTAGTCTGTGGACATCATTAATAAAAGCTCTGCGTTCACCATCCCTGGCAAGTTTACAAACATGAGTTTATTTCTCCAAACTCCATTTAGCATTTTGTTGAGAGAAAAATACCAAAATCATGAGAAATAAATGAATTTGCCTCTGGTTTACAGATTAAGAAAGAATTCAGGTATTCTTGAAAGCCTTAACAAAGACAAAACAGACTTGGAGAAGGTCCAGAAAAAGTTAGCCAAAATGATCCAAGAGATTCAAATCTTCCATAAAATGACAGACTTGTTTTTCTTTCTAAAGGGAATTTTTCAAGCATAAAATCCAAGAGCTAAGATTAAATATGACTGAAGTTCTTAAATTTAAGAAAACTGTAAACAGGGCAAGTGTTCATCTTGTAAGAGAATACTAAACATTGGGGACCACCTCCCTTAATACTGAGGAGTTTTCATATACTTGAATAACGAAAAAGACATTTATTGAGAACCTGTGACATGCCAGTGATAACGGTATGTGCCCTTAGATTGAATGATGACTGGACAAAACATAACTAACGCCTTAAGGGACTTCTAGAGGACTGACATGCAAACAGACCATTACAGCATGGAATATGGTGTTTGCCTACTTCAGCTCTACCCTTTATGGTTTCCCATTGTCCATATGGCTCAGCACAGCAGAGGATGCTCTATAGAATATGGACCTAATGCCTCTCTTTTTAGCCTGGCTTCCAGCATTTCCTCACATGCCTCCTTCCTCTGCTTGTCCTTTCTCCAACACACCTCTTTTGGGTCTCATCAACTTTATCCATGCTGTTCCAATGCCTGTTTTCTCTTATTTAATCCTCCTCCTCATCCTCCAGGGGTTAACTAACGTGATAGTTCCTCCAGGGAGCCTTTACTGAGGCCCTTTTCTATACTCCCTTAGCCATTGGTTCAGCCTGTGGAAGTCAGAAAGGGTTTCTCAGAAAAAGTAAAACCTGGGATGCCTGGGTGGCTCAGCGGGTTAAGCGTCTACCTTCAGTGCATGTCAGGATCCTGGAGTCGTGGGATTGAGTCCCGCTTCCAGCTCCTTGCTCAGTGGGGAGCCTGCTTTCTCCCTCTGTCTGCCACTCCCCCTGCTTGTGCTCTCTCTCTCTCTCTCTGACAGATAAATAAATTTTTAAAAATCTTAAAAAAAAAAGAAAGAAAGAAAAAGTAAAACCTGAGCTTGTTATTGAGGACAAGAGCAAGGGGTGGGTATTGAGACAAAAAGGATAGCATGTGCCAAGATTGGAAAGGGCATAAAGCATTCATTATGGCCAGAGGACAAGTCTAGTTTGGTAATCCACAGTAGGTGGAAGCTGATGTTCTTGGCACTGAGGGCCAATGCACCAAAAGGAGCAAATTAGCATGGCTGAGTTCACATCCTAGGGAAATTTCCCCTTACACAGGAGAAGGGGTGGGGAGGATAGGTTCAAGGAGGAATAAGATAGAACCAGGAAAACCAGGAAGGAGGCTATCGCAATACCCCAAGCAATCAGGAGTTGGCAAACTTCTATAAAAGGACAGACAGTAAATATATTAGCCTTTGCAGGTCGTATGGTCCCTGTTTCCACTACTCAACTCTGCTGTTGTAGGGTGAAAACAACCACAGAAAATACATAAATGAATGGACATGGCTGTGTTCCAATAAAACATAATTCACAATATCAGTCATGACCCAATAGAAAAAAGAACATTATTTACAAAAACAGGTGGAGGCTGGATTTGGCCTGCAGACCTTGGTTTGCCAATTCCTGGTCTAAACTAAGGAAATGACAACAGTGGTGACAAAGTCCCTAAGGGGACTAATCCAAAAGCAGTGAATGGATGGAAAACACCAGATTTATGGCTTGGGAGTTACTGCGGTACTGCCAAGAATCGTTCAAATGTTTGTCAATATTATCTCATTCAAGTCTCAGAACAACCCAACAAGGCAGGGATTACGGTTTTTCTCAATTTATGAAAGATAAAACCAGCACACTGAGACTTGAGATTTATCCAATCCCCCATAGTCAGTGGTAGAGCCAGGATTTGAAGGCAGCGATGCTGTTAATCACTACACTAAAGCGAAGGCTTTAAGGTCAAAGGGAACTAGATTTGAATCCTAGCATGAAAACTTCCTAGCTGTTGATCTGGGCCTCAGAGCCAAATGTCCTCCAGAAAATAGTGACTATATCTCAAGACTATTGCAAGGATTAAATGAGATAATGCATGCAGCATGTATAAATGACCTACTGTGGTGTCTGGACATTCAAGAAAAAGGACTCCTTTGTCTTTATAGAGTCATTGAGAAAACAGAAGTACCGTTTCTTAGAATAAGGAACTTAGGAAGAGCAGATCGGGAAGTGAAGATGATGAGTTCCCTTTGGCCACATGGACTTTATCTACAGATGGTAAGGTGGAGAGACTCAAAAGTAGTTGCCAATGTGGTCTGGAACACAGGAGAAAGATCTGAGCTAGAGACATTAGTGTAGACAACCATGAAGCCACTGATGAAAATTTCACAGACAAGTCTTCACAGAGGAACACTCTATAAACGTTTGTTAAAGGAATAGATAAATGAATGAAAACAGTTTAATATAAGAAGACATGAGGGTTGTAATAGGAACTTTCAAAGAAGTTTACCAGGTCCCCTAATTATACGTTCATGACACTATTTCTGCAACAGCAAGAAAATGCAATCATTCTGAAAAACATTAGGTAAAAAGAATGTTGGTGAAAAAGATATATTCACGTGTATCATCCCATAGATTATTTGATAATTACAAAGGGAAAAAGATAATAGATAAATCTAGCAGACACCGCCTTAACCAAGGGCTCAAACTGAAGATCAATCACCCCTGATGAGACATTTTGATATCTTGTGACTCCAGATTTAATGCTCGGAGAACACAACATCTCTGTAGTATTATTGACAAAATTGGTTAAACTGAATCTAATCATGGAAAAAACAATTAGGCAAATCCATATTGGGATCATTCTACAAAATAACTGGCTTTCAGAATGGGCCTTTGAGTCTTCAAAAATGTTAACATCATGAAAGATTAAAAAAGAAAAAAAAAACCTAGAAAATTGTTCTAAATTAAAGGAGATTAAGGAGGCATGACAATAAAATCCAATGTATGATCCTTGGTTAAAAAAAATAAACCACTATAAAGCACGCTATTGAGACACTTGGGGAAATTTGAATAGAGACTATATTTGAGAATAACATATTAATGTTAAATTTGCTGGGTGTGATCATTTAACTGGGATTATGTAGGGAAACATCTTTTTTTAGATGATATTTGCTTAAGTATTTAGGGATAAAGTCTCAGGCTGTCAGCAAGCAACTCTCAAATGGCTTAGCAAGAATAAGTGTGTATGTTTGTGTTATTACAGAGAGAAAAAGAATAAAACAACAGTGACAAAATGTTAACAATTGGTGAATCTAAGTGAAGAGTATATCTGTGTGTTCATGGTACTATTCCTATAAATTCTTTGTACGATTGAAATTTTTCAAAGTAAAAAGTTGAAAGTAAAAATTGTAAGGCCACTATTACTCTGATAGTTACCATACCACAGATAAGCAAACTGAAATTTAGAGAGGAAGCGACTTGTTCAGGATTATTCTCCATCCCCTTCCTTACATCCGTTTTCCTCCTGGGAGACAGACCCCCATGGACCACTAGGTTCCCTGGCAGAACGGCTTCTGGAAGGGATCAGCAGACGGGAAGCTCCCGAAGAAGATCCAAAGGCAAGAGGATGGAGGTCAGAGTATTTCTTCCCTGCTCTCTCCCGGATTCAGGACCTCATCTATGGCAGTAATGGTAGCCCTGCGTAACGACAGCTTTTGTCAGGTACCCCCTAGCCCTCCTATGAGCCAATTCTCACTGTTTCTTCCCCTGGTCCTTTCAGCCCTGGGAGTGGACCAGCTTCCAGCGTTGCTAGCAGCTGTGTACATTAGCATCTTCTTTTCCTTACCCTCCTTATACCTCTTAAAATAGTCCTTTTGCTGACTCTCTTATTTGAACCACCTGTTTCCTGTAGAGACCCTGGTTGATCCAGTCCCACAGTTGGTAAGTGGTTAAAACTGGATTTAAATCCTGGTCTCATTCTCATCCAGTATTTACTTTTTCCCTATTATCTCATGTACAATAATAACATGTTGTCTTTATTACAGTCAAACATGCAATTCTGTCTGCCCGCTTTCAAATTCTATTTCCATGACACTCACACATTCACCCCACATATAACATCTAACTAGGGTCTCCTTTGTACATAACAGGTGATGGAGAATTTCTCCATTTCAATTTAGGTCTCACCCTTTTTCTTTCTTTTGCGTCTCATTTCCAGCTCTGGGAAAAGTGAGAGTAAGTAAGCATTCTTTGATCAGGGGACTGACAGACACTAATGAGCGCAGCACAGTGGAGAAGAGCATGGCTGGGGTCAGACATGAGTTCAAATCCTGACTCTACTCCTTACTAGATGTGTGATCTTGGATACAGTTTTTTAACTTCTCTGATCCCGAGCTTCCTCCTCTGTAAAATATAGCTAATTATGGTAGCTATCTTATAGAGTTATTGTGATGATTCAATGAGACTATGCCAATAAAATGTTGAAAACTGGCCTAGAATATAGTATGAGCTTAGTAAATGTTAGCTTATATATTAAATACAGAGAAAACTATGGATTTCACACTTCAGCTGTTATATGATGAAGGGATGGTACATCAGACTCAAATCATTATCATTTCTAATGAATGGATGGTACCTCAGACTTAAATCAGGGACTGACTATTCTGATACACACCTACTATCTGCTGTTATCAATGTTCCCATCAGTATCTGAAGCCAAATAGTTTATTATAAGCTACTGGTTGAGTCTGAAAATTCAAAATACCAGACATAATCTAAGAATTATGTAATGTGAGCTTTCAGTTATTCAGTGGTTGAATACTCAAATGTCTGGGGGTATTCTATCCTTGGATATATTCATTTCAGAGTAGAAAGAGGAAAGTCAATTTTGTTATTTACTTTTATCGCTCCAATAAAAAAGGGGTGGGGTTGGTGGTAAAGGAAATGAAAATAATTGGCTAAAATTAGGACTTGGGGATTCACTGTGATTTCATTTCCTCACTATCTTCCTATATCCTACCAGTCTGAGTAAACTTCAGACTGGTTTTGTAGTACTCTTGGTGGTTCCTGGATTTGAAAGATCTCTCAAGATTTGCATAATTGACAGTGATGCGTACAGTGAAGTGTGTTCAGAATTCCAGATGAGATACAGTTTGGGTAGGGTAACTGGATTGTTTTACCTAATTGTAAAGCTCCTCTGAATTCATAAAGCTCATTCTGAGCTTAATTGGACTTTTCAGTTTTTTAAGCTTATTTTTTTTCCTAAACCTCCTCCTATTATCCTTTCCCCAGCTAGTTCACCCAAAAAACCAACCTTTTGTTGAAAGACGTGCACCTGGCATTACTGCAAAACATCCTTTGCTTGATGGTTTCAGATGTAATGGGAGGAATGAAAAGTCTAATATTTGCATAGCGTGCAGTTTCAGGACATCCCATTACGTTGAGCCTATTATCATGCCTAATTAAGGTTATATACTCTGCTTTTGTGCTAATTAGCTCATCACAGTACAAGTCCTTTCAAAATCGACTTCAGAGGAAAAAGAAAATCATCTACCCAAGTGATTGCTAAAGAAGGACCTGTCAATCATCTCACTTCGAAAGAGAGCTAAGAGAAAGGAAATGATATGCAAAGTGACTGGAAAGAAATTTTAGCTTCATTACCATTAAAGGGTGAAAATTGGGCTGGGCAAGAACTCACTTAAATAAACGTGGTAGATTAATTTTCAGTCCCTAAGGAATTGTTATCCACATCATAAAGTCAGGTAAAACCGGATGCTTCTGAGCTGTGGACCTTCCAACAACCCCTTAGTGGGGAAATAGAATCGATTCCTGCTGGCCTTTCAGTCTACATTGTCCCCTCGCTAGGGGGAAAGTAGAAAGGGTTGTTGGGGAAGCTAAGTTTTATTTGCTGATCTGAATGACAAAATGAAATGTCAAAGCTGCTTCAGTTGAAGGTTAATCCTCACCTGTCAGAGCTTTACTTATGTAGAGATGAAAACAAATATTTTTGAATGAATAAATGACAAAGTTAACTGTGGTCAAAGCAATTCGTAGGGGGAATCTGTGTTCTACTTGTCCAAGCTCCTTACTTTATGCAAGTAAATCTTTTTAAATATCTTATCTCCATTTATGTATAATGGTCTCTTCTGGTTTTAGCCATTGTCCCTCAATCTCCTTAGGTTCTCACACCTAAAAGTAAAATTAAAGTTGGATTGTGTTTTATTCTTAATCTTTCACCCCTGTTGCAACATAGCCAGCCATGAATAATTTGGGTAAGTGACTTTACCAAAAGCCAAGAATAAATGTTTTCAAAATAGGAGACCTCTTTATTTTACAGACCAAAAAACTGATGCTGAGAGGTTAATTGACTTGGCCAGGATCACACATTTAGATTTTATTCTTGTGCATCTAGATCTTATTTCTTCATCACCAAGAAGAAATAGAAAGGGAAGGGTAAACAGTCTGATCTTTGACCTATGATGCACCCCAGTTCACCTCACCTGAATGGTACACTCAAAATGTACCTCGTTTCCATTTGGAACAAGTTGAGATATGCCAGTATCCTTTCCATTTTACAAAAGTAGAAATGTCCCAAGTCACTAATGTTTTCTTGTCTTAGCGCAAGGAGAAGGAAAGCTTAGAGTGTGATTAAAATTTTTCTTTAATGCTGAATAACCTACCCAATCCCAAAGAGTTACAAGCTCTCTCTAAAGAGTAACATTGGAAGTGTCAAACATTTGACGGGATCCATTTTTCCCGTGATATTTGTGGCTGGTATAATCTCAGCCTCAAGCACTTATTTCAGTTTCTTGGTTACAGAGACAATCACTGTTTTCATATTTTGAGCTGTGTTATCTCTAACCTTACTGCTACTGCAGCACTTGAATGATTTCAGGCCATAACCTCCTCCACACCTCCAGTTCATAGGAAACTGTTATATTCACACCTTAAGCATAGAAAAGGAGCATCTTTACTCCTTTGCCATGTGAGCAGTAGCAGCTGTGATATGGAGAAATGTGTGTTAGATAAGAAGGAACACAGTGTTTTCACGCAGCCTGTTGCAGGTATTGAATCCTAGAAGAAATGTTAGTGAGTTTTGCTCTCCCATTTTATAGATGAGAAAACAAAAGCCCGGGGTGTGTGGGGGGGTGATTTACCCAAAATTACATGGACAGCCTGTTGGTGGCAGAAATAAAATGAGGCCCCAAAGTCCTTAACTCAAATTCTCTTCTCACTATGCCTTTGCCATCATTCACCATCTTCCCAAGCCCTCTTAAACTAACATGGCTTCTGGCTCTAATTTCCTGCAAGTTTGCAACTTGAAGCCCAGCTCCACCAAACCTCCTGGTAGGTTTTAGGTACCTGGAAACACAAATCAGCAAATCAGATTTTGAGTAAAAATTAAAACTTACAGTCTCATAGCAGCACCAATCACAATAGCCAAAAGATGGAAACAACCCAAGTGTCCATCAACTGATGAATGGATAAACAGAATGTGCTATACCCACGCAATGGAATATTACACAACCATAAAAGGGAATGAAGTACTGATGCATGCTTCAATACCGATAAATCTTAAAAACATTGTGCTGCATGAAAGAAACCAGATACAAAATGTCACATATTGTATGATTCCATATATTTGAAATACCCAGAATAGGCAAGTCCTTAGAGACAGAATGCAGACTATTGATTGCCCAGTATTGTGGGGAGGGCGGGAATGGAGAGTAGCTATTTGATGGGTACAGGTGATGAAATGTTCTTGAATTAGATAGTGGTGGTGGTTGCACAACATAGTGAACACTAAATATTACTGAATTATATAATTTTAAATGTTTAAAATGGTAAATTTTTATTTTGTATGTACTCCACCCCCACCCACCCCCCACACACACAAATATTGTCATGCTGATGGATTCAACTGGCATTCACCATCTTGGAAAGCATCCCATTGGTCTTACAATATGTATTGGCTATACTTTTTGCTTTTCTCTGAATGTAAACTGGACAAAATCTGTAGCCAAGTTGGCTTCTTTCCACGTATAAAAAGAATGAACTGGTAAATGCATCATTAACTGGCTGAGGCAAGGGAGAAGCATTCTTGTTTTTCCTCATCATCTACAACTCTGACCACGCATCACACTGAATCATAACCAGCCAGAATCTGAGGTATGGATCATTTGGCTTTGGCTTTCCCTGGGCACAATTTTCTAACAGGTTGCTTAGTTGTGGAATAACTAAATGAGATGAAGAGAGGCCATGTAGGAAATTTTGGCTCAGTGAACCGTATTATTCAAGTGTGTTTTAGGAGAATATAATTTAGGAACAGCTGGTTGCATTTAGCAGCTTTCCTTACAAGGCCCCATATCATGGATTATGCTCTAAGAGGAAAATCTCTGTCCCAGAGCTTCATCCATGAGCAGGAAACTAAATAATTGCACTTACATGGGCCCATCAAGGCCTGCTGAAGGCAGTAAGAGTAATGCACTGAAACGAAAACCCAGGGTCTTTTTTGTCTGGCACATACATAGAGCCAGCTTCTGCACTCATCTAAGAGAATCATGTTACAGAAATGACATGGACTTTAAAACCCTGAGGAATGCATTGCTTATATTTTTGTTGTTTCTCAACATTATTTAAGTTCATTCTGATCACGTAAGTTTCTTACCCTAAGTGCAAACTTTGCAGTTCCAGCCATTTGTGTTATTTGGTTAAAAAATACCAACAAGTAGAATCCACAACAAATGTTTGTTTCCTGTCCTATCAAAATATAAACAGGTCAAGAAGTGTCAGTCAACTATATCCCCTGCATTTCACCCTTTGGATAAGATAGACAAATGTGTACTAAAGAACATATGAGGTTGTTAGAAATTTTTAATTCACAGTACAAGAAAGATAAAGGAAGTTGATTTTTAAAAATTAAATCTTTGCTACTGGAATTTATTATCCTGATTTATAGGACAAATTCAGCAACTAAGTTTATGGTGATAAGTATTATTGAGCAAATGCAATTTTTTTTCTTATCATTTGGAACCACTGTTTTTATTTGAGAAAATAAATTACTTCCAAATTCTCTGACTCTCTCTAGATATCCAGGCCTTCTTTTAATTAGCCTCATAAAATGTCTATGTAAGTGAATGTCCCTTGTAAATCTTAATATATTCATTGACTTCAATATTTCCCATAGCAAAGAAAAACTAGAGAGAAATCCTCAAGATTTTTATTTTAAGAGAATGGAAGTAAAGAGGAAAATGAGAAGAAAGAAGGATAAGAGAAATGAGAAGCAAATGGAGTGGAGAAAGACAAAACAGAAACTTTAAATGAAGGATAATTTGCATATATTCAAAGAAATACCAATTCTGACCCATCTGACAGAATTAATCAGCCATAAGAGAATATTGGTTTTGATTGTGGGTGGAACTCTCATAAAATTCCAAAAACCTCTTGAAATCACAAAACCCCAAAAAAGATGCTCCGCTAGATGTTTTTATACAAAGAATGTACAGATAATGTCACTCTAGTACTAAATTTAGCAAATAAAATGATTGTGATTGATAAGACTCATAGAACCTTTTTAAAAAGTCTTTAACTCAAATTACTGCAGCATAAACTCTTAGAATTAGAAACTCTTAGATTTAACCATATTTCTATGACACTGGGTTAAACGATAATTTTTTAGATTTATAGCAGTTTGGGATGTCACCAAGATTCAGGGCCTCAAACCCTGTTGTTCCTGCACACAGACTTCAATTTGAAGTTTTAAAGATCGAAAACAAATCTATAAAATTTACAAATCATTTTCTATAAGATATTTTCAATAAATTCTGGGCCAATTAATCTTCACCACTGTATTTCCCAGCAAACATTCAGCCAAGCCAAAACACATCAGGGGAAGATAAGATTTTCTCACACTCTCTAATTCGGATTTATTGTTTCAGATTTGGTTATAAGCAAATAAGGAATAAAATGCATAAAATGGTGACATGAGATTTCAGAGTTTGAATTACAGATGTGGTTCTAATGCTACCTAAATGGAAATCACTTTCATCATATAATCATATAATCTCACTAGAGTTTAATTTTCTCATCTGTATATTTTCCCCTTCGTGATATGTAAATGGAAAAAGCAGGTTAGAAAATTATATTTAGAATATGATTCATTTTGTAAAAATAAAGTGAAAATACATGCAGAATTATATACAGCAGCATGCGAACCATGATTATTATAGAATTTTTATTTTCTTATTTCATCTACCTATATTTTCCATCTTTTTGAATGTATACGTATTATTTGTGATTAGAAAAATAGAGAAGATATTACAAACAATAAAAGTCAAAGTTTTCTATTGTTTATAGCACACTATATATCAGTTCATCAGAACTTGAGCACTCCTGTTTTTGTAAAAAGCTTAAAGACAACAAGATATGAATTTAGTTTCTTCTCTTTCATGCAGAGGTTTGAAATCCAAGAGTAGTTTATACAAGAACACTAGTTTCTGAAATATCAACCAAAGAAGCAATTTCATCAGGGCAACATACTGTACCAGCTTCTCTACTTTCATTACCCCACTGGCATCTCAATAATCTGAAGCACTTCTCCTCTTAAGTTTCCTAGAATACTGTGAAAAATATTTTACACATTAAGCAACACATTCCTTTCCCCAAAGATAAGCAATGCTAATGTATGGTTAATTGGACGTGCAAGTAAATGGATTATGGTAAATTTTAGAAGAAGAAGATAAGCTTATTTAATGTAGTCTGAGCTATCCAGGCCCTAGTTCATTGAGATCTTGAATATGGGAATCAGAACTTTAAGGTCTACCTCTTGACCTGTGATCCTCACAGGCAGATAGAGAAGCCGGGCTTCGTATCAGCCGCAGACTTTGCATTCTCTAGGTACATTGTCTTCGGTTTCTAACTGACAAATCACACACGACACACCAAGTAGCTCATTCGAACAGATTACTCTCAGTTTAAGATGGTCTTCAAGGTGTCATGGGGAAAACCTGTCAGAATCAGGTATCAGATTCCTAGACATTCCCATATTCAGTAATACAAATTAGACATGTTCTTGAGAGTACAAAGGCAGAAAATTAAAGAACTAATCCTAAGCAATTTTTTAAATTATCTAGCCAATTCCTTTATGTCAGAATTATATTCCTACTTCAAGGTACTTTTCTCTCTGCGCTATAGGAGTGTGGTCGAAGGCTCCCAACCACACCAGCCTCTTCCCTGGCAAAAGGAAGCAAGAGAAAGAAGAGGTTCAGCCTTTCTTTCCTACATGGGGCCCTACATTAAAGGAGATGTCTCTAGGTGTCACGAGGAGAATGCCAAGGAAATGTAAGGCTGACCAGCTCCCACAACTCATTATAGCTAAAAAGCAAAACAAAACAAAAACTTTCCGTGATGAATGGTTCAATTGTTTTATCTTCATGTGGATGTGAGCATACATAAGACTGCAAATTCAAATGACTGCAGCCCTTTAAATATGTCCTCCTGGAAGACAGTATTTTTCCAGTGATACTGTCATTATTCAGAAAATCCCTGGGATGCCTCTTTTGGAATTATTCTCATTTTTATGGAGGAGAAAAAAAAAATGCAGTGTCTTATTACTTGGTGATCAAAACCAAGATGCGATCATAAATGTTCCTCAGATAATGAGGAAATTGTTGTTGGGGGGTTGTCAGATTCTTAATCAAACAATAAATAAGTGCTGCCTTTGAAGACGTTGGAAGGATCATGCTACAGGCCTTTGAATACCAAGGACATTTTCAGTAATTGTGGCAGCAGTAGAACAAGGGATGAACATCTTGGATTTGAGCAAGCAGTGTGATCCGACTCCATGGCCCCACAAAGCAAATGGAAGTGGGGAAGAAGGTGACTCTCTCATTATCCGTCACTAGGGCAGAACTACAGCTGAGCGGGGCACCAGGGTGGCTCGGTCGTTAAGTGTCTACCTTCAGCTCGGGTTGTGATCTCAGGGTCCTGGAGCCCTGCATCAGGCTCCCTGCTCAGCGGGAAGCCTGCTTCTCCCTCTCCCACTTCCCCTGCTTGTGCGTGTTCTCTCTCTCTCAAAAACAAAAACAAAAACAAAAACAAAACTGCAGCTGAGCTTCAGGCCCCTGGGGGATCAGATGGTAAATTAGGGCAAACCTTCACAAGGTACAACTTAACAGCACTGAGCCAAGGAAAAGAGATTATACACAGTGAGTAGAGCACAAAAAGTAGGAATCCAGGCAGATAGTAGCCTGATATTTATTTATTCAGAAGGTCTGCCCACAGACTGATGAGCCCCAGGCCCCAAGATAAAAAGATGGAGATCAGGTCAGGGCTTCTGGCCTCAGGGGAAGGGCAAGACTCAAAAGGCTGAAAGCAGAAACTCAGTGCTCTGAGATGTGGGCAAAGGGACTTGGAGGAATGCAAAGTCTTACCTGAGTATGGCGAGAGCCCAGTGGCCATTTTCCAAAGTGAAAGTCCAATGGTCAGATCTTAATTGGATCTAGTCTTGCATAGTGACTAGTGCTAAGCTTCATTCAGTGAAGGACTGAGAATTTTAAAGCCCTTAAAACTTCAGTTAGGACTGAGGTAACACAGGGCCTGCAGGTGAGGCAAGACATTTGGGAACCCAGATCAAGAAAACTGATCAAGATAGAGATATGAGACATAAATAGGGCTGACTGGATGCCAAGATCATGTTCTGAAGAAGCTAGCACTCATAGATTCTGATACATTTATTTTAGAATATCTATCACTTTACTTCATTGGCAAACCTAACAAGAAAAATGCCGTACTTCCTTTTCCTTTGGGTTCATTGTCCTTAGAAGGGTGCTATTGTATTCCAGGGATTGATGGGATTTTTCTAGTCACTATTTTTTTAAATTAAACTATCCAAGTTTAGTTGGGTTGAAACCAGACCGTGGTTTTCAAACAGCAGACAAATTGAGATCAGACTATATTCTAAACTCCCCCACATTCTGGTTTCATTATGTTCTTGAAACCCAGACCAATTTTATGAAAAGAGTTGATAAAAGTGGGCTTGATTCTTAAAAAACCTGACCCAGTTAAAATCTGAGGTTGGATTAAAATCAGCTTTAATTTGGGGGTGCAGTGCTGGCAGAAGTGAAACTAAGTATGTGCAAATGTGTAAGAACTGAAGAGGAGGAAAAAATTATTAAGTGATAAATTTATTAACCCAAATCTCCTAGCAATGAATGGACAATAACTGGTAAGAAAATATTTCCAGATCTAAAAGACCAGCAATTACTCTAAGATCATAATTCTAAAATAACTTTTCTGATTAAGTTCAAACTTTCCAAGAACATTCACCTTTTATCCGAAACTGAACCATGAGAAATTTCAAACTAAAAGTCCTCGTAGACTGCTTGCATGAGAATTATGTTTTCATGATGGAACTACTGAGTAATCATTGCCATTTACTAACTACACAATACTGAGGCAAAAGACAAAAAGTCACTGGGACCGGAAAAGAGGAGGGAGAAGAGAGAAGGGGGCAGGAAGATGAAGGAATTAAGGAATGAAAGAAGAAAGGGAGGAAGGGAGGAAGGAAGCCAGAGTAGACAAGGGTTGTTAAGACCATGTATTCTCAGAGCAAGTCAATTCTGACCAAACCCTTGGAAGCAGAATGCTGTTAATCTTAGTCCAAGTGCTTCTCAGAAACATCATTTTCTTTGGTGCAGCATCTGCCATCTGGACCAATCCCCAGGAGCTCTATCTCCAGGCAATCACAAAGTAATTGGGCCAATATTGATACTCAACTCCCACTGTTATTATCCCTGTAAGCCAGGGTTTCTCAGCTTCAGAACAATTGACATTTGGACCAAAATGGGATTAAACATGCAAGGGTCCTATTAGGAGAAATATCTGTGAAAGAAAATGGGGAGGGAGATAGGGAAAGCTGGGAGAACCATCAGATCATTATGCAAATCTGACCCCTAAGGGAAGGAGAGTGGGAGGGAAGGTTTGGTGGAAGCATGCTAGACCCCTAGGCAGTCTAAGAAAGCTTTGCCAAGACTGTCAAGGGTCCTTGAGCCAAGATGGACCATCTGGAACAGGGTTGCTTTAGAATTCTTACCACTTAGAGTTACTGGCCAGGAGCAACTCATGGGAAGCAAGACCTCAGCAGAAATAGGGCAATGGATGTCAGAGTGCAGCAGCTTGAGTCCTTGGTCCATTATCCTCCTTACAGTAGGGGGGTTGTGAAGTTCCTTCTCATAGTCTACCCTTGTGCCATGTGGATCCACTTCACTTAGGTTCAGGCAGCTTCTCTTCTGCATTTCCTGGGGGCCTTTCTTCCTGAGAGAAAACTCAAAAGAGGGAGGTTAATGGATGAAAAACAATCCTCATCACCGCAACTGATCTCAAGACCATAACTAGTCTTCCTCCTCTCCCTCCCCCAGTCTCCATTCTAAATTCCCTCCCCACGTCCTCAGCTATCACCTCAGCCTATCTTGGTGACTTACCTCTTGATGTGACCCAAACCTTCAATCCTGATGATCTGAGTCCTTGATGATCATATCCTTCACAGTTCTGAGTGACAACACATGTTTTTTCATAGTTACAATGGGTCAAGAGTACCAGGACACATCCAAGTAGATCATCTGTGTTCACCTGTATTCCTCCCTGTCCCATTGTGTAGAAGCAGCCCTACCTCCTTCCCTGATCATTGTCAATTACCTCCACTAGTGTGGTGAGTCTTCTTCCTGCCAGCTGGTCGGGGGACACAGGATTCCAAGGCATCCTCACGGCAGCCATAATCTGTAGCTCTTTGGGAGCCTTGTTGTGTCTTCTAGCAAGAATGTGCTCCCCTTGAGTAGCAGAGACAGCACAAAATCTCCCAATGGGTCATTGGGAGTGACGGTAAATGGGCTCACTTCTTCCACCCCTTCGTTCCTTGATTCGTGTTCCCTTTCTACTGGGTACACAGCACCATATAGGAGTCTCTGATGTAATAAATACATTGCATCCTAAAGGATGGCCCTCTATCCTCTCAGAGTGTTTTTTCCAAACTGACACTTCTGCTACTGCACTCTATGAGGCTGACGGCCTCTTGGTACAGTATGTGATACAACCAATGGACATGAGCCCTTTCCAACACCTCCTTCAATGTGAAGTGGATCCCCTGGTCAGAGGATGTATGTGGATCAGGCCTTCTAGAAGTCCCTGGATAGTGGTGTTGTTACAAGGCTTTCCAGGCAGATAAAGCAAGTCTATCCTAAGAATAGATACCTGCACCTGTGAGGATGAACCACTAGCCATTCCAGGATGGAAAGGTCTCAGTGTAGTCACCCTGCCCCCAAGTCTCCTAAAGGAATAGTGCCACATGAGAGGTTCAGTGTTGCTAACAGTTTGGACATTCATAAATAGCATTAGCTAGATCTGCACTGGTAAAAAGTCCATACTACTGAACCAACATGTCACCTCCATCTCTTCCACTCTATTCCTGTGTCCATTGTACCAGTGTTGGGGTAACCAATGATGAAGCCTGGCCAAATAATTTCATCCACTTAGTTGTTCAGTGCTTCTTTCATGGTGAATGCTTTCTTATGCGTATTAATGTATAAAACAAAATCTTTGTGCTTTCCCACTTCCAAATGTTTAGTCACAAGACTCTACCCCAGACTTCCTTGTCTTCCAATCCTTTCCTTCCAAGTCCTTTATCAGATGTCCAGGTCATTGGCCACTTCCCAGGATCTATAGTCTCATTTTAGACCATTTCACTTTCCACATAGAATAATGACTGGGAGCCTGGCTCACAGATCTGCCCACTGGGAAGATTCTTCCTCCTCGCTGTCTTTCAAGGCCATACCTGAATGAAGCTATAATGCAGCCACTGTCAACATTCAGCTTGCACCCAAGTGCCAGGCAGAGCCACCCATAAACAAAACTTTGGCTTTTTCTTCCTCGTTCAGCTGGTCATACTGAAACACCCATTTGACAATAGGTCCATTCTGGGTAAGGGGCATTGGTAACAATTGTGGTGGATGACATGGGATCTGGGCCATATGCTCATGCAGCTTACTCATGTCCTCTAGCTCTTCTTAGGCTCAATCCCAGCTATACCATTTCCATTTTATGATAGACTGATTTGGGGCCATGTGACTTTATAATCTGGTGGTTCTAAGCTCATTATGGGCAATTTCAGCTGCACAGTCACTTAGAGTCCTATGGTCAAGTATTCTACATCTATTAAGGTCAAGTAACAAACCAAGAGCTATTTCTCAAAGGGATTTCTCAAAGGGTAATGCTGCAAATGCCATGACCTTATTCCAGAATCCCAGAGGCCTGCATTAGGATTCTCCTGCTGGAGTTTGGAATAAACTCCATACTGCATCTTTTTTCCACCATTAATACCTTCTACACCATAGGGTCTCCTGAGTCATGTGACCCAAGTGGCAGGGCTGATTGCATCACATTCTGGACGTGCCACAGTATGTTTTTCTGCTCTGAACTGTACTCAGAGCTAGCAGCTTTCCATATCACCTGGTACAGGAGTGAGAGCAATGTCCTTGATGTGGGGTGTGTTGCTTCTAGAACTCAAAGAGGCCTACCAAATACAGTTTCTTTTTTTTCTTTTTTTTCATTTCCTTTTGTGTGTGGTTGTGATAGAAAATGCAAGATATAATAATTTGTCTTTCACTTTTAAGGGGCTATTCCAGCATGCCTCTGAGCACTGGACCCCTAAAATCATCACTGAAGTGTCTGACCCTGAATCTTCACACCTACTAGGATATACATAGTTTACCAAAGCCCTGCATACTAGTCACCTCATGTTCAACCTGTCATGACATCATCATGATGTCATCTATTAAGTAGATCAGTGTGATGTTCTGTGGAATGTCCAGGTGGTCAAGGCCTCTTTAGACCATACCATATCAGAGGATGAGAAAAACATAGGGGAGAAACAGAACTGAGGCAAAATTGTAAATGAATATTGTTTTCTGTCCCAGAAAAATGCAAACTGTTTCTGATCCTCTTTTCTAATTAGAATGAAAAAGAATGTATTTGTCAAGACATGGTTACATACCATGAGCCTCAGCCCTTACAGTTTACTCTAGGAATGATTCCCCTCTGGTACAGTAGCTATACTTGGGGCTGCTATTGCTATGGTAGTCTATAGAACTATTGGAATCCATCCAGTTTCTGAAGGCACTAGACAGGTGAATTAAATGGAGGCATGGTAGGAATCACCACCACTGCATTCTTTAGATCTTTAATGATGGCACTAATCTCTACCACCCCTTCCCCCAAGATGTGATATTTTGGGGGTCTATTATCTTGGATGGGAAAGGAGGGGGTTTGGTAAATTTCAAAAGTTTCTACTTGACCTTCCAATGGTAACTCTTACTCCATAGACCATAAAGCCTATGTGGGGGTTACTCCAATTTCCAAATAGATCAACTCCAATTTTGCAATCCTCCGGGATTCCATTTATCC
Organism: Leptonychotes weddellii; assembly: GCF_054177405.1. Classification (NCBI taxonomy): domain Eukaryota; kingdom Metazoa; phylum Chordata; class Mammalia; order Carnivora; family Phocidae; genus Leptonychotes; species Leptonychotes weddellii. The sequence continues at coordinate 28,921,804 of NC_138371.1, forward strand.
CTTGGCCCCCATAGGCTCTCACTCTAACAAAGGATGCCATGATGATCTTTGGGGCTCCAAGTATTGATGTCATCTCAGACTCTGTGTCCATTAATCCTCAGTATGTCTAGTTATTCCCCTTTCCCCATTCAAGTAAGAGGTCATAGTCTCTTGGGGGATGAACTGAAAGAATTATCACAATATATTCTTGCTGTGGTGCTAAAGGGTCCATCTTCCTAAGCACCTGGCTACGTCTTCAGTCAGTGGGTTCCAGATCTGAAAATTGGATCAAGTTTAGTTATTGAGCAAAGGATTACAACTTTTTATGGGGGTAATTTTCCTCAGCCTTCTGATCCTCCACTCTTGTCTTTGTTTTTCTTGCAGTTATATGGTTTTCCGGAGCTCTATCACCCCTAAAGATGTTAACAAGCCCAGCACTGTGACTCCCTCTCTTACCATAATCTCTGGTATACAGAGGAAGCAACCACTGATGTTGGTGCCCCTCTCCCAGCATATTTCTTATGGCCTTGGCAAATAATTTGTCCTCTGGTCTCTCTGATCAAACATCATCCTCTGATGGGTCTTCTGGTCTCACAGAATATATCCGTTATAGCATGCCCACCTCTTCAGTCTCTTTAGTCTTTCCCTTCCATATGCCAGGGCAACTTCATGAGTGTTGGCCATTGCATTATCCAGCCTTCTAAGTGCCACCCCAGCAGTGAGTTTGCCCCATCCCCTAACAACTTCACTAGGGTATTAAATCCCATGCATCAAGAAAGTGTTCTTGAGTCAATTAATTCTTTCTTATCCCATCTTATATTCCAGGCCCCTATATCAAGCATCCTTAAAATCCAATCCCAGTATTCCCCTAGCTCCTGCAAATACATGGTGACTAATTATTGCAATTCTTGGATATAGACTCTCTTTACTTACCAGGCCTAGCATAAACCCAGCCATAGTATACTGGGGTTTAACCTTAGTTAATGGCTTGACCAGCAGGAGAGGAGATGGGGATAGTCCTGAAGGTGGCCCCTGTTGTGGAGGTGAGGTTTTTACAGCATATTCCAGCACTGTAGAACTACTAGCCCTTACTATTGAAGGTGAACCACCTCTGCAAGCCCAGAAGGTTTGGGAAGGTTGCAGAGTCAACATCCTCAGAGTTCCATCCAGATGTCTTTACCTCATATCTCAGTATTGTACATTTTCCCACCAGATCCCTGACCTTTGTATGATAGACCTGCCTTGGCTGAACATTCAAATGTCTCTGAAGCTCTTTGACTCTAATGATTATGCCATCAGTTTGCCTCTCAGCTACATCTCTCCTTCTATTGCAGGGGATACAGGCTTCTTTGGGAGCTACAGCAGAAGTTCTCTGACTCTCACACTTAGCAATGCTGCTTCCTAACAGTCCTCAGTCTGCCAGTATTTTCCTGCAGGGCAAGTGCCTACTTTTCCCATGAACATTTTTTCCCTCCTCCCTCATCTCCACCCCCAATAGATTTACCACTCTGTCTGCCACTGCTGTAACCTATAGATACTTCTATCAGCATCCACAGTGCTCCATTGGCTTTGTTAATTTTCAGGTCTTCTCCCCATATTCTATTCCTTAAAGTCAGGGACCATATCACTTTTGTCTTATTGTCATCAGCATTTTGAACAGTGAGTGTGCATGTAATAAATAAATAAAATGCTTCAAAATTATCTCTGAGAGGAAAGGGGGTAAAAAGTAGCACAGCTTTATATTCTTTATTTTTTATTTCTTTTTCTGACCCCTTTGCATTGCCTTTCTTTGGTCAACCAGCACATTCAGGTGTCCATATCAGACTGCCTTCCATTATGGTGGCTTCTCAAAGGCAACAATAAAACCTTTCTACAAGTGTAAACAGTCTGAGTTCACATGTTTTGGAGGTTCCAGACAGGTACCAAAAATCACAAGTATTCCAACAGTTATGCACCTAGACTTCTTAAAAATCTAGATGTGGAATATCAAATTGAAAAAAAATAAACATATGGATGCCAAATCAGAACTTTCCATTTTGATCTGGACACAGCCCTACTTTTACTAGGAAGCTGGAAGGAATGTCATTAAGGATCACAGCTGCTCTTATATACTTTGCAGCTTTCAAAGTGCATTAAAGTTGACAGCTCTTGTTGAGCTTCCAATATGCATATGGAGAAGATCCTAAATGAGTTCCAGATGTCCATGGAAAGAGACTTTCAATGGCTTTGGGCTGAGAAATGAATTAAACAATAATAGAATGCTATTCTTAAGATGCTTCATCACAACCTTTTCATAGGTGAAAGCAACCCTGAAGTGAAACCATAACTCCCATGAACACACACACACACACACACACTCCCATGAACACACACACACACACACACTGGTTACACACACACAAAACATCTCAGCAGTATTCTCTCTCACTCCCAGAATAGTGAACATGTAATGTGGGAGAGAGGCTCCAAGAAGAAACACCCGCCACCTTTCTACCTACGTTCTCCTACAGTTTTAAGTCCTTACATGGGTCCAGAAGAAACATAAGACTTAGTCTATGCTTGACTGTGGGCCATTACTTAACATTAAAAATGAATGAGGAACTAAACTGAGTCTGCTGGAAGGAAAGCAAGCAAAGGCATTTATTTGTGAGTTGAAAATATGTTGAAAACATATTACAACATGGTAACCTAGAATTTCGGTGGTTTTGCTAAGCCAGAAAGAAGGAAAAAGGAAAGAAAATGTGTTTCTCATTTCTTGATTTGTATCAATATCAAACCAGATATTCAGTTACACTGAGGTAACTGAATACTCGTCCAATAGGCTTCCTCAGGTCTCAGGCTCCAATAAAGTTGAATTTAAAAGAAATTGTACCTACGCAGTCTTCCTATAGCTTTTAAAATGCAGGGTTTTTGAAACTATGTCTATAAAACAAAAGAAAGTCTTTAAACCAAGTCTGGTCAGGAGAGAAGGGAAAGGAAGAAAGGCTGCCTGACACAATCCTGTTTCTCCCCTTTACTCTATGGCCCCTCTCAGCCAGTATAGTTGAGTTGAAGGTGCTTCCCTGTTAAAGTCACTTGACTACCTTTAGTTTCTATCCAGCCTTATTTGGTCCTAAAAGAGGAACTAGTCTGAACTGGACATAAAACTGCAGGGAGTACTCGTACACTACAGACCTACCTGAAATACACTGAGATGTATTGCCCCTGACTCCTGCCTTCTTTACCTAGAATTATGACTCATTTGTGTATCAGGTAGTCTGAGCTAGAAAAAAAAAAAAGCAACGTAGTGGAGAGTAGACTATAGGAAAGATGTCATGAAAAATACTTATACAACCAGATATTTATATACACATACATAGTATATGGGTAATAAATGAAATGAATTTGATTTTTCATCACATAAAGTTGATGGACTACGACTGATGATTTGGATATAGAAAAGGAAGAGCAGACCATGATCAGAAAGAACCAGTATGAAAGGAGATGAGGGCAGGAAAGTACTCTGTTAAAAACTTACATACCAACAAGGAACATAATTTATAAAATTATATACATATATATGTATATATATATATATGAAGAGCATTTATATTCATTTTGACTATTTTTATTACAAAACCAATGCATGTTAACTACATATAAACTAGAAAATTCATAAATATAATAATAGAAATTCCTATACCCATAAATAGTATGCTAACACCATGATAGATGTATACATACTAGACTGTAAACAAAGGACTCTATTAGTCTTGTTCAACACTGTTAACTCAATGAATATTCTTAAGATAAGTGGATTTGAGAGATTTTTCCATGCATATATAAATATTTCCATGCATATATAAATATGGAATTATTCCATACACACTATTTT
>NC_138371.1:28925756-28948955 GCF_054177405.1 Leptonychotes weddellii
AAAAAAAAAAAAAAGAAGATAGTAGGAAGGGAAAAATGAAGGGGGAGAAATCGGAGGGGGAGATGAACCATGAGAGACTATGGACTCTGAGAAACAAACTGAGGGTTCTAGAGGGGAGGGGTGTGGGGGGGTGGGTTAGCCTGGTGATGGGTATTAAAGAGGGCACATACTGAATGGAACGTTGGGTGTTATACACAAACAGTGAATCATGGAACACTACATCAAAAACTAATGATGTAATGTATGGTGATTAATGTAACATAATAAAAAAATCAAAAATCAAAAATCAAAAATATATATATATATTCATCTACAGAATTTTTGCTATATTTTAGGATTGTTGTTTATACCATAATTTACATGATGGATTCCTCTTCTCTCTGAGCCCACTGAGAGGAGGCCTTCCTTCCCTTCTTTTTTTTTTTAGATTTATTTATTTATTTTAGAGAGAGAGTGCACATGGAGCATGAGCAGGGGGAGGGGCAAAGGGAGAGGGAGAGAAATCCTCAAGCAGACTCCCCACTGAGCACAGAGCCCTATGCAGGTCTCCATTCCAGGACCATGAGGTCATAACCTGAGCTGAAACCAAGAGTTGGATGCTTAACTGACTGAGCCAGTTAAGGCACACTTCTTCCTGTCTTCCTCATCAGGATTACTGCTCATTCCCTTCTCTCTCCTTCTCTTTGAGCTCTCATGGAGGTGTTCTCAAACTTTTATGAGCATTATACTTTCCTGAAGAACTTGTTAAAAATTCAGACTCCTGAGCCCTGCCCCTAGAAATTTGAATTCACTTGACTGAAATGAGTCATGAGAACCTGTACATTTTTTAAAAAGATCCCAGGTGATGTGTCTGCAGCAGGGTGGAGAGACCCCAGTATGAGAATCACCATTTTGCCAAACTACAGAATATTACAAGCATATTTTCACTCTTTCTCAATATTTAGAAACCTCGAACCCTCTGGAAGCCCTGCTCTATTTTGAGAGGAATATATAAAGGTCTACTTCCAGATCCCAACAATCCAAAGTAAAGAATTTGATGCTTATGGATTCTTAACCTTAGGATGGGCCAATATATATATATATATAGTCCATCAGAAACACCCAGGCTTAACACCTCTGCTGGTTCTGAAAATAACCAAGCATTTGAGACAAACCAATGACAGAAGTACCCCTCCCAAGGTCCTCTCATAAAATGTTAACTTCACTCCAATTTTACAGATGCCTTTGAGTGTGTGTGTATGTGTGTGTTCAGTTATACCATACCTCTGATTAGCCCACAAAAAAGTCCAAAAAAGTCCGAAAACATACTGGGAAATTCCTATTTTGTTTTTCTCATTGAGTTGCCTTTCCTCCATCACTGCTTCTCACCTCTACCTTTGGGGTGGTGCTGGGAAGGGGCTGGCATAAGAAGAGAGATGAAGAAGTGTCACTTAAATGAAGTCTGTGTAAGCCTCTCTTCTATAGTCAAGATTGGAATCCCATGGCTTTTGGAAGCCAAATAACAGTAGCCTACCTTAGCATTCTGTGGTCCGGTCTTAATTCACCACTTTCGAGGATAGGTAGGAACCACAGTGACAGTGGTAAATGAGGTCTGATTCCTGAACAAGAATTATGGTGGATCTGGAATCATGATAGAAGAAACAGGAATGATTGCTTCTGCTCATGCCTCTCACCTTTTCTCCAGTAGCTGGCACAAAAATAATCATGTGAGATGACTTCTTAAAACACTTCTAGGACCTCCATTATATTTGATATAAAATCCAAAAACTTGAGCATGGCTATCAAGGCCCCTTATGAACTACCCAGTGTTTCTATGTCTCCAGACTCCCCTGCTGCCCCTCCTCTCTCCAGCCTTTCCTCCACATATGCACGCACGCCTACTCTGTGCTCCAGTTATACCCATACTCCACTCATATTCTCAGAATCACCCTCCCCTCTCACGTCTGGGCCGTTGCCCAGAAACACACGATTTCCTCCACTTGCAACCTTTTGGACCACTCTTGCCATCTCTCCATCTGAAGGACTTCTACTTATCTTTTATGTTTCAGGATAAACATTGCTTCTTCTAGGAAGCTTTTCTTCATCCTTACCCCTCCATAGTAGGTTGAATAATGGCCACCCAAAAATAACATGTCCTAATCCCTGGAATTTCCTTATTTGGAAAAAGGGTCTTTACAGATGTAATTAAGGATTTTTTTTTTAAAGATTTTATTTATTTATGTGACAGAGAGAGACACAGCGAGAGAGGGAACACAAGAAGGGGAGTGGGAGAGGGAGAAGCAGGCTTCCCGTGGAGCAGGGAGCCCGATGTGGGGCTTGATCCCAGGACCCTGGGATCATGACCTGAGCCGAAGGCAGACGCTTAACGGCTGAGCCACCCAGGCGCCCCTGTAATTAAGGATCTTATGATGATTTGAAGGTTACCTTGGATTGTCCACATGAGCCTTCACAAGTGCCGTTAGAAGAGGGGTAAAGGGAGATAACAAAGACATGCAGAGTACACAGCCGAATGAAGATGAAGAAAGGAGGGTTGGAGTGATGTAACCACAAACCCAGGAATACCAGGGCAGCTGCCAGAAGCTGGAAGAGATGAGGAAATTATTCTCCCTTATGATCCCTGGAAGGAGAGCCACCCAGATGGATTTCTAGCCTCCAGAACTATGAGAAAATCCACTTCTGTTGTGTTAAGCCACGAAGTTTATGGTAATTTATTAAAATAGCCTCAAGAAATTAATACACTTCCAATCTGAAAAAGTTCCTCCTTCTTTCTTCTCCATGGCACACCTGGCATAGCACTTCCAGCACTTAACTATGATCACCTATTTGCCTGTCTTTATACTCCCATGAGATTAGGATAAGGAGGAGTACTCGCCGTTCTGCTCCCCACTGTACTCTCAGTGTCTAGCATGGGGGCTTTCATAAAGTAGATGTTCAACAAATATTTGTAAAATCAACAGGTGAATGAATGAATGAATGGATGGATGGATGAATAAACAAGGAAAGATTTTCTTATAGAGAAAAAACATGGACACCTAATAATGACTATTTGAAAGACTGTTATGTCAGGAGAGGGAGATGAAATTAAAATGTATTAAATGTCTACTATATCAACTACCATGCTAGATGATTAATGTATAATACTTCATTAATCCTCCCTCACAAAATCCATAAAAATATTTCTGCCCTGGTTTTATGGAGGTGAGGCTCAAAAAATGAAGTAATTCCCCATGGTCATATAGGAAGGAAGAGACATCTATGATGGCCCTGAGGGTGTGATGAGGCCCAAAGTGTGAAAGGGCAGAAGAGTTCAATTTAGAAAGCTGTTCTTTGTATTAAAAACCAGAGTTATCCAACAGTGAGATGTGCTGCCTCAAAAAGCAGACAATGGCACTGGGTGTGTTCAAGCAAAGGCAGTATGATCATTCATCGGGACACAAAACAATGTCTGAATTAAAAGGAGGTCAGTGCAGATTCTGAGATGACCTCTGAGGCTTATCCCAACCCAGGTTCTTTGGTTCAAGGGTGGGCTGGGAAGCCATTGAATGAACACCTTTGTTGAAGGCTTAATAAATATGTGAATTTATTCTTATGGGCTGTAAAATCTAGTAGAGAATTAGCAACCTGCAACCCATGTTCCAAAATGGCGCTGAAGTTGTCATGAGAGCCTAGTTCCTCTTGAGGACCATTCTCTCTCATTTTTGAGCCAGTGATCCACTTTCCCTTTCCCTCCCTCTTGTAAGGATCAGTCCTCAGCATTAGCCCAAACCTCCTCCCTATCTCCTCATACACACCGGGATCCAAATGTTCAGAAAACTACTTTTAAAAGTTGTCTGAGCCTTATAAAGCATTTCCCAAAGTGTTTTAGGCCCACTAGATATTCCATGAAAAACAATCTTCCCTGGAGATAGGGTTTACTCCATAATTACTTGAAGATACAGTATGAATAATTCTTTTCTATTTTTTTTCATAAAATCTCTGAAATGAACTTATTGTTTACCTCTTTCTCCCAAACTCGGACTGCAGAGAATAAGATCAGTAAATCAAGAGTTCAGCTGAACTTCGGATCCCCAATCTGATATGACCCCTGTTTCCTTTCAACATCCAGGGATACTTTGTGCTTTGTGTTTGTCTTAGCATCCTTATTTAATTGTGCTCCTAAACGTCCTTGTATTATTGTTATTTTCTTTTTGTCATATTCTCCCTAAGAGATTATGAGCTACTTGGGAGCCAAGATAAATCTTATTTGTTTTTTAATCCTTGCAGTACCTTTCTTTAACACTGTTTAGTATGTGCTAGTCTATTGAACTGCTCAAAGTTTGGCTATATTATAATTTTTAATTTATGTGAATCTGATTATATTTCATTAATAGATAAGAATTTCTTGGCTGTAGAGTAAATGGTACCTTCTGAATTCACATCAAAGTGATGACTTCTCAGCTTGGAAAGATTAACAACTTACTATATGCAGAAATCATTACAACCAAGACTTTAAGATTTTTCTTTGTTGTCTATCAATTTAAAGACTTGCACTTTTTTTCTCAGACACACCCACATACTTAATGATTACTGTTTGGGTTTTTATTTTATTTTCTAAATTAACACACAACAAAGTCTACTCTTTTTCTATTTTGTGTACAATTCTATGAATTTTTACACATGGATAGATTTAGATCTCCATCACTACCATCAGAATACAGAACAATTCCCTCATCCCAAAAAAACTCCCTCATACTCTCCGTTAGTAGCCATGCCCTCTGCCCAGCCCTAAACACTAGCAGCCACCTGCTCCAGCACCATAATTTTGTCCTTTGAAGAATGCCAAATAAATGGCATCACATGCTATGTAACTTTTTAAGACTCGCTTCTTTCACTTAACATAAAGCTTTTTAGATTCATCCAGGTTGTGTGTATCATTATTTGTTCCTTTTTATTGCTAAGTAGTATTCCTTTGGATGGATGTGTCCTAGTTTGCCCATTCATCCGCTAAAGGGCATTTAGGTTGTTTCTGTTTTGGGTGATTATGAACAGAGCTGCTGTGAGCATTTAAGTACAGGTATTTGTGTGAACGTAAGTTGTCATTTCTCTAGGGTAAATACTCAGCAGTGGGATTGTTGGGTCATATGCAAAGTAGATGTTTATCTTCATAAGACAGTGTCAAACTGGCTGTACCATTTGGCTTTCCCACCAGCAACGTATGACAGTTCTGACTACTATGCCTCTTCACCATCACTTGGTATTATTAGCATTTTTTTTTATTTTAATCATTCTAATAGACATGTAGCTATGTCTCATTGTTTTTAGGTTTTTATAACATTTATAAATGGGGTAATTCTATTAAACTTGGGGGGTATGACAGAATACGTGGCTCCATAGCTAGCTTTATTTATCTTATTTTCCAATATCCCAAGTGTATAATGAAGTAGCTCCTTTATAAAATATTTCAAGGTTGAGCTTAGAACTGAATTATCATTTTCTAAAAATATATTTGAAGTTTAACTGATGGTGTATAGTAGTAGAGCAACTGGACGCTCCCACTGAACCTAAGCAGAAATCACAACTGGACATAACAGAAAATGCAGTAACCCCAGCACAGGGAAAAGGCAAAGTGGTACAGAGTGTAGAAGAGGTAAGTCAACTTTTACGTCATAATCTCAGGGATGGGTTCTTCTTCCCAGGTCCCTCACTCCCTACACTGCCGCCATGCCTAGCCAAATTCATTCCCACATGAGGGCTTTAGCACATTTTGTCCCCTCTGCCTGAAGTGCTCTTCCCTCATATCTTAGTAACATTGGTTCCTTCTTATCATTCAGATTTCCACTTAAATATCATCTCATCAGGGCGCCTGGGTGGCTCAGTTGGTTAAGCGACTTCCTTCGGCTCAGGTCATGATCCTGGAGTCCCTGGATCGAGCCCTGCATCGGGCTCCCTGCTTGGCAGGGAGCCTGCTTCTCCCTCTGACCCTCCCCCCCTCTCATGTGCTCTCTCTCTCTCATTCTCTCTGTCTCAAATAAATAAATAAAATCTTTAAAAAAAAAATATCATCTCATCAATGATATCAATGGCACCCATCTTAGTGCAGGCCCACAAGTCACTCTCTATTTTCATCATGGTGCTTATCATTGCCTTACATTTTCTTGTTTATTTATGATCTGTCTCTCCTTATCAACTCAATAGTTCCAATGTCCAAAACAATGCTTCATACACAGTTAACACTCAGTAAATGTGTGTTGAATGAGTGGATGACTGAATGGATAAACATGCTTGTAAGAAACTTTCTTCCTACAGAGACTGTGGGGGGATGTGTTATTCATGGTATTTTAAACCTAAGCCCTGACCGTAACTTAGTCTTCACATCTTTGAGGCATTGATGGGAAGGGGTAAACAAACTGGAACCACCATTTCAAGGTCGTAAGCACTTTTCTGCCTTGTGAAGCGGAGACTCAAACAAATCTTTGGTACAGACCATAAGATCATTTGAGTAGGCCTTTCATTTATAGAACAAAGACCCTAATCATAAATACACACGTCTGAGATGATGTCACACCAGAAAAGCAAACTGCTCTTCTGAGAATGTAAAAGGCTGTCTGTAGGGTGAGCAGACCATGTTTCCTTTGAAGAAACGTTTCTTTTCTAAGAATGAACTTGGATGATTCTGGGTCTGCATACTCACTCTGGTTCCCATGGAGTGGTGCTTTGTATGAAGAGAGGCATGCAGAAAATCTGTGGCTGGGACTTGGAAATGAACAATGTGTAGACCTGATTTCATTTCATTTTAAAGTAAAGAGGCCTGGGCCTGGTGGCACGCCATCAGAACTCTATCATTACAACCCAGCGTACATGCTACTAAAGCCTGAGCAACCCAAGCTCTGAGAAAGGTTTAAATTAATTAAGTAAACAAACAAGCAAGCTGCCTGTCTTTTAATTTTGGAATTCAGAAAGGAAAAATACGTACTCACACACAAACACACCCTTAACCACATACATATATCTGTGTATGAGCCTTGTCTATAACAATACTGGCCTATTATGTCCTGTTGTGATAGTCTGTAATCAACCCCATGAAGAGGGGGACCTCCTTTAGAAATAAGACAATCTATTGGAAATAAAAAGAGCCCTGGGAACCAGGATCTTGGAATAAGTTGCAAAAGAAAAATCTCCCACTGTTTGGGACTTAGTGCCTTGAAATTGGACCCTGAAAAACCAACATGTTTTCATAGTGCTCCTATCAACAGTTTTTCTTTATAATAAAATGACAGTACTTATGACAATAGTATCCCAGATTATGAAAATAAATCCTTTATCTTCAGAGAAAAATTTGGTCCAGCCACTCAGGCGTGTGATAAAAATTTGTTGAATACCCACTACACGCCACCTTATAGGCACTGAGAAAATAGTGATGAGCAAAACAGACATCATCCCTAACTTGTGTTGCTCACAGTATAGTAGGAAACAGACATCAGTCAAATACAACAATCCAATTTCAAATCATGAAAAAATCAAGGAGGCCCTAGAAGCGTTTATGAGAGAGGCATAATCTTGTCTAGGGAGCAAAGGAGGCTCTCCTAAAGAGAGTAATTATTACTAAAAAGCATTGTTACTAAAGAAATAATTGTTCCTGACCTGAGATCTCAACATTGAATAGAACGAAACTAGGCAAAGATCAGGGGAGGAATATTCCAGGTACAGGGAGTAGTATGTCCAAAAGCCCAGGAGGAGGCGAGAACATGGCACATTCTAGGACTGGAAGGGAGGCCAACATGGCAACAAAGAGGTCGAGGAGTCACCTTATGCAGAGTTTTTGGGTCATAGTAGGGATCTTTACCTTTATTGTGAGATCATAAGAAGCTTTGAAGAGCTTTGGAAAGATCACTCTGGTGCAGGGTAGAACTCCCATTGGAAAAGGCAAGAGGTGATTCAGGAGAAGCATTTAGGAGGTGTGCCAGTCATTGAGTTATGGTCTCTCAGCTCAGATCGACTTTTCCATTTCACGCAGTGTGATGCTGAAGCTGGGAGTTGAAAACATGTCTACATTCGACACCTGGATCCATGTTAGGCTCTGTCAATAGAAGGTGTTGAAGGACACTGCAAGGCTGAAGCAAGAAGGGACTTGCTTTTTCCTGTCTGCTCCATGTTTGTGTGAACATCACCCAAGGCTCCCTTCAACTCTGCAGCCCCAGTGTCTTCCATTAGCATCAGCTGGATCCACTTTGCAACTTTTTCCCAAAACTTGCAGAGCCAGCTTCATTGCTCCCACCCCCACTCCCCAGAGACACTAGTGCTAACCAACTGGAGACCCCTCCTCAGCGGTCAGGGTCCCAGACAAATGAGGGTCCTTCTGTGAGTTCCTAGGCTTTAGGAATCCTAACCTCTTCATTTTGTTCCCCCTGCCCCAGTGTGGTGGTTGCAGTGGCTACTTCATTGACACATTAGAGTTCTCTTTTTGCTTCTCAGCTACCTACTTCACATCAGTAGGCCTGGTGAGCTCTTTAAGTTAAATTCTCTCTGTTCAAATAGTGTGGTTTCTATCCCCCGACTGGACCCTGGCAGATACAGGTGGCTACTGCAATACCACAGCAGACACGGGAGATGTAGCAGAAAAAATAGAGAACTGTAGCTTTTTTTCCTGAAGTTTCTATTCCAACTTGATTACTCCATAATTGATTTGTTCTTTAAGATTAAGAGGAAAGGGTCTGTCTTCTTTTTAACTGGTAGAAACTAAGTCCATAAAAGAGGCCCAATAAATATTGATTGAATAAATTTCAATGGGCTTTATAAAAGTATAAAGGGTCTCAAGGGACATCTTTATAATTTCTAATTTTATTCTACCATCTTGAAATAGAATATATGCCCATATATGTTCAGTAATAGGTATATCTAGAAATCAAAGCCTTAAAAGATATAATGGCCCAGTTTACTGTGCTAAAAAAACATAAGAATATTATCAAATAATTTTAATGCAAGATTTTGTAAAACACCCTTTAATCTTACTGGTTGATATGAGGCACAAGTTATTTTGCCCAGCTTGATAACAGATTCATTTCAAAGACTATTTCCTCAGTAGAAATGAAACACACAGCTGTTTGATTTAGGGTACAACTTTAAATGCTTGGGAGAATAAGATCCATGAGCTTTCATTTATCTAGGTTATGAAAAAGCAGACTTATATCCCCAATGCTATTAATAAAATATTTAACCTGTGTGATACATCTACGAAAATGTTAATTATTCTTCAAAGACAATAACTTTTATTAAATTTTTAAGTCAATTTTGGGGCACCTGGGTGGCTCAGTTGGTTAAGCGACTGCCTTCGGCTCAGGTCATGATCCCGGAGTCCTGGGATCGAGTCCCACATCGGGTTCCCTGCTCAGCGGGAAGTCTGCTTCTCCCTCTGACCCTATCCCCTCTCATGCTGTTTCTCTCTCTCTCTCTCAAATAAATAAATAAATAAATAAATAAAATTTTTAAGTCAATTTAATTTAAAATTGCAATGATGTCTTTTAATGTTTGTGTCATTGTACTAATCAAGGCTATCAATTCACAGAATCACTGCTCTATGTTGTTAGCCAATTTTCTTTCCTTGAAATATCTGAATTTTAAAATATTTTTTTAAGCAGGCTCCATGCCCAGCGTGGAGCCCAACATGGGGCTTGAACTCACAACCCTGAGATCAAGACCTGAGCTAAGAACAAGTTGGATATTTAACCAACCGAGCCACCCAGGCACCCCTGAATTTTCTATTAGAAAATTAGTCTATTAGATTCTGGCTCATCTTCCCACATTATAGTATTGCAAGTCACATCATTTTCCCTTCTCAGTTGTCAAGTCCTATCAATTTTTCCTTCCCAGTTCTTTCATATCCAAACTCTTCTATCAGTTTCCCCTTGCACTGCCCTGGTTGGCCTTTGTTACCTCTTTATTGGACTATTTTGATAGCCTCCTAAGTATGGTTGCCAGATTTAGCAAATAAAAATACAGGACACCCAATTAAATATGAATTTCAGATAAACTACAAATGCTTTTTTAGTATGTCCCAAATATTTCCCAAATATTGCATGGGACACACTTATACTTTAAAAATATTTGTTGCTTACCTGAAATTTAAGTTTAATTGGGCATCCTGAATTTTTTCTGGCAATTCTACTCCTAACCCATGTTTTTATCCTCTCTTTGTCCAAATCTCCCCCTTAAATATTTCTACCTATATCTAAAAAATACACTCTGATCATATCATACCATCATTACCTTTCATTTTTCAGGAAAAAAGGAATTCACTGATGATTTTAAAACACAAGCACCCTACCCTAGCATTCAAGGTTATAACAATATCCTCTTAAAATCACATTTTGGCATTTTAACTTAATTTTTCTCAGTTGGATTTACACTATTTGTTGACCCCATAACTCCATGTTGTCCTGTCCCCTTATCTTGTCGGTATATTCCAACTTCTAGAATACCTTTATATCCTTAAAGTTTCATATCAGAAACAAAGAGTAATAATACCTATACAGAAAGCACTCAATAAATGTTTGTTTTTATAGTGTAATTGTATAATACTTCAAAAAAAGAAAGTGGATGAGGTTTTTAAAAAACAGCAAAATATTGATCCAATTCTCATTGCACATTTGCTATATTGAATCCAAAAGCTCCAACCTGGAGAAAGATATATTATTCTATAATAAATGTAAAAGTTATTATGGAAACTAACTCACAAAGCTAAATCCTTGACACAATTAGAGTTGTCCAGAATGGAAAAACTTAAAACTGAACCACCTGGCACCTATATGTTAGTGAAATAAAAGTACCCCATCCATACCCATGCTGCTCCGAAAATAAACTGAAGTTGTTTTTCTACTTTCTATCATCTTTGAATCTTAATTTGTTCTTTCTATTTATATTGTGGAGCCATTCTGAAATTCTGAGAGTTTGTCCTTTATTCCAAAATTTGCGTATTTAGCTTGAACTCATATTAAATACATATTTTAATTTCCCAGGTGTGCTAAAAACAATAAATAAAATCTCAAATATCCCAAGTAAATTTTGTTGTAAGTTTATACACACACCAAAAAAAGTCATCATGATCCCAGCTTTTATATTACATTTCAGTGGGTTGTAGTATTAAGCAGGGCAGGTATAAGTTAATATATTTTTTAAGATTTTACTTATTTACTTGAGAGGGAGAGAGAGCACAGAGGGAGAGGGAGAAGCAGACCCCTGCTGAGTAGGGAGCTGGATGTGGGGCTGGATCCCAGGACTCTGGGATCATGACCTGAGCCGAAGGCAGACACTTAACCTACTGAGCCACCCAGGTGCCCCATAAGTTAGTATTTTTAATGGTCTTTTTTAAACACTAGTAACAACAGTGCTTGCATTATGCTTTTTTTCCCTCTTAAATATCACTTTACATGGAAACTTAATCTGAGAAAAGAGATTGGCTTCTGAGAAATGACATAAAGCAACTTACAGTATTTGAGTTCAGTGACTCAAGATGGTGAAGTAGAGACAACCTACTTCTCCTTGGTCTCTCATTTTACCAGTTTACACATTTCCAAGTACTCTACATAGACATTTTCCAACCTTCTACAATCTTCTGAAAATAGCTTTCCCATTTTGAGACTAAATTGCTTTCCTATTAATAATACGAGATGCTAATCCTAATGGAATCTATGACATCCTTGAAGTGCCCTGGGAGAATGAAGCATGGACATGGCTAGGGGTGTGACCTCAGACAACTGGGAAATGACTCTGGCTCTCACAGGGCATTCAGTCCCCACTATAATGAATGGATGAGCCAGCACCTTCCCCTCTTAGTGTTGCTGAGTGGGCCTCCAGGAAATGAAACGTCTCCACCAACACCAAACCCCAAACCAATGAGAGGAGCAGCATTTCTGGCCTTAATCATACCCCACTCAGCTCTATGGAAACAAGACTGCTGGCTTGCAAAGAAGCCAGAAATAACACTTCCTCTACTGGTTCAGGCAAGAGCTCAGAGACACCTTGAGGGGTTCCTGGGTTCATGCTTCCCTACCTAGAACTACATCTTATTTACCAAGTATTTTGGAGGACTGTACTTTTGAATGGGAAAGGGGAAGAGCACAAAGACAAGAACTATGAGCTCCATCATTTCCATCACTGTCTCCAGCATCAACACTCTGCCTGGCTCACAATAGGAGCTCAACCAGTGGGTGCTGGAGCTGGCTCCCATCTTCCCAGGAGACCCGGCTGTTAGCATTGCTTCACAGCTCCCTGATGAGTGACACCATGTTGGTAGTTCAAAATTAGCCATCGTGGGAGCATGTACACCATGGAAATTGCAAATGCTTCAAGTCCTCCTCCTCTCCTCCCCCAGAAAGCCACTTGTTAAACATTTATCAGCCCACCACTGGGTTCAGTTAATTTTTATCGTTGAAAGTTATGGAATGCTTATTATATTCCACGTGTTTTTACTTGATCATCACAATGTTAAAGGTGGAAATAATAAGCAGATAAGAGTGTGAAGTAGCTATGACATCTGTCATTTCTTTGAGTGCCAATGTTCACTGTAATTGCCTTCATTTTGCTATATAGGTAAAAAGACTCTGGCTCATGTGCTTAAGTAGATTGTCCAAGGTCATCCAGCCAATATGGGGTATGTCTGGAACTTGAACCAAGGCTGGCTGAAATGAAAGCTTCTGAGCTATCTGTCACACAGCACTGCCTGATCAGGGAAAACCCCAACAGGGCATTGAACTACAGTCTATAGAGATATTACATGAATAATAAGAAAGTTAAGCTTTGGTCAGCTTAATTGTTGGAAGCAGTACTGTCTTGACCTTAGAACCTGACCCATCTCCGGGGACCCCTACATTTTAGAAAGACTTCCTTGTGTTCCCCTCCAATACCTGGGAACACCCAGAATCAGTAGTACCATCCAGGCAGGAGCCTAAACAGGGAACTTCGTTGGCCCCAGTTTCTGTTTCTCCCTTTGGGGATGTTCACCAACCTACCAACATAGGAAGTGGACCACATGACACAAAGAGCTCATGTGGTAGCTCTCAGTTCCGTGGACAGGCCTCACTCCAAGAGGGCAGCCTGCCAAATGGATTGTTCCTGCTGGCTCGTGGAGCATTTCTTTCATGGGTTCATGCAACACTGGGCCCTCAGAATGGTGCTGACATGCTGATTTGGAGTGAAGCTCAGTCATATCATATACAGGATGAGTCCAGTGCTTTAGGACTACCAGCAACCCTTGTGGTAAGGCAGAATGATGGTCCCAAAGATATTCACACTCCAGTCCCTGGAACCTCTAAATTTGTCATGTTACATGGCAGAAGAGACTTTGCAGATGTAATTAAGGTACAGACCTTAAATAGGGAAATTAGCCTATATTATCTAGGTGGGCCCAATCTAATCACATGAGCCCTTAAAAGCAGAGAACTTCCTCCATCTGAAAGCAGAAGAGGAATGAGGCAGAAGTAAAAACCAGAGAGATTCAAAGCATGAGAAGGACTCAACCTGCTGCTGTTGGCTTTGAAAATGGATGAAAGGGGCGCCTGGGTGGCACAGTCGGTTAATCATCAGACTCTTGGTTTCAGCTCAGGTCATGATCTCAGTGTCCTGGGAGTGAGCCCCATGTCGGGCTCCGCACTTAGCATGGAGTCTGCCTGAGATTTTCTCTCCCTCTCCCTCTGCCCCTCCCACTCATGCTCTCTCTCTTTCTCTCTCAAATAAATAAATAAATCTTAAAAAAGAAAAAAAGAAAATGGATAAAAGAAAGCCATGCGCTAAGGAATGTGGGTAGCCTCTAGAGGCCCAGAATGACACCTGGCCAACAGCCAGCAAGGAAATGGAACTTCATTCCTATAGTCATAAGAAACTGACTTTTGTCAGCAATCCGAATGAGCTTATAAACATATTCATCCCAGAGCATCCAGAAAGGAATACAGCCCTGCTCACACCTTGATTATGGCCTCATGAAATGTGGAACACAACCAGCTAAGCCATGTGTGCCCAGATTTCTGACACATATGACTGTAAGATAATAGAGGAGTGTTGAGTTGCTAAATATGTGCTGATTTGTTATGGCAGCAATAGAAAAAGAATACAGACCACCACCAACGGACCCTAGGGTTTGAGCCACATATGCAGGCCCATGCACAGGCTCTAACCTGTCCAGGTTCTGACAGCACTGAGGGAAATGGGGATGGAAGCAGGTGTGTTTTATCTTCTAAAACCTCTCCCCCACCACTCATGCTCCCACCACCAAGGGGCCCTTCTAAGTGATATCGTCCCCTGCTTCCAATTGGCATCGTGATGTCATGCTCTCCTGGGTCCGTGTTAATTTAGCTGGGACTGACATGGGACACACATTCCTTACATAAATGAAACCACTCTTCTCAAACTGTCCATGAGAACTTTCCCTCTCCTCCCAGTTGGCGCAGCGTATGGGAGACAGAGATGCACTTATCACTGAAGATCACATTCTAGGAATGCAATGATAATGACCTAAAAAGTTCAAAAGTTCAAAAGAAGGCATGATTGGAAGACATGCTGTTCTACCTCATTCTATAAAATTCTGACCAAAACCAAAACCTCTGAAGCTCTCTGGGCCTCAGTTTTCTTATCTCTCAAGTAGGGGAAGGAATTAGATTTACTTCATAAAATAGGGTTGTTAGAGGCATTATTAAATGAAGTAATAAAGGTAATAAATAATAAACATAGCACTTAATATGTGGTAGGGTCTTAGTAAATGGTTAGAGAGTGAATTAACTAATTGGCTTATTAATTAAACAATGATATAAGTTAAATATCTAAGATGAGTAATTTTCTTCTACCTCATTGACCTACTCCCTATTCTCCCTTGATCAAGACTTGTTTTTGTCAGTGGGAAGGTGGAAATCATATTAGAATAATTCCCAATTCATTTGTGGCAACAATGTTGGCTTATATTGAACCATCTAAAATAACTGGACCAACATCAGCAGGGTCCAGGTGGGGAGGGCGCACTCCAGAGAGTAAAATGGCTTCTCCAACACAATTCGGGAATCTCCATTCCCTGGCTTCTCACTCTTCCCACCCACATCACTCTCTCCTTTTCTCACCATTATGCCACATGCCCTGCACTCTGAGACTGCACCTGTGTAAGAGTGAACACAAACGAACTGGACATCTTCACTGCCAAAGTGACACCGTACAAATCAAGTGAGATATGACACCTTTTTTTTCCCCCTAAGTAAAAGTGGCCCGTTTGGCTCTATTTCTGATTTCTTATAAAATCCAAGGAGATGTTGCCTAAACTGAGTTAAGGAAAACCTGATTATCCCCACAGGAGTTTTAAGGACTGAAGATCTCCAATTTAGAAGTTTCTAGAAACATAACCCCTATGTACAAATTAGTGGTCTCCATGACTGGAAAATACCTGTAACCCATTCCAATCCAATACCATCACACACCAATAATGTAGGGTTTGAAAAAGGGAAAAAGGAAGGGCAAAACTCCCTTAAAGAAAATATTTAGATGAAGCTGAAAGTTCCTAGTATGGCAAAAAATAAAAAAGAAAAGAAAGAAAAAGAAACAATTACATTTGAAATCGTTCTCACAGTAGTGAAGGTTTTCAAAGGTAAGGAATAAACTACTATCTCCTTGCTATCATGGTTACTATTGGCAGGTATTGCTTTGTTTTTTAATAATCTGTGTAGAGCAGGGTTTTTATCCTCCTTTGGGTGAGGGGTGGTAGTCTAGTCAATTTAGTTCCTATCATGGACGGTTGTCATTTCTTCTGGCTGCCGACCCTTTGAATGTCCTGCCTGTGTTTGAACAGTGGCCTTTCTTATGAGTTTTCATGGGAGGCAGGGCCCACTTGCTGCTCGAAAGACTGAAATGCCAGCTATGGCCGTTCCAGGCATCCCTTGCAGGTCGTCACGGGCACAGGATGGAGCACCCACTCTGGAGTGTGAATCAGGTGCTCAGTGACACAAAGAAGCAGCACCTCGGAGACCGTCTCTGGAGGTGGGGGCAGTTGCAGCAGGACGGTGTTTCCATGGCAGCGCGTTTCCAGGGCAGCGACAGAGTTCAGCTCCTGGCGGGGGCAGTGGAAATGGCGTCCTCCCCCGAGGACCGCGTGGCGTGATGGCCGGCAGCCCGCCTTGCTACTGCAGCCCCACGCCTAGCTAGCTCCCCAGCTCTGCCAGGAACCCTACCAGCCACGCAGTGCCATTTTAATAAATGAGGTAAAATCAGCTGGAGTCTATACTGCCCACAACCAAGACAGAAATTTCTGACAGACTGAGCCCCGAAGGGGAAAATAAAGATTTCCCTGGAGCTGGGCTGTCCCCACCTGGGGGGAGTTTTAGGCCTGACCTGATCTCTCCTTCTCTTCAGACCCACCACCAGAGAGCTGGCCACCCGTGGGGGGCTTTTACTCTCTTAGCCCACAGAGCTACATGTTCAGTGGAGCATAAAAGAGAACAGATCAAAGCAATGAATTGAGCGGCACATGCGGAACTGTCAAGAGACAGGAAGAAATAGGCACCCATAAACTGAATATTTAAAACCACAAATTAAAAATCTGTGCTCCCTTGGGTCTTCTTGGGTCTGTTTTAAATAAGGCTCCCCATTCTGTTATGGTAACTCCAGAGGTATTCAAATAAGACTATTTTCTTTAAAAAAAAAAAAAAACTAATTCAACAAAATTTTAGCAAGGATGTATCCTATATAGAGTACCAAGTGAGGTTGGTCGAGGACTCAGAAGTAAATTACATTGCAGGCTTTAACATCTCTACATTTACAGAAACATCATGTTAGATGCTCATACAGTACTCCAATTAATTCCAAGTGTTACATTCTTTGATACTTCCTACAATAAATGTTTCATTAGCAAAATAATCTGGTTTTTAAAAAATGTTTCTGAAGTGTGTGAAAAGTGCATGTTTCTATCTATTCTCCTACATAGATGAAATATATTTATGCACTCTTGTGTACACTTATACAATAAAATCCCACACGCACTCTGGAAAATCCAGTGTTCTGGATATAGAAAAATCTCCATCTGGCCCATAGATAGCAAACTTTCACAAACAGAAAACTGTAAGATGTACCTACTCTTTAAAAATATTTATTTCTATGAGGATTCAGAAAAGTCCTTCACCTCCAAGATTCTCAGCAAACGCCTTTGGAATGGCATTATGAACCCTGATGTAGATGTGTCAGTGCCTGATAAAAGAGAAGGAAATAATTTTGCTTCACAGACAGCTTTGAGAGTATCATGATAAGTCAGATTTCATTATGGTCTTTTTCCAAATTAAACATACTTCCCATACCAGGAATGAGAATCAGGATTTCACCACGGGCCGTGGGTATGGCTGGCTGGATCTGGGGCTGTCCAAGTGCATGGGCATAATGCTCCCAGCAGGACAAGGCACAGTGTGGTCACAGGAACCTACAGCTGTCCCTTGGCCCTGCATTCTCCACCCCACTGAGTAACGTCAACACCTTGTCACACCAAGAAAGCTGCCCCACAGAAAGCTCAGGGTCCAGATCAAGTCCATGGACCCTCATATTGCTGTTACTTTGGGTCTTCAGATCCCTTAGACTCCCCACAGGGAGAGCCTCGCCCAATATTTGGTGTCCTGCTCTTTTGCTGCTTGTCTGCTCCTGCTTCTCCTCTGTGGGTCCTTGGAACAGGTGGGTCCTGAGAGATTGCTCACTGCCCAGCTGGTGCCACGCCCCTAAACAGGGAACACCCGGAAGAGAAGACCTACAAGCCCAACTCTCCACACCTCCATGTTCTTTGTCCTTTGATCTAAGTCTTTGAGGTCACAGTGTGGACCTTCCCTTCTGGAAATCCTACAGTCCACTTGCGCCACAGCTGTCCACTCTATCCAATGCCCCACAGCCAAGATATTTTGCCAGAACTTGCAGAAAACTTCTTGAGTCAATAACATCTTTTCTAGATTTCAGTGCTCAATTTTTGCTCATAAAGTAGCCCCACAGGTTCAACCACAACTACAAGGGGACCACCCAAGACTGAGCATTATATGCGTTGGACATCATAGTATAATAAGTAATATATTTGGTCTTTATCCCTGGTTCCTAACACAGAGCTTCTAAAACCCTTGGAATTTCCTGAGGACAGAAGTGTCTTTTGTTATTCATAATGAGCTCCTTTCAATCACCCCTGAGTTTATACTAATAAAGTGACTTAAGGTAAGACCCTTAGCTGGCCTCAGGATGGAGCTTATCACCAAAAAGAGGAAGTGACCAGTGGGTTGAAACATTCAGCCCCACCCACTGACCTTGGTGGAAAGGAGAGAAGGACTAGAAATTGGGTTATAAAAACTCTTTTTTTTTAAGATTTATTTATTTATTTTAGAGAGAGGTGGGGAGGGGCGGGGGTGGGGAGAGAGAGTCTAAGCAGACTCCACACTAAGCCCGACTCGGGGCTCCATCTCATGACCCTCAGATCATGACCTGAGCCGAAACCAAGAGTCAGATATTTAACCAACTGCGCCACCCCAGCACCCCAGGTTATAAAAACTCTTGAACAATGAGATTGGGAGAGCTTCTGGGTTGGTAAATACACTGAAGTGCTGGGAAATTGAGTGCCCAAAGAGGGCATTGAATCTCTGCCCCACCCTCCTCATAACTTGCCCTATGTATCTCTTCCATTTTGCTATTTCTTGGTTGTATCCTTTATAATCAACCAGTAAACGTAAGTAAAGCTTTCCTGAGTTCCATGAGCCATTCTTGCAAACTGCCAAACCTCAGGAGGGGGTCATGAGAACCCCTGATTTATAGCTGCTTGATCAGTAGTACAGGTGGCCTGGCACTCACAATGGGTGTCCAATGTGAGGGCAGTCCTTTAACTTGCTGGATCTGATGCTAACTCCAGGTGGATAATGTCAGAATTGAGTTGAACTGTTGGACACCCAGGTGGTGTCAGAGAATTGGTTGGTGTCAAAGAAAATACCGCAGAGACATCCATGACTCAACCCTGAGAAAGACTTGGTCACTAGGGCCTTAAGAGACATGGCCTATAAATGCCCCAACATAGGAATGTCTTCTTTTCCAGGATCCCATTTATTTTGCTGTTCCTTTGTCAATGGAAAAAGTTAAATACAAACTCACCCAGAAGCCACAGACCAATAAATCATAGTCTAGTTCTTGAGGGCTGAGGAAATGATTTAGTCTGCTTGGGCTGCCGTAACAGAATGGCTTAAGCAAAAGAAAATTATTTTCTTGGGCGCCTGGGTGGCTCAGTTGGTTAAGCGACTGCCTTCGGCTCAGATCATGATCCTGGAGTCCCTGGATCGAGTCCCGCATCGGGCTCCCTGCTCGGCAGGGAGTCTGCTTCTCCCTCTGACCCTCCCCCCTCTCATGTGCTCTCTCTCATTCTCTCTCTCTCAAATAAGTAAATAAAATCTTTAAAAAAAAAGAAAAAGAAAAAAAAGAAAATTATTTTCTCACAGTCTTGGGGACTGGAAGATCAAGGGGCCAGCAGGGTTGGTATCTGCTGAGAGCTCTCTTCTTGTTGTAGACAGCCACCTTCTTACCAAGTCCTCACTTGGTGTTTCCTCTGTACACAAGCAGAAAGAAAGAGAAAGAGAGAGACTTGGTGCCTTTCTCTTCTTGTAAGGACAGCAGTCCTATCAGATTAGGACCCAACACTTATGAGCTCATTTAACCTTAATTAACTCCCTAAAGGCCCTATCTCCATATATATCACCCTGGGGTTTAAGGCTTGAACATATGATTTTAGGGGGACACATTCAGTGCATCACAGGAGGGATGCCTCTATTTGTTTTCTAGAACCAAGACACATCACTACATCCAGTTACTAGATCATAGAATTATAGAATGTTAGACATAGAAGGAATGTTAGCTCCTTCATCTTACAGTGAGGAGGTTGGGTTCCAGATGGGTGATGTGACTTGCTCTTGGAGATTGCTCACCGTGAAGCTGGGAGTGGGACCCAGACTCCCCTGCCAGGTCAGTGCTCTTTTCCACTGTCCCATGCAGCCCCTAAAGGATGGGTTCTTCAGAAGAAATTCTGAAGGGCCAGATCTTTATTTATTAGCAAGGGAGGGCTTTAGAACAATGAAATGTTCTAAAGGAGCCATGAAATGTTGTATGGCCAGTTGAAACTCAATACATATTCCTAAATCCAACACTTGAGGTTTTTTCCCTGTCAAGAAAGGGTCATGGTGTTAGCCAAATTGGATTCAAAGATTCTAGTCAATTCTGTGGGCATAGCATAGGCAGCTCCCTTTGAGCTCACATGGGTTTTCTAAACCTTAAAGGGGTGTCGGTGATACCCTTTATGCCTTGACCTCTTTACCCAGGAAACCCACTACTGCCAGGGTACAGCCATCAAGACCTAGTATCCTGCCCTCCCCTTGGTATCCTCACATCTCTTCAGCCAACCAGGAGTCAAGTGACCGGGACTGCATGCAAACTCCAACTCCTGTTTTTGTCCCACCCTTGCAAAACCAAGCGTTTCCCCCTGGCAACCCAAAGCAATTCTCCCATGAGCCTCAAATAATGTTGACAGGACACTCATATGGCCCTGAGACAGGTGAGGCAACAGTTGCCTACAAAACTTTGGGAACAGTTTTCCAGGACCATCTTGACACTAACTGTGGAGCCAGGTGCCCTCTGACAGCTGAGCAACCTCACTGCAGACCCTGAGCACACCACAGACTCTAAGCCCCAGGTCCTCCTTCAGACCCTGCCTCATGGATTTGGCTCCAGTCCTAACACTCACCCCCCTTTCCTGGACTGACCTCCAAATACTGCAGCCAAAATCACTTCACAGGATACCATTTCTCTTTCTCACCTTCAAAATCATATATTATTATTATTTTGAACATAACCCCAAGATTTTATTGTATTCATAACAAAATAAAAAAGAAGCATAGACCTGGATCACTTGGCCTTATCCCCTCCCAGTTCAAAATGCTCAGCTCTCCCATTGGGTTCAACACACTAAAGCCTCAGCACAGTCTTCTTTGTAGTTTATTTATAGTTTATTACATATTATTAGTACATGTTTTGTTGTTGTTGTTGTTGTTTTTTAAAGATTTTATTTATTTGACACAGAGAGACACAGCGAGAGAGGGAACACAAGCAGCGGGAGTGGGAGAGGGAGAAGCAGGCTTCCTGCAGAGCAGGGAGCCCGATGTGGGGCTCGATCCCAGGACCCTGAGATCATGACCCGAGCTGAAGGCAGACGCCTAATGACTGAGCCACCCAGGCGCCCCTATTAGTACATGTTTTAAAGGATTGCGCTATGGATGTAATTTTTCCAATTCTCTGCACTCAGGGAAATGGCTTTTCTCAATTCATTGATGGAGACAAGTTCTCTCTCCCGTCCTGAGTCTGGTGGTCTTGTCATGCTTCACTTAGGAGGCCTCTCTGCATGGTCACTAACCTACTCCACCCTCGGGGACAGGAGTAAAGACAACCACCCCCCAGAGTGTTTCCCCTTTGCCCCCACAGGATCAGAAAACAGGGGCCTGCCCCATTGCTGTGCTGGGAAAAGAGCACCCACAACATTCCCTCCCCCAACCCTACCATGAGTTAGTGATTGGGCATATTCGGTTATCTTTTGCTTGGTTTCTAAAATAAATCTCCAAAGAAAACTTAATAATGGAACATGTACAATTTTGCTGCTATTCTTCCCTCCCGATCCCTCCAGGTGCCTCTGACTGGAGAATGGGATACAGACAGGGTGTCCTACCCACAATCCCGAAGACAAATGTTGGACCTGTAGCCCTACAAGTGTGATGTTAGTTCCATAGGAGAGGTAGGAACGCAGCGTGCGGCACGTGCAAGGGGACCAGGCAAGGCCACCTCCAGGAAGTGACTGGTAAGCTGAAATCTACGGGATGAAGAAGACTTACCAGGATGAGGAGGGTTTCAAGCAGAGGGAGCAGCCGCTGCAAAAGCCCCTAGTGATAGAGAACATGGGGCTTTCCAGAAACTAAGAGACCACCAGCATGGTCGGACCAGGGAGAGGGTGAGGGAGCTTAGCGCAGAAACAAACAGGTGTCATAGACATGGAGACTGAATGAAAACAAGCTTCATATGAGACAACTTCATGAGCAACAAGTTTCTTTTTCTATGGGAGGCCCTCTTGAGCTGCCGACACAGAGGACAGGTGGCCTTCTCCTCCTTTCCTGTGACTCTCATTTCCTCTAAAATCCAGAACGCACCTCATCCCCTCCAGACAGTCCTCCCTGATTTCCCTTCACAGCACCTGAGGGTTCTTTTGTCCTAATCAGCGCTAAGAATAAAACATGGGACGATAGAAAGCAGAAATGGCTCCGACTCCTGGCCCACCCCCTTTTCCAGTAAACTACGGGAAAATGCAAGCCTCACAGGATTTTTTTTAAATGTCGTCCTAGTCACTTAATAGAGGAAAGCATTCCCTGGCTATTAATAAGAAACATATCACCAAATGGAATCTAGGCATCCAGGTCTGCATCCCAAAGCAAAATTTCTCCTTGGTTACAAAGAGAACATTCTTGATAGTCACAAAAAGTATTGAATCTACCCAAAACAAAAACAAGTACGCCGAAACATGAAATAAGGCTTTCACAAAAGTGAAATCAACCACATTGTATCTGAAGGTGTCACAGTGGCTTATGGTCCTCAAATTGCAAGGAAACATGCTGACCCATAGATGGCGCAAGTTGACTGCTAAATAAATACCTAGTCTCGATGACATCATAGAATCGGTCAGTCTGGTAACCAGGCTGCCTCGAGGCTGGAGAGCCTCCAGTCCATCCCCCATCTTTGCTACAACCACGGACTGGCTGTGTAGCTTCTTTCTCTATTCCATTGGATAATCATGGAGAAAGACTCAGATTTTACCATTTTCTTCAAGAACGCTTTCTGGTATTTTAATTTCAATGCTGTATAAAAATTAGCTCAAATTCCTCAGACTCTGGTGCAGCTCATCCTACCCACATCTTCAGTGGGCAGATACTAATCTGGTCCAGTGCACTACATAGAAACTCCAGCTCAAGGAATGAGATCTTGCCATTTGCAACAACGTGGATGGAACTGGAGGGTATTGTGCTGAGTGAAATGAGTCAAACAGAGAAAGACATGTATCATATGACCTCACTGATATGAGGAATTCTTAATCTCAGGAAACAAACTGAGGGTTGCTGGAGTGGGAGGTGGGGTGGGAGGGGTGGGGTGACTGGGTGATAGACACTG
>NC_138371.1:28949455-28978907 GCF_054177405.1 Leptonychotes weddellii
GTCTGTCCTTGGCCTCTGAACCTCCTCCATGTTTTCCACAACCTCCCTTGGTATTATGCCAAGCCTGTTCACAAACCAGATCCATCTGGACAATGACAGTTGTAGCTGAAGAGCTATTTCATGTTGTTAATTTAAGTGTTTATATTTGTTTAGTGTTAATAATTTATAAAGCCCTATCTCTGCCTCAGTAAATCCTTACAATGATGCAATGAAAATAGCGGTTATCTCCAACTTGGAGGTGAGAAAAAAATTTAAGAGGCCAAGGGGTACCTGGGCGGCTCAGTCAGTTGAGTGTCTGACTCTTGATTTCTGTTCAGGTCATGACCTCAGGGTTGTGAGACTGAGTCCTGCGTTGGGCTTCGCGCTCAGTGGGGAGTTTGCTTGAGATTTTTGTCGCTCTCTCCTTCTCCCTTTGCCCCTCCCCACGCCCCCTCTCAAATAATTCATTAAAAATTTTTTTTAAGAGGCCAAGTGGTTAGCATTTTCCAGGCTTGTAACATCAGACCAAAGATAATGAAAAGTGACTTTTTCAACCCATCTGAGTGTGTCTCTCCATGCTTTGTTCATGTGTGTCCTCCTAATTTTGTTCCTTATTTTTTTTTTTTTTAGTTACCAGCACTATAAATACTGATCCATAATTCATTTGCTGTTAACTATTATGGTTTATAGAATTTACACTTCCTGGGTATAATCATAACGTCAATACTGCTAACACTACCCACACTTACAGAGCCTTTCCACAGTTCAGGCATCTTTCTAAAGCACTTCTTAACTGTGTTAACTCAGGTAATCCTCACAACAATCATATGAAAATCAAAGCACTATTATGAATGAATTCACTATTATGAATCCTCACGTTAGAGATGAGGAAGCTGAGGCACAGAGAAGTTAAATAATCTCCATGAAGATCACACAACAAATAGACAGTAGAGCTGGGATCTGAACACAGGCCATCCAACTTTGGGGCCATATTGTTACCCAATATACTAGTGCACACTTAGAACTATTACTGGATCATGGAATAACTAAGTTCATCTTCCATCTCCTTGATAAATTTGTGACAGGTTGGCTTGAGGTCAAGCGAAGGGATGGAGATAGCTCCTGCCTGGAACCTCATGGTGTGGTGGTGTTCATAAGTCCACACCGGTCAAGGGAGTCAAGTATAAACCCAGTAAGGCTCCCCATAAGCACTTGGTGAGGCTTCCTAGGGATAGAGCTAGGAAAAATTAGTGGAGCTCTCATTACCAAGAGAAGAGTAACCTAGCCTTTTTTATTTGTTATCCATTTCTAAAATGGAGACAACTCCATCCAGCTCACTTTAACATACATGACTCAGAAGTCCCCTACTCAGAAGAACACCACTCAGTGGGCAGCATCAATCTGTTGGATCCAGAGTAGGAGGATCCTCTCTACTAGAATTTCAATATGTGGTCTCAACAATTCCAAGTTTGTAAAAACTAAATAAAATGCAAAATGTAAAGTGCGTTTTCTGGCTCCTTAAAAAGCTAAACACGGGATTACCACATGATCCAGCAAGTTCTAGGTGCATGCCTAGAAGAATTGAAAGCAGGAACTCAAAGAGATACCTGTACCCCAGTGTTCATAGCAGCATGATTTACAATAACCAAATGCTAGAAGCAACCTGCAATGGTCTCAATCCTTGTGTCTCCCTAATATGTTGAAATCCTGATGTCCAATGTGATGATATTAAGAGATGAGGAAGAATCATTACTAAAGCAACAAAACATGAACACACACACATACACAAAGAGAAGAAATGGGATCTTTGGAAAATGATTAGGACATGAGGGTAGAGCCCTCATGAATAGGATTAGTGTCCCTCTAAAAAGAGTCCCCACAGAGGGGCGCCTGGGAGGCTCAGTCGTTAAGCATCTGCCTTCCGCTCAGGTCATGATCCCAGGGTCCTGGGATCGAGCCCCACATCAGGCTCCCTGCTCAGCGGGAAGCCTGCTTCTCCCTCTCCCACTCCCCCTGCTTGTGTTCCCTCTCTTGCTGTGTCTCTCTCTGTCCTATAAATAAGTAAATAAAATCTTAAAAAAAAAAAAAAAGAGTCCCCACAGAGATCCCTCACCCATCCACCATATAAGGAAAAACAAGAAGTTTAAGACTGCAGCCCAGAAGAGGGCTTTTACAAGAGCCAGACCACACTGGCACTTCTAGCCGCCAGAATCGGTATTTTGTTATAGCAGCCCGAACAGACTAAGACAGAACCCAAATGTCCATCGACAGACAAATAGATGAACAAAGTGTGGTATATCCACACAATGGAATATTATTCAGCCATAAAAAGGAGTGGAGAACTGACATGGGCTACTATACGGATGAACCTTGAAAACATTATGCTAAGTTAAGCGAGCATGTCCCAAAAGAACAGATATTGTACGATCGCTTATATGAAATACCTAAAATATGCAAATTCATACAGACAGAAAGTAAAAAATGAGAGGTTAACAGTGGCTGGGGGAGATGGGGAAGGAGGGGGCATTGTTTAGTGGATACAGAGTTTCTATTTCAAATGATGACATTCTGGAAATGGATGATGGCGACGGTTACACGACTCTCTAGATATACTTAAGTGCCACTGACTTGTGATGACCATGATTCAGATAAGGGTGACCATGTGACTTACTACTCTGTACAGTGAGATTTAAGTTCCATTATTGAGTGGGGCTTCCGGGAAAGTTCATTAAAAAGTAGGGGTGGGGAATGCTGATTCATCTGGCACGCTCCCTTTTATCTTTGACCTTCTCTTCCTTCTTCCAGCATGGAACATGGGCATGAGGGCTAACATTCTAGCAGCCATCCAGAAACTATGAGGTAGAAGTCAGCACCGGGGAAGCAGAGCAGAAAGAAGTCCGAGATACCACTGACATTGTGGAAATGCTACACCTTTTGTGGAATGCTTATCTCTGGACTCCGTGTTACCTGAGAGGAAAGAGAACTCCTCTCTGGTTTAAACCAGTGTGTAAACTACCTGCTGCTGAACACAAATCCTAACTGATTTAGCACATTACCCTCTATTGTTGCTATTCTTGCTATTGGTTTTATTACCAAGAAAGGGGTGCCCAGGCCAGGGTTGGTTTGCAATGTCAGCAATGCTTGGAAGACTGGAGATGTTGGAAAATGAGTTACCCACAGACCCAAGTGATGTTCCTTCGAAGATGAAGGATTCAGGAGAACAGCCCTGCCAGTCCCACTGCCACAGATGCCATCATAAAAAAAAAAATAGAGACATCATCTCCTGTCCCCTGGGGCAGCCATGTTGATTGATGTACTTCTCCCTCAGCTTAAGTGTGAAGAGTTTTCTGCTCCACAGAGTAGAAAGGACTGGTAGGCATCTGGCATCTTTTCCTTGCTAGATTTAAAGGGACGCTGAGGGGCACCTGGGTGGCTGTCCGTTAAGCCTCTGACTCTTGACTTCAGCTCAGGTCATGATCTCAGGGTCGTGAGATGGAGCCCCACGTGGGGCTCCATGCTCAGTGAGGATTCTCTTGAGATTCTCTCCCTCTCCTTCTGCCACCCCCTCCCCTGTGTTCATGCGCTCTCTCTCTCTCTCTCTCTCCAAAATAAATAAATAAATCTTTTAAACATAAATACATAAATAATAAAGCTGAAGGTTTCTCTAACTGCATTTCACAACTTAATATAATGACAAACCCCAGGATAGACTGGCTGGCTCGTCATCTGGGTGAGTTATTCTGACACCTCATAGTTCCTTGACTTCTGCGTCATTGACCTTCACTTGCACACCACTCCAGGCCAACAACTTCCTGGTATGGCCACACCCTGGACTTTGGCAGGAATGGAACTACTACACCATAATCTTGATATCTGACATTTCATTGTCCAACTGCCCCTCCCTCTTCTCCTCCCTATTCCTGTCCTTCTGCTCTTTGGCCTCATTATGATGGTCAATCCCATGGGTGTGTACATTGGTTCAAGGAAATTCAGCACTATCTATCAGTATTTTAGATGCACATGCTCTTTGGCCAAGCAATGCTAGTCCTAGGAACTTATCCTATAGATCTCTGGAGTGTGCTCAATAACACACATGTATAAGAATAATATTTCAGAAAAAAAAGACTTGAAAAAATTTATCAACGAAAGACTCATTAAGTAAATCCATATATAAAATTGAATGCTATGCAGTTATTTAAAAAATTGAGGCAAATCTAAATGCAATAATATGAAAGTTTCCCCCAAGATACCCCTGTAAACAAGGCAGAGTATATGATATGCTACCACTTACATGGGGTAATTTATGTAAAAATAAATGATATATATATATTAACCATACCTAGTTTGTATATATAATACCTATACCTGTAATATAAATATGTGTATATAATATCTACACCTGTAATACATACACACACATAGTACCTACCATACTATCTCTGAAAGGATATAGAGGACACTAGCAACAGTAGAAGACAGAGATGGATGGTGAGAAAAGATTTACTTTTCACTGCATATTCTTTCATACTTGGATTTTATTCCGTGTGCCAATATTACCTATTTAAAATAATTTTCAAAAAGATGTTCATCCAACTGTTCCCTTGCTCTCCTAGGCTCCTTATAGGTCTGCTACCTCTCTGACCCAACCACAAATCCATGCTCCGTCTGTAGCAGACACTCTTGATGCCTGGTCTTTATCCCCTCAGGTCTTATTTTCCCATAGACACCAGGAGACCAGACCCCCAACAGCCAACATCTGTTTGCCTGAAGCCTTTTTCTGGCCACCCAAGTTCTCTGTATCTCCAAGTGTGGTGCTCTCAGCTCCTGCATGGTTACCCCTGGAGCAGTCCTAACCATTAGCTAATGGAAATCCCCTGAAGGGAGATAACTGAGATGTATTTCCACACTGGCTCCCAGAGTCCCCCATCAGGATGAAGCTCCCATTGTCTACAGTGCACACCTTTTATTGGCATCATTCCCTACCCTGCCCTCCCCCTACCAGCATTTTACCTACAATCGTCTCCCTGGAAACTGCTTGCTCTCAAATATCTGCCCCAAGGTCTGCCTTCAGGGATCCCAAATGAAGATGCAGTCATTTCAACCACACCTTCTTTTAGACTATCAATTTCTCTTGACTTTCCGTGGACCTCCCATGGCAAATTCTACCCCAACCACCAGTTCAGTGCCCCGGAGAAAAATCACTGAACCATGCTGATTGATCTTCCCCCAATTTAGTATTTGCAACCTCAAGCCGACTCTTCAGCACTGTTCAAAATCCCTCATCAGTTCCTTTCTCCTTTCCCAGAAGAAACATCTTCAAACTATTTCTATTAATGAGTTCTACTCACCCCCATTCCCTGCTTCAGGGTCCCCACCTACTTCCATGAGAAAAGGGAAGCAATGGCAGCGAACTCCTGGTGATTTTTCTATCTGTCTGAGTATTTCATATGTATTTATTTATTCTCTCTGATGGATAAGTTTTCCTTTTGGGTTGTCCTTTGCAGTGAGTACAGAATGACTGTGGAAGCAACCAAAGTAGGTTCACATCCTGATCTGCCATTCTGACCAGTCTTGTGACCTTGGGCAATTGACTCAGGCTCTCTCCTTATAGTAAAGACAGAGAAACAGTACCCGCTTCATATGGTAGATTGAAGGAGGGAATGAGTTAACACATGTAAAGCACATAGATCAGAGCCTGGAATATTGTAAGTACTTAATAAATTTAGTTATTATTCCAAATGTTCTGCAATGAACCCCTGTCACTTTTGAAATCAGAAAAAAAAAGAGAGAGTATTACTGTATATTTGTATGTTTGTTCCTATTTCTGTTTACAAGTTCTTACCTCCTGCCTCCTTTCTTGGAAGACCAGAGGCCTCTATTTCTGCATGCTAACTCCCCCACCTGTACTCACTAACCCAGCCTCTAATTTATCATCTAAGACCCTGACCTTCAGTTGTCCCCTCTTCTCACTTGTACCATCTTTCTCTCCTTTTCCATTGAATCAGCCTCAAATAGGCTCAAATTGTTCTCATCCAGAAAAATAAAAAACCCGCTTCCTTCCACCCCACTGTCATATGAAGTTAACTCTTTCCTGTCCATGGCTCCTAGCTTTCTCACTTCATCTTGCCCACCAAAATCAGACTTGCCCCCTGCCATTCTAATAAGCTCCTCTAGCAGTGGCCACTGATCTCACAATTACCAAATTGAGATTTTTTTTTTTTTAAAGTTCTCTTCTACTGGACTTCTTTCCACAGCATTTGGCCATGTCTATTACCACCACCCTCTATTGATTAATTTGTCATGGTTTATTGAGCATTAACCATAAATGTTGCATTATATACGGTTTTAGGGGACAGGAATACAGTGATAAAGACTGTCTTAGGTTGTGTTTCTCCAGGAGGCAGACCCAGGGACAAGAGTTCACTGTAAGTAGTTTATTTGGGGAGAGACTCTAGAAACACTGGTAGGGGAGTAAGGAAGTAAACAGAGAAGACAGGGAAGCCAATATAGGTATATTCATGAGCAGTAAGGATAATTTGGCTAAGTCCTGCCTTGGACCTCTCAGAAACAGCAGAAAGCAAACTTCAGCACTGTCCCTGACAGGGAGGAGAGGAAACTAGGGTATTCTGTCTCCCCTCATCTGTCAGTAACTTCTGGCATCTCCAGCCTGCCTCACTAAAGAACAAGTATGCTTGAAGAAGCCTCAGACAGAATGTTGCAGAGGCTTGCAGTGAGAAGCTGCTGGTATCTATGGTAACAGGGGATATGTCAGGGGCACCAGCAGAGTCTGCTCCAAAGACAGGCAAGGTTCCTGTTCTGTGGAGCTTCCAGAGACAAATAACAAAATGTGAGCAAAAAATGAACAATGTAATTTCAGATAAAGACAAATGCTGTGAAGAAAATGAAACTGTTCAATGTGATGTCCATTGGGTGTGGGCATTGTGGGCTGAATTGCGTCCCTTCAGATGTTGGAGTCCTAACCCCCAGTACCTCAGAATGTGACTTTATTTAGAAATAGTCCTTACAGAGGTGGTGAAGTTGAAGATCAATAGGATAGTAATCCAATATGATGGGGTCCTTATAAAAAGGGGAAATTTGGACACAGAAATTCACATAGAGGGAGATGATGTGAAGAGACACAGGAAAAAGACAGCCACGTACAAGCCAAGAAGAGAAGGCTGGCTCAGATTCTCCTCCACAGCCCTCAGAAGGAACCCAACCATGACAGTACCTTCATTTTAGACTTTAACCTCCAGCAGGTGAGACAATAAATTTCTGTCATGTAAGCCACCTGGTCTGTGATACTTTGTTATGGCAGCCCTAGCAAACTAATACAGTAGGTGTCTACTAATTAGATGGGGTGGTCAGGGAAGACCTCTCTTTGGAGGTACTATTTAAGCTGAGGCCTAACTAAGGGTAAGAGCCAGCCTTGCATAGGTTTGGGGCAGAGCACTTTAGACAAAGGGATAAGCAAAGGCAAGGGCCTGGAGGGAACATGGACTTGGTATGTTCAAAGAACAGACGAAAGGCTGTTGGCTGGATTTAGTAAGCAGTAGTAGGAGAATGTGCAGGATGGGGTTGAAGAGTTGGACAGGGGCCAAATGTGGGTCCACTTAGGTCATGAAAAGTTTGGATTTTAGTCAAAGTGCAATGAGAAACCACTGAAGGATTTTAATCAGGGGAATGACATGATCTTATTTGTGCTTTTGTAAAAAGTGTTCTTCTGTCTGCTAGGTGGAAAATGGTCTAGGTAGAGGGAGAACCAGATCAGAAGCAGGGAGGCCACTCAGAAGACTGTCACAGTTGTCCAGGGGAGAGGTGTTAGTGTCCTGGAGCCATGGGGTGCCCATGGAAGGAGAAGTGCAGAAATTCATATATATTAGGAGCTGAATTGATACGACTTGTTGATGGGAGGAGGTTGGGAGTGGGAGGTAATCAGAAAGGTACCTGTTTGTTTACTTGAGCAGCTGAGTGGATGATGAGCCATTTACTGAGATGGGAAAGCCTGGGAGAAGACAAGGTTGGGGTGAGAAGGGAGGAGAATCTCTCTTCCCTTAGCTTTCAGGATATTGCCCTCTCCTGCTTTTCTCCAACTCTCTGACTCTTCTTTCTGTTTCTTCTTGGCTCATCTTTCTGGATCCACAGAAATGTTGGCCTTTCACATTCCTTTCTCTTTGTTCCCCATACCCTTCTTGGTGGCTTTCATCCATTCCCAAGACTCTGGTACCACCTCTATGCCAATCACTATCAATTGTGTATGTCCAGCCCAACCTCTCTCCAGAGTTTTCAGAACTGCACATTCTACTGCCTTGTAGATTTCACACATGGAAATTCAAACAAATGTGTCCAAGCCTCTCTAAGCCCATCCATGCAGCCTTATCCTCAAATCTACTCATCCAGGTGGATTCTCTAGCTCAGCCCACGGCTCAACCATCCACCTGAACTCTCTTGTTCTCATCTTCTCCCACTTCCACACGATATTCTTCCCCAAAACCCATGATTATTAAATGTGGTTATGAGAACTGTTACTGTAGACAAGAAGAAAAGGAAAGAATTAAGAACTAGGATATTAAACAGTGTTCATGGTTTATCTAGAATTGAAAATTCTGTTTTCAAGGCAGTATTCTAAGGTTATGTGAAATATTATAAGGTTATCTGAAATATTTCATGATTGAGATATTTGCTTGATGAAAACACAAATTTACTAGAGGAGAGTAGTGGGGAAAAAATTCCTAGGCCAGAAATTAGGCACTAAACATTTAAGTATAGATTTTGTCACTAATTTACTTGTTCTTGGCTAATAAGTCACTTACCACAGTTGTATCTGAGTTTTCTAATCTGTCAAATGGCTATGAAAATTAATACCATCCCAATGCAACTCACAGGGATGTTTCACCGTAAAAGAAAGAAGATTATTACCATTAAAAGTGTCAGGGAGGAAACATAATCAGATAGAACATTAAAAGAATAATCCATCATGACCAAATAGGGTTCAATCTCAGAAGTAAAACAGTTTAATATTTGGATATCTATTAATACTACTCACCGCATTAACAGATGGAAGAAAAGAAGTCATACAATTGGAAAAATTCAACATTAATTTACAATTTAAAAAAACTAATCAAGTTAAGCAAATTTTCTTTTAATTTTTGGCTGGCTAGTTACATTTACTATGTGTTTCTCCTAAATGTAGTTTTAGAGTAAAGAGTTTCAAAAGCTCTTGCTTTCAAAAAATGCTCTTCTCTCTTCCCTTTTGCAGACATTGCTAAAGCACCAATGGCCAAAATGAAGTTCAATCCCTTTATGACTTCTGACCAGGGCAAGAACCATGAAAGACATCTCAGTGTACCTTCCCATGTTTGCAGGAAGATTATGCCTTCCCCTCTTTTCAAAGAACTGAGACAGAAGTAAAACTTTCAATCTGTACCCATCCGAAAGGATGAAGTACAGACTGTGTGAGGAAACTACAAAGGTCAGCAAATGGGCAAAGTCGTCCAGGTTTACAGGAAGAAATACGTCATCTACATTGAAAGAGTATAGCGAGAGAAGGGGGATGCCACAACTGTCCATGTGGGCACTCACCCTAGCAAGGTGGTTATCACTAGACTAAAACTGGACAAAGATCACAAAAAAGATCCTTAAATGTAAAGGCAAATCTCACCAAGTGGGGAAGGGAAAGGGCAAATATAAGGAAGAAACAATTGAGTACATGCAGGAATAAAGTAATTATATATACGACTTTAAATAAACTGTTAAAATGAAAAAAAAAAAAGCTTTCAATTAAAAAAAAACTACCCAACAAGCATGAAAGAATAGAATTTGAAGAATTTCATTATTTGACATCATCTTAAAGGCTTATACTTGTTGCATTATTTTCTTTTTACAGATATTATGAGTCATAGCCTTGATTTATTGATACATAGTCTTAAATCAGAAATGCAGTCTCCAATAATAACTGTGTGAAAGAACACCTGTTCTGGCTGTTCTGGGAGTACGGATGAGCTCAAGAGTATAGAAGCAGGGGCACAAAATGAATTTTGATTTTTCTTTTCTTTTTTTTTTTTTAAAGAAGTTATCTGCAGACATTCCTCTCTCTTTCCAGCAACTCAAGCTGACTATTTCTAATTGGAACACAAAGACCAGTCATTCAGCCATCCCACCCCTGGCCTTTCCCACTGCTTCCACACCACAGAATGAATGCTGGCAGCCTTTAATCATTTCCAAGTCACTGGTAGTGCAAGAAAGCTAGCAGAGTTTGAATTTATGTCTACTTTCTTCAGTGGAAAAGTGAGCTCCCTGTATTTCAAGCCATAGAATCACAGAGCATTATTATTGAAAGAAGTCTGAGAAACCCAGGCTAAACCAGTGGTTTTCAACCCTGGCTGCACACTGGAATAAATAGAGGACTTTTAAACAATTAATGATGCCCTGACTTCACCCTCAGAGTCTAATGTAATTAGTTTAGGAAGAGACCCTGGCTTTGGTGGTGTTTTGTTTTATATTTAAGTATAATTAACATACAGCATTCTATTAGTTTAAGGTGTAAAATATGATTCAAAATTTCTATATATTACTCAATGCTCATCAAGATAAGTGTACTCTTTTTTTTTAAGATTTTATTTATTTATTTGACAGAGAGAGACACAGTGAGGGAGGGAACACAAGCAGGGGGAGTGGGAGAGGGAGAAGCTGGGGCTCGATGTGGGGCTCGATCCCAGGACCCCAGGATCATGACCTGAGCTGAAGGCAGACGCTTAATGACTGAGCCACCCAGACGCCCCAAGATAAGTGTACTCTTAATCCCCTTTATCTATCACCTTCCCTCTGGAGACCACCAGTTTATGATAGATAGATGATAGATAGATTGACAGATAGATAGATAGACTTTTTTTTTTTAAGGGAGAGAGAGCACAAGCAGGGGGAGGGGCAGAGGGAGAGGGAGAGAATCCCAAGCAGGCTCCACGCTCAGCAGAGCCCGATGCAGGGCCTGATCCCATGACCTTGAGATCATGACCTGAGCCAAAATCAAAAATCCAATGCTCAAATGACTGAGCCACCCAGGTGCCCCATAATCTATATTTAAGAGCCTCTTTTTTTCTTTGTTCATTTGTTTTGTTTCTTAAATTCTACATATGAATGAAATCACATAGTATCTGTCTTTCTCTGACTGACTTATTTCCCTTAGCATTCATTATACTCTCTAGGTCCATCCATAGATGAATGAATAAAGAAGATGTGGTACACCTATTTATAGTGGAATATTACTGGCTTTGGTAATTTTTTAAAGCTCCCCCAAGTGATTCTAACATGTAACTGCAGTTATAAAACGCTAATTTTTTCATTACCTGAGCAAACATAGACCCAGAGTGACCATCTAGGTAATGGCAAATCTCATTGACTTATAGGTAATACTTATGTTAAGAAGATTTCCAAAATTTGGAAATGAGTCAAAAAAGATGACTGTGTCCATTCAATGCCTTCCTAAAACTGGTCTTAAGCCCACCCAAGGT
This sequence comes from Leptonychotes weddellii, assembly GCF_054177405.1. NCBI lineage: Eukaryota > Metazoa > Chordata > Mammalia > Carnivora > Phocidae > Leptonychotes > Leptonychotes weddellii. Next base: position 28,960,945 of record NC_138371.1, read on the forward strand.
CATTTTTTAAGACATAAGACATTTGTAAGACATGTTTAAGTCTGTAAAGATTAGATGTTAATTTGTGGAAATGAATACTATACAAATGAGTTTTTGTATAATAGAATTAAAATTATTTTTATTCAGCTGAGAAGATAAGCCCAAAGTTTATGATTTTATTGGCCTATGGGACATGAACCAGTTTTTTTTCTAATTTAGCAATTCTATTCCAGCATATTTTTCCATTTATATTCTCACTCGCTCTTGCTCTCTCTCTTTCTCCCTCCCTCCCTCCTAATACATCATTTGCCTTCTCAGTGTCTCAGTTTTCTAACTGGCTTTATCATCTTTCTGGTTACCTCATTAATGAGAAATAAAACTGATACTTGCTCACTATGTATTTATATGAAAATTATGAGTATAAAATTATGAGAATTATGTTTTGATACTTGAAAATGATGTAAATTTTGCTAAGGTATCCTAAACCATTAAGAAGCTTTAATTGATCATTCAAGATGTAATTTATTCTGTTCTCCAAATATATTACTCATCAACCACATTCAGAAGTCGTAAAGTTGGGGACTTTTACTTCCCACAAAGTGGAGTAACGAGGACCCTCCTTTTGAAAAAAACTAAAAAATAAATAGACAAAATATATAAGCCTACAGTTTTCAGACACTGGACACCAGGCAGCACAGGACAGTGATTACTGAGAGTGGGTGAAATCAAGGAGAGCTCTATGATCGTCTCAGCTTACTGCCTGGAAAGAGTTTCCAAGCCACAGTGCAGGGAGGCAGGCTCCCTAAATTGAGGAGATGGAACTGGAACTTAGGGATGCCAAGGCAGCTAGAGTTTCACAGGGGAGAGCTTCACAGAGAGAGCTTTAGAGATCTGAGAAGGTCTCCCTGGAATGTTCAAGTAGAAAGTGATCAGTGTATATATGTAAGGAACTACCTGAGGCCACGGAAAGAATTAGAGGAAAAAATACTTGTTGCTCACTTAAGACTGGAAATAGCTGCTGTTCCCACCAACCAGTAGAAAGTCTCATATTTCATGGCTCATTGGGTAGAAGAATTAGTAGTGAGGAAAAATCAGCCCTAGACTAGAAGCAGCTCTGGTCCCATCTAATAAGGTTTAAAAGCAAACCTCAAAAGAATGCAAGTAATTTAGCCCAGAGCAAGCATCAAGAATATTTATAGGAACATAAAAATAACCAACACCCTACAAGGGAATATTCACAATGTCTGACATTCAATCCAAAATTACCAGGCAGATTATATTTCTAAAACTTTTGCCCTGTGTGAGAAAGGATTATCAAGAAATTGAAATCTTCTAACAAAGCATTATTAATCCAATGGATAGAAAGGAAACAAAACTGAATACAAAATTTTACTTATTAGTAAAAAGTAAAAAGTGGAGGGTTGTTTTTTGTGTGTCCATTAAGTGCAATTGACATTGAGATTTTTTTGTTGTTTTAATAGGGCTATTGTGTTGCTATGGTTACAAGTTGCGTTGGCATTTTCACTAGGAAACGATGTAGTCTGAACATTCCTCCCACTTTTTACATCTGCCCACATGCTCCAGACAGTGATTTGGTAACCTGGCTTCCAGCCCTAACCTCCTCCGCCACCCCAGTAAGTGCACATTTTTCATCCCCTTCTCAGAAAACTTTTGCTCCTCTGAGATGTAAAGTTAAGCTCTGGCTCCTACTCAGAATGCATATCGTCAAACCACAAGACCCTGATCAGCTTCCTCTGTCCAACTCAGTAACCTTTTACCTCTTTGGCATGATATTTATGTATGAGATCACCATGAGATAATTCATTAATTTTAAAAATAAGCTCTTTAAAAACACATTTAGCAATAAATTTAATCACATACAGAAGATATCCATCTTGAAATTCTGGATGTTTTTCTTAAAGCAATCCTTGTAAGATATTTTTGCAGCCTCTTGATGATTCTTCTAAGTTTTACATGTTCATATATCTTTCCATTCCTCCTCTCCCTTTCCCCTTTTCTGATCGCCTCCTCCCCTCTCCTTACCAATTTTTCTTATAACAGTTATTCCCATCATTCAAGCTTGTATCTCTGAAATTTGATCCTGGAATCAGATCACTGGAATGTCTCCTAAGAAATAAAGAGGCAGGAGGCAAAAACATTGCCAGGATTGGGCCTCCTGAGGACTGGCCCAGTAGCAGCAACTGCAACTGGTCATCCTCAGGCATGGGAAGAACTGCTAACCATACCCTAGCTCAGGTTCTTATCATTTCTAATTGGTCTTTATTCCTGAACCCCCTTTCCAACTTCTCTCCATACTCCAACCAGAGTGACCTTTCTAAACCGCAGTCTGTCACTTGAAATCCTCCTAATGGAGGATTTCTCACTGTTAATAAGATGATGTCCAAGCTCCCAAAAATATCATTTGAGGCCCTTAGTGATCTGGATCCTGCCTCCTACTACTCTGAACTCAAATCCCAGTGTTCATGCCGCTCCCTGTCCCCCTGCCAGTCTTCTCTCTCTCTCCCCCTTCAACCAGCCACAGCAAACTCCTTATCATTCCCAGCTTCCTGTATTTTCCTGTGCCACCGTGTCTTTGCATGTGAGGCTTTCTCAGCCTAGAACCCCCTCTGTTCCTCATCCCTCCCCCTTACCAGTTCAGTGATATCAAATTATAATAATATAGTTTCCAGGCTCATCTTTTATCCTAGAAAAGGGCACATAGCACTCTGTCTCATAGCTCCTGTTGTCTCTGATCTTTGCAGCCAAGTTTATTTATAACTGTGAATTGGAATTCTCTACAGTTGTGGTTTCATGATGTCAGATGCCAGCAGGAAACTGAACACTTAAATCAGTGATCCACATGTCTGAAAATATGTGAATGCTTAGTACTGTGCAGCTCTGGCCTAAGAAGAAATTAGTAATTAGTGGGTCCTGGGGTTACCCCACTCTGAAATCTCCAAGTACTTTCAAATACATCATTGCATTCACTGGCCCTCTCGTGGTGACTACAGTGTCATTGCTCACATTCTGATGCTCCGCACCAGATGCTTTTTATGAGCAACAGAAGCACAATTTCTTTTTTTTTTTTAAAGATCTTATTTATTTATTCATTAGAGACAGAGAGAGAGAGGCAGAGGGAGAAACAGGCTCCCAAGGAGCAGGGAGTCCCGATGTGGGACTCGATCCCAGGACCCTGAGATCATGACCTGAGCCGAAGGCAGACGCTTAACCATCTGAGCCACCCAGGCGCCCAGAAGCACAATTTCTGATTGCCCAAGCCATGCTCAGGTATGTGGCAGCCTCAGTACTCCCTGATATGTGATCCTCCGCCTCCCTGGGCACACCTGACCAGTGACTGCAGGACTGACTATTCTAACCCAAATATATGAGAACTGTGATACCTTGGAAAACACACAAGACTACAGGTGACAAGACTTGAAATTAGACTCTCACTCTAGACCTCTACCTCTATCATGTAACCTTAAAGAAGTCATTTCCCCTTTCTGTGTCTCACTTATCTCCTCTCTAAAACTAGTGAGTTGGACAAGATCACTGTTTCTTCAACTGGGATCCACAGACTTACATCAGAATCTTTTTGGCCATACAGACAACGGGGTGCTTTTTGGCCATACAGACAATGGGGACCCTCCCCATCCTACTGAGTCTCACTTGTTAGTAGGGGTGAAGAGGGCGGAGGGAGGTTAGAGAATAGGAGAAATCTAAAATCAACCTTTTAAATAGCTTCTTAAGTAATTCTTGTGCTTATTAAAACTTGGGATCCACTGCAGTAGATCCGGTAATCAGTGGCTCTCCACCATGCTCCCACTACCTAGGTTACTATCTGTTATGAGATGTGTTGCAAAGGAAAAAAATTATTAATAAATTTTAAAAATTAAGTTTAGAACTGTCTTTACAATATGAAATTTTGAATTGTATTTAAAAATTAACTGTAAGGGACTCAAGGTGATCTTTATAAATTGTACCACTTCCATTCATTCATTTTCCCTTTTATTTGCTTGTGTGGGAGAGCAAAGCCTTCCAGGCCTTTCTTGAGTATGTGCATAGTCTTGTACATGCATGTGGCCTTCCAGATTTGTAGGAATACACCAAAGCTTTTCAAAATCAAAACCTCCTAATTCACCAGTTTTTCCTCTTAAGCTTTGTGGTCACCCTCGAAATGCTACAAGTCTTACTGTTCTTATTGAGATTTAGCTATTTTTCTTGAATAAATACTCCCTGGATTATTGCACACCTTTAATTAATTTCCAGAGTTCTAAAAAAAGTTGATTTTGATAGTTGTTGTCACTCATATGGAAGAGCAGATTTTTGGAGGTCTTTACGCCCCTGATTTGTTTGTTTGTGTTTTTGTTTTACCTCATGGCCTTCTCTGAATCCCACCCCAACTATGTGCAAACATAATCCCAGAATTTCAGGGCCATAAACTCCCCGGAAATCCTCAACTCTGGGTGACTGGAGACACCCTTCAGATGGATGCTTCCAAGAGGCATACTCTTGCTTCTCCAAGGTTCTGAAAGAACCAGCCCCCATAGCTTAATGTGACAACCTCAATAATGTATCCTTATGTTAGCTTTTCCTCCTTCCCTGCCTCACTCTCCCTTCGTTCACTACTGCTTCAAAGAATTGCCTCCCAAATAAATTCACACTTTAGTCCTTGCCTCAGGCTTTGCCTCAGAGAGGACCCAAACTAAAAGAGCTGTCAATTCTGGTGAACCATGTATAGTTGTAACACTCACAAATTACTGTAATGCTTTGCATCATCACAGTTTTCTGGGTTTTCATCAAATCTGAAATCATTCAATGGGCGTCTGTAGCACTCATGTGTATCCCAGAGTAAGAGAGGGGTGAGCATTAAGAAAAGCTGTTCTAAAGCACTATGATTTCTAGGTCAGAAAAGGAGCTGCCAGTACTTAGATTGAGGGGTAAAAAGCAAATGCAGCAAAGGATTGTGATATATGGAGACCTTTGCTTTTTACTCCCAAATAAAACCAGATTTTATAACCAGAGAAACAGCCTCCCTTACACTAAGTGTATCATGCAATTAAATAGAATGAGGTCTGGGCAAGTTCTTTCTCGGTTGAGCTCTTGGACAATCACCGCAGGACTTGATAATGATGATGATGATGCTAACAACAACAGAAATGATAGTTCCCAAGATTGACAGCTGACCATGCTGGGCATTCACCATAGCCACTTAAAGCTTAGACAACTCTAGCTAATGAGAGTTAGCACCTGATGGGAACCTGCATCTGAGTCACCTTTCTTTATTGGGTGCCTGAAGGCCATGGTGTCTATCTAAATTGAATTTGGATTTACATAAAGTACATGTGTATTCCCAGACTTCCAAATGTCCTTTTAACTATATAAAATCTCATTTGCAGCATCCTTCCATCTGGAGATTCTTGTTACTATTCCAAGTGGCCATGGGATGCATTAGCCACTGGGTCACAGGTGCTCACAGAAAAACTCCCACCTAGCAGTTTCTATCAAGAAGCCTAGCAACAGCTTCTGGAAGGATTTGAGGTGCCCACATCATCGCTTCACACATAGGTAAAGGGTGATTCGCCTACCAGCAAGAAGCTCTTCATCTACCACCGGGCCTGTCTAGTGGCAGTCACGCCGTCCTCATTCAGGGCCTGAAGGTATCTTTCCATTAAGGATTCGACACAGACAACAAAAATTTGTGGTAAAAAAAAAAACTTTTTTTAATTTTTTAAAAAAATTTTTTAAAAAATTAGTGTAAACCTTGTAGAGAAATATTGAATCTACTTTGTGGGATAAAACACACAGCTCTGTACAATGTCAAAATTATAAATAGTATCTAACAAACTGTGGTGCCTCAGTAAAAATAGTTATGAAGCCTTCTGACAAGAGTGGTTAGTGCTTCGCTAGGCACCTAATAAGAATCATAATGATCGCAACAACAGGTGCTATTTTTTCTTACTGCCCATCACGTGCCAGGGACTTTACATTCATTACCCCTAGGCTTTAGCCGCACACTGTACATAGTACTCCGTAGGATCCCCATTTTACTTGGGGGATACTGCCAGTCCCAGAGGTTAACTTGGCTCATTCAGGATGTGATATTTGAACGAATGAATATGTGTGTGAATGAATAAATGAGAATGAATAAGCGAAATTAGCTAATTAAATGAAAGGGGAATTGCGACTGCTTGAGAGCAGTTATACTGGTTCAGAAATAGCATCTTTTTTTTTTTTTCCTTCTCTTCAATACTTCCTGCCAGGCTGGTATTTTCCTGATAGTGGATTCAAAATACTGATTTCACAGTATTCTCCTATTTTCCTGTCCGCAATTTCTTATCGTTGTTTTTTGACCCGACTGAGGATAACTGACTGACAACATATGTATTTCTGCCTTTGTGTAAGGTTTCACTATCTACGTAATGCCAGAAATGGTGAAAAAATGACTCTAACAGTAATCTCTACAAAGTGCTTATGAATGGTTTATGTCAAAATAAACTTTTGCACTTAAATTAGAAAAGATATTTAAGTTTGTTGACCTTTTTTCATTATAAAAACATGCTAATTACAGGAAAGTGTGACAAAATAAAATAGAGTAACTTTTTATAAATATATATGATATCACTTCTGAAACGGTTGTTAGCATTCTAGTGTGCTGGATTTCCTTCCTGCCTCCTTTCAATGCATAGGCCTTTTGTTTTGTTTTAAGATTTTATTTATTTATTTGGCAGAGAGAGACACAGAGAGAGAGGGAACACAAGCAGGGGGAGTGGGAGAGGGAGAAGCAGACTTCCCGCGGAGCGGGGAGCCTGATGCGGGGCTGGATCCCAGGACCCTGGGATCATGACCTGAGCCGAAGGCAGACGCTTAAGGACTGAGCCACCCAGGCGCCCCTTGTTTTGTTTTGTTTTAAACGAAGGGGTATTTTCATGCCTATCATTCTTTGTTTCTCTCAACGTGTAATCTTAAAAAAGTTTTTAGCTATTGCATACTCTTTTTAAACATCATTTTTAATAACATAAAAAAAGATAATTACTACATCACTATTTGGGAAATAATCCATATGTACAATGATTGGAGAATTTAAGTTTATCTACTTGAAAACATTTAATGCAAAAAAATTTCAAAATTTAGGTTTAGATTTACTTCCTTAGGTGTAGTCTTACTATATATATATATATGTATATATATATATATATCATGTATGTATGATTATATGATTCTTCTTTATATATATAAATATATATATTATTCTTATGATATATATATGATTCCTCTCCCCAAAATTCATAAGCTCTTTCCCTGACTGCTTTGTGGTACCTCTGACTACTGAATATTATCTTAATTTTAACAGGTTTGGTAAAAAGTCATCCATTTGTTTCCTCACTAATATTTTTCTACTTAACTATTTCATGTTCACCACTGCTCAAGCATGCTGCCTTGAGTATGAGAGAAAAGATGGCAAATATTGCTAAAGTCTTCTCCAATTCTAAGTCCAACCGAAGGACCAAATCACCAGTTTTTCCGTGTTTAATGCAACAAGTAAAACAATACAGTTCAAAAGCATATGAAAGCAAAGCTAATTATATCCCTCCTGCTACTACTCCACTTTCACCCCCTGAGGTGCCCCTTACTAGCAACCCCGTATGTACCTCTCCACCATTTTCCTTTTCCCTGGTTCATGATACTGTTGCAAGCACACCTAAGGATATATGTTGGCGATTCTTATTGAAATATTTCCAGATATATGGCATTAGGGATTTGCTTAAAAATATTTATTTGCGGGCGCCTGGGTGGCTCAGTCGGTTAAGCGACTGCCTTCGACTCAGGTCATGATCCTGGAGTCCCGGGATTGAGTCCCGCATCGGGCTCCCTGCTCAGCGGGGAGTCTGCTTCTCCCTCTGATCCTCCTCCCTCTCGTGGTCTCTGTCTCTCATTCTCTCTCACAAATAAATAAATAATAAAATCTTTAAAAAAAAAAAATATTTATTTGCTTGAAAATTTGTTCCGGGGGCCTGGGTGGTTCAGTCAGTTAAGCGTCTGCCTTGTACTTATGATCCCAGAGTCCTGGGATCGAGCCCTGCATCAGGCTACCTGCTCAGCAAGGAGCCTGCTTCTCCCTCTCCCTCTGCCCCTCCCCACCCCCTGTTTGTGCTCATGCTCTCTCTCTCTCAGATAAATAAATAAAATCTGAAAAAAAAAAAGAACAGAAAATTTGATTATAGGTAAACACACACACATTTTTTTTACATAAATAGAATTACATTTTACACATTAGATCATTTCAGAAAAATTTTTGTTTTTGTTGTTTTTGCTTTCAGCCTTTTTTTTTAACCTCTTTCTGTCCCTCACCTTCATCTCCTCTCCACTTATCCTGACTCAATTTCTACCCTAATCTCATGTTAATATCAGTGTGCACCCCTCTGTATTTTTCATATACATACAGCCACATACAAGCAAATTTGTGCATATATATATATGTAAATATCCATAAATTGTCAGATAAATAGTAGGATTTTGGAATTGTTTGCTTTTTAAAAATAGGGTCATACTATGCATATCTCTATTTTTTTATTTATTTTTTTAAGTAGGCTCCACACCCAATATGGGGCTTGAACTCACGACCCTGAGATAGTCACATGCTCCACCAACTGAGCCCAGCCACCCCTGCATATCTCTAAATCTTACTTTATTTCTTCAATATTTTGTGGCAATCCCTGCAAGACAACTGATTTCATTCTTTTTGATGATAGGACATTTCATGATGTGAATGTACTCTATTTGTCCATCCCCCTCTTTTTAAGCATTTCTAGATTTTTGTCACTACAACAATGCTCCACTACATGTCTTCTATTCAATATGCTTATCTACAGCTGCTTTCAGCTCCCTGAGATAGATTCCCCACAATGGGACTCCATACCCAGTGCAGCTCCACCCTGAGATCCCGACCTGAACTAAAGTCAAAAGCGAGATGCTTAACCAACTGAGCCACCCAGGCGCCCCTGAATTTTTAGTTTTAAAAAGATGTAACCAAATTGCTTTCTTCAAAGTCTGTAAGAATTTATACCAATGCATGAGAATTTTCTTTTCCCTCTGTCTCTATCAACAGCGGGTGTTTTCAAACCCGTCATACTAGCAACAGTTCAAAAGAGAGAACTCTTATTTCTACTTGAATTTGCATTTTCTGCTGACTAGTTGAGCATCTTCTCACATTCTATTGACTATTTAAATTTATACTTTTAAGAACTATTCATACCATTTGCTCACTTTTTGGTATGAGTTGTAGATATCAACATTTGAATTACAGGTATTTTTTCCAATTCTGTCACTTGCTTTTGGAGTTTACTTATAGAATTTTTTGCCCTGCAAAAAGTTTTTCTTATTTTTATACTGTCAAATATTTCTTTTTTATACATCTTATGTTGCCTATCTAGTTAAGAAGGTCTTCCTATCTCCTGAGTTATATAGTTTCCCAGATGTTTTTCTAATATTTTATTGCTTCCTAATTTTTTATATTTACATCTTTAATTCAGCTTAAATTTATCTGTGTTCACAGATAAATACTTAACCTTATGTTTTTCTGGGTAATTACTGGTTTTAGCCCCTATAATTAAATAAATTATTCTTTCCCACTGAATTGAATGTCACTCTTATCATAGATGCTCTATTTGGTCTCACTAATCTATCTACTTCTATGACAAAAAATTTAATTCAACTTCTGAATTATAATACGTCCTAATATCAGGAAAGAAGACTATGGCATAGTGGTTAAGTATACTGGCTTTGGTATGTTTAGTGGTTAAGCACAGCTGGGTTCAAATTCTAGCTCTGCCATTTAGTAGCTTCATAACATTCTGAGCATCAGTTTTCTAATCTTTGAAATAGAGAGAAAAGTAGGGGGGCCTGGGTGCCTCAGTCAGTTAAGCATCCAACTCTGGATCTCAGCTCAGGTCTCAATCTCAGGGTCGTGAGTTCAAGCCCCGTGTTGAGCTCCACCCTGGGCATGGAGCCTATTTTAAATAAACAAACAAACAAACAAATAAATAAGAGAGAAAAGTAAAACCTACCCCATGGAGTTATCTGAAGATTAACTAAGTTAATTCATGCAAAGTGCTCAGAACAATACTCAATTAATAGTGGTTACTCTTTTTCACACTTTTCTGAGCTATTCTCAAGCACTCATTCTTCCATTTGAATATTAAGATCATTTGATGCCATTGAAAAGTAATTTGCAGGCATTATACTTGAAACTGCATTACATGTATATATCAGTTTTAGGCTAATTGGCTTTACATTCAGAAATATGATGTCTTTCCATTTGTGGTTCCCTATCAGTCACTAGGATTTTGTAATTACCTTCTGAGTTCCTCTGCTTCTTCTTATATTTATTTTTAGGTATTTTATAGATTTTTGTTTCTGTGATGAATGGAGTCTGACTTCTTTAATTCCGTTTTTTCAGTACTATGTTAAGTACTGAAATATATAGGAAAGTTATTGACTTTTTAATATATCTTTATGTAATTAGTTTACTAAATTATCTCATTAATTCTAGCAGCTTTTACTTTTAACCTAAATCCTTTGGTTGCCTAGATCAATTATTTCACAAGTAAAATGACATTGTTTTCCCCCTTATTTTCCAATCTTGATTATTTTCTTGTCTTATTCCAATTGCTAGTACTCTAAGATCATGTTAAGAATGGTGATAGTTGGCATCCATATATGGCTTCTTATTTTAATTAAAAATGTTTTGATGTATTGCTACTTGTGATTATAGTTACTATTAGCTCTTAGAAAACAGAAATTATCTTATTTAAATAATCTCATTTTATTCCTATTTTTCTTATAGTTTTTATTAGGAATCAATGTTTTCAAATATCTTTTCATCATCTATTGATACCATCATTTTTTCTCTTTCAATTTATTAATGAAATAAGTGAAATAAATGATAGAGTTTTGTTTTTAAATCATCCTTACAGTCATGAAATAAATTCTATATGGTGATAGTGTATTATTATTGTGATACATTGCTGGGTTCTGTGTGCTTTTTTATTAGATTGATCTATCTATTTCATTAGTAAGTTTGGTTTGTAGTTTTTTGTTTTTCTTTGTACTGTATCAAGTTTTGGCATTAACATTATGCTGACATCAGAATTATTCCATCATCTTCTATGGTCTGGAATAGTTATATAATATTAAAAGTATCTGTTATTTAAAGGCTAAATAGAAATCAGCTATAAAAACATCACATCCTAAAGCCTTTTCTTAAATGGTATGTCTACAATTACCTAGCCTGAATCTTCTATGGCAGCATTTCCTAAGTTCACTGAAAATAGAAATCAATGGAGACTTGATAAATACAGAAATTACTAGGCCCTGACTCTGGAGATTCTGATTCATCAGATCTGGGATACAGTCAGCTGTAGGAATTTATACTTTCAGCAAGTACAGATGATTTGTATCATAACTCTATAGTAATTAGTCTAATCATTTCCCAATTAATTTTGGGTTAGTTTGGGTAATTATATTTTGCTAAAAATTATTTCTTTTAAGTTTCCACATTTGTTGCAGTTGAGTTATATGTGGTATTATCTTACAATTCTTTCACTCTCTTACATTTCTGTGGTTATGTTTCCTGTCTCATTCCCAATTTTATATATTTTTGCTCTTTTTTTCCTTAATCCAGTCTTCAAGGAACTTATTTTATCAACTTTTACAAAGAACCAATTTTCAGATTTATTTAGCCTCTGTGACATTTTAAAATCTCTATTTCATTAATTTCAATTTCCTTCTATATTAGTTCCCTCTTAGGTTATACACATTCAGATAGTCCACGGTTATCCATTTTGATTTAACTGCATGGATATATCACAAGATTCCTTCATTACCACTGTTCTCTCCCCTGAATATCTTTTCCTGTCTTGAGGACTTTGGATTTATTTATTGTTTGCTTAAAGTCTTTCCTTCAGTAAATTCCTCAGATTTTGTTTAAGTCTGCTCTGATTATTTTATTTACTCTTCTCTATGGCTGCTGGTCCTTGAGGTATAGTGTTATTTTCCTTTGTCCTTGCAGATACTTTAGCACTAGAATCTTGAGAGTGGTGGAAGCACAGCAGACTCTAACTGTGTGGCTCATTACATTGATGAAAAAGTTTTCCATCTCTTGTTGAGAAATTGAGAAGATGCCTCTCTTCTCTGTGGGAGAAGACATGGCTTTCTTCTTTGGCTTCCTGGGGAAAAAAAGACAGGCACAGTCATGCTAGCCAATGTCAACTTTCTCCCTGAGTGCTTGGGGATATCCATGTGCCAAGAATGGCCTTCCTAAGAATTATAGCTTTCAAACTTTCCCTAGGCTTTATCTGGCTTTAGAATGGTAGGGGGAAGGGAAGCTTGGCCTCCACATTCCACCTGCCTCCCAGCTCTGGCTCCCAGTTAGCCCAGGACTTTTGGCTTAGAGTTATTGGCAATAAAGGGGAAGAGAGGGTGCTTGCTGAGACATCATGTTCCCAGCATTCCCTATGCCATGTTTAATATATACCTTGATTATATAAGTTCTGAAAAGATTTATAGTTGTCACAGATATGTATTCCTCCTTTGAGTGGCCCCCTCCCAACCCTACCTGTCCCAACTCTACCGCCTTGAAGGGCAGTCCTGCTTGGTTGAGGAACCAGTATATCCAACTCCAAGGTATATGGTCCAGAATGCATCATGGACATTTATCTTTTTTTTATCTGAACACCTTTTCTTTGGAAGATAATCCCCCACTGTCTGTATCTTAAAGTGAAACTAAAAGAACTGAATAACTCACCTTAGCCATGAAAGATAAGGGTACAGGTTCTACCAATCAGATGCTTTCATCAGGCACTTTGATTCTTGTGGTGGTGTCACAAAGATCTAGGGATGACTGAGAATTTGTACGTGGTTGACAGCACCAGCATCCTTAGTCCAGTGAGGTGGAGGCATTAAGAGGTGGTGAAACTCTGGCAATGTCTACTGCAGCCAAGTCTCTCTTGGTTCCTGTCTATTTTCCAAGCCTAATTTTTTAGACCTTCTATTGATTCTGTGAGTTGCCTGACAATTCCTTTTTCATTTAAGTTAGCTGGGGTTGATTTCTGATGTTTATAACCAAAAACCCCTATGAATACAGAGTGTCAGAAAACTCCTCTACGTCTAGGAACTGGCTAAATGGCTGTACCTTAAACCAGATCAACTTCATCACGAAATCCAGGATGGCATGCTACACTAGTGGCTATGCTTTTAGCCAGTTCTAAACAACACCAATTTCTCTTCACTGTCCCTTTCAGTCCTACCCTACCCTACACTCACTCCTATTTTCCAGTGACTACAATCCCTAGAATGATCAACATTCCTCTCCTGAAATGCAGCCAGATTAGATCATAAAAGTTAGAAAATCCAACATTTCAAAAAAAGATTGCTTTTTCTTTTGGCTCATACTTTAAGATGAGAGTCATATGATTTTCTAATAACATCCTCTAGTATATCATTGGATATTTCCAGGAATATACAAAATAGTCAGATAATAAAATATTAGGTTGAAACTGGATAAAGCAATCTGACAGAGGTTATTAGAGGTTATTTGGTAAAATTTTTATTTGATCCACACAATTTTTTTTTAGATTCACTCACTTTTATTAAAATCATAATTCATTGACTCCTAACTCCTGTTTTTCCCCCTATACACCTAAGCTAAAAAAAATGGCAAAATGCCTAGCAAATACTCCAGCACCAAAAACGTTGGAAAATAAGAATTGTCATTTGTTCATTTCTAATGTGAAGCTTCTCATCCTACATCAACACCTCAATACAAACCAAAAGAGATAGTTTCCCTAAACATTGTTGATTTGATACAGACAGGGTGTATTTGATTTTCTATTAGTTATGTGCCTGTAAGAGACAAGGACTAGAGACCATCCAATTTTCCATATGCACTGGTTTTGACATTTAATACCTTCTGGTTTTCAAGGAAATAAATAAACAAGCAAATAAATAAAGTTAATTTGATCGACCTTTATCTTTGCCAACCTCATGAAACTGCTTTTAAGCTTTCTGGCTCTGTATGACAGAAATCTCTGGTTCTAACTCAACTTGTTAGAAAAGTCGATATCATATTTCCTAACACATCACCTTTATTGAGTCACATTTTGTATATTTGAACATATGTCAATTATTTGATAATCTTCTAACTTTTATATATTCTACTTCTACCTCTACCAGGAAGTACCCCAAAGCATTTGCAAGATCAATGCATTCCCGTTAGTGGCTAAATCTGTCTCCTTTGGAAAATTTTTCCTTTGTTCATCATTTTCATTTTCACCCTTTGGTTCTAGACCCAGATTGTGACCTATCCTTCTATAAGGTTCCACATGTTTCCTCTGATCCTGGTGCTGCACCAAGTGCTTAATGAGTATCCTCTCATACCAGCCTCACAACTCTATAGATGAGAGTTATTGCTTCATGATGACCACTTCTCTAATACTTAATGGTCTTATGGTTAACAACCTTATAAAGCAGGTCAAGAACCTGGGCATATATTTGGTAATCCATGTATATTGGAGGTTTCTTTAGAAAAATTGAAATTCTCAAAGAGGGATATTCCATATGTTTAGTAAGCTTTAATAACATACAGAATATCAAAACGTTTAAAAACTAAAATCATTACGGTCATGATCTAAGGTTATGGGTATTTAAATCTAAATTAGTTTAAATTATATAAAGTTAAAAAAAGTTAAAATTTCAATTTATCAGTTATTCTAGTCATATTTCAAGTGCTCAATAGCTAGTGGCTACAATATCAGGCAACACAGATATAGAATATTTCCATCGTTGCAGAAAGTTCCATTGGAAAGCTCTGGGTCTAAGGCACACACACCTTTGGGGCCTTGACAGTTGTCTCAGAAAATTGAGATTCTAGGGGCGCCTGGGTAACTCAGTCAGTTAAGCATCTGCCTTCGATTCAGGTCGTGATCTCAGAGTCTTGGGATTGAGTCCCACATCAGGCTCGCTGCTTAGCAGGGAGTCTGTTTCTCTCTCTCTCTCTCTCTCTCTCTCTCTCAAATAAATAAATAAAATCTTTTAAAAAAAGAAAATTGAGATTCTATATTGTGTTTCTATAATTTCTTATTCAACTTATAAAATAACTTCTTTAAAAGAACAATATATTTTGGTTATGTTTCTAATTTTAAGATTATCTGAAGAGTCTTATTTTCATTGAGTTAATTAGAACTTAATCAATGAGGTCAGAGTCAAGAGATCAGTCAGCACAAAGTTGGTTTATCAGCTAGGATTCTCAGCATGCAAATGATCCCAAAATAATAGTAGTTTAAATAAAATAGCTATTTATTTCTCTCTCATATAAATGAAGTATGGATATAAAAGGGCTTAGGCAGGTATGACCCTCTCTATGGTGTCAGAAACCCAGGTCCTTCTATTTTTGTTCTGTATCACTGGAGTTCTGTCCTTGTCTGCATTATCCAAGACAATTTGCCACTCCATCCACATTCCAGACCCCACAAAAGAGGGAGAAGAAAAGTAGGGCATGTCCTTGCCCTTTGAGAATATTTTCACGAGTTTACAAATTACCTCTGCTCACATCCTATTGGCCATAACTTAGTCACATAGTATATTCTATACCCAGCTAAAACTATAGCGGGGTGCCTGGGTGGCTCAACTGGTTAAGTGTCTGCCTTCGGCTCAGGTCATGACCCCAGAGTCCTGGGATCAAGTCCCACATCAGCCTCCTTGCTCAGTGGGGAGCCCGCTTCTCCCTCTGCCTGCCACCCTCCCTGCTTGTGCTCCCTCTCTCTCTCACTCTCTCTCAGACAAATAAATAATAAAATATTTTTTAAAAACTATTGCTATGAAAGAAGGGGTCAGAAAATATTGGTGCAATAGAAATTTCTTCACAGTTGATGAATAAAACTTCCTATGGAAAGCATAGTTTTCTACTTAACAGTTTTCCTCATCAAAGATTCCATGAATATAATTTTTTTTAAGATTTTATTCATTTGAGACATAGAGATACAGAGAGAGACAGAGAGCACAAGCAGGGGAAGAGGCAAAGGGAGAAGCAGGCTCCCCGCTGAGCAGGGAGCCTGAGAGCCTAATGTAGAACTCGATCCCAGGACCCTGGGTTCATGACCCGAGCCGAAGGCAGATGCTTAACCATCTGAGCCACCCAGGTGCCCCTAATTTTTTATTTCAAGTATTCAAACCCTCAAAATTATAAGTCAGCAGTCTTTGAAACTATTAAAACCGTTCAAATGTCAATATTTTGGAAAATTATTTTCTTCTATTAAAAAGAAAGAGAAACTCAACATAATGCTAAGAAACAGAATAGGGATTAGATTAACCCAAATTCTATGGTGACCAATACGCAAATTTTTTTTAATTTTTTTTATTTTTTAAATTTATTTTTTTAATTTAAATTCAATTAATTAACATATAATGTATTATTGGTTTCAGAGGTAGAGTGTGGAAGTTAAGAAACAAAACAGAGGATCATAGGGGAAGAGAGGAAAAAAATAAGATGAAACCAGAGAGGGAGACAAACCATAAGAGATTCTTAATCATAGGAAACAAACTGAGGGTTGCTGGAGGGGAATGGGGTGAGGGGATGGGGAAACTGGGTGATGGACACTAAGGAGGGCATGTGATGTAATGAGCACTGGGTATTATATAAGACTGCAAATATTTTCTAACATACTTTCTTATCTTTCAAAACAAGATGTTAAGAAGCCAGCTGAATGTTTCGTATTCCCAAGCACATGTATCAACAATTCTTCATTATTTTAAGGGTCCTGTTACTAAATATTTCCAATTTCTGATTGTAGCTTAATTTTAATCAGGCTGAACTAACAAATTTGGAATCTGTGTTTTTCTTTTATTTCTATAATTATCCATTCTTCCGTGTGCTGGAGTTGCGTCCAAATTGGTGGGTTGTTTTTTTTTTAAGATTTTATTTATTTATTTACAGAGAGAAAGAGAGCACAAACAGGGGGAGTGGCAGGCAGAGGGAGAAGCAGACTCCCCGCTGAGCAGGGAGCCCAATGCGGGACTCTGACATTTAGGACTCTAACAAATCCCACTGACATTTAACCGATTGAACCACCCAGGCATCTGGAGCCCAAGTCATTTTAAAAGAACATGTAGAAGCTCTCTCTACAGACCAGTATTCTCCCCTGACACGTTTGGAGAGGGGATGACTATCCATTTAGATATAGACCCTCAGTGAGTTTCTCTGGTTCCTCATTGCCTTAAAGGAAATGGCCAGCATAAAATATCTTCACTTACCCATGGTGTAACCTAGAATTCACTGCTGTTCAAGAAGTAATATTTGTGAAGGACTTCTTCACTGCACTGGACACACTAAAAATTTATCCTCAAATTAAATCAAGCCATCAGAAACTTGCACACTCTACTGGGTATTTACCCCAAAGATACAAATGTAGGGATCCAAAGGGGTACATGCACCCCGATGTTTATAGCAGCAATGTCCACAATAGCCAAACTGTGGAAAGAGCCAAGATGTCCATCGACAGATGAATGGATAAAGAAGATGTGGTATATATATATATATATATATATATATATATATATATATATACACAATGGAATATTATCCAAAGGAATGAAATCTTGCCATTTGCAAAGACGTGGATGGAACTGGAGGGTATTATGCTGAGCGAAATAAGTCAATCAGAGAAAAACATGTATCATATGACCTCACTGATATGAGGAATTCTCAATCTTAAGAAACAAACTGAGGGTTGCTGGAGTGGTGGGGGATGGGAGGGATGGGGTGGCTGGGTGATAGACACTGGGGAGGGTATGTGCTATGGTGAGCGCTGTGAATTGTGTAAGACTGTTGAATCACAGACCTGTACCTCTGAAACAAATAATACATTATATGTTAAAAAAAAAAAAAGTAGGAAAGGAAAAATGAAGGGGGGGAAATCGGAGGGGGAGAC
>NC_138371.1:28979407-28992154 GCF_054177405.1 Leptonychotes weddellii
AATAAATAAATAAATAAATAAATAAATAAGAAACTTGCACACTGTGTTTTGCCCCTTGTAGAATTACTGATGCAAGTCTTGGCATTGTGCCATAGTCAGATATTAAAATATATCGTAAAGAATTGCCCTGTGAAACTTGTTATTATAGTTAGAGCAAAGTATTAAGAATGGTGTCAAAACATTAATCACTGACTTGCCTTATGATTCCTGAAAATTTTTGACCCCTCACAAAGAGCAGTAGGTAGAATCCAGCACAGGTTGAGCTCAGCTGCTCATACACCTGGGCCACAGGGTCATTGTCAAGATGATGACTTTAAGTACTGCCTATAGAACATATGTTTGGAAATCATAACCTTTGTCCTAGAATAGACCCCAGACATGGCTCCCTAAACAAACTTTTGAAATTTCCTCTGTGGAAGGAGTTCCAAGTGTGTTTGGGGATAGAAGACAGAAGCATATCAGGACCAAAGTAAACACACACTCATTACCACAAAAGAGGAGAAACAGAAAAGCAGCGCCGCCCAGGAGGGAAATGTACCAAGGAGCTCCATTCACACCAGAGCCCTCCTTGCTTTGGCAATCAATCATCGGGGACCCAGCTGCCTCCCTGCTTCTGCCAGGCAGCCTAGGGGAAAAGCCAGTTTTGAATAATAGCCTGCAAAATTTTTCCCAAACCTTGCTGTTAGCAGCTTGTGGCAGAAATAGGAGCTGGATTGATTTTTGCTTTTTAACAACTACTAAACCTGCAGGCTGAAGGTCAAACTGTATAATTAAGATAAGAAAATCTGGATTCAGACTGACATATAAAAGGAGACAAGGGAGAAGAAGGAGAAGAGGAGGAGGAACTCCCTTCTCGAGATCTGAGGGCTAAATGAGGTAATGTGTGTAAAGCCTATCACGTGGTAAACCTTGTTTATTAATTACTTATAATGATTCTTATTAATTACACGGTTCAAGTCTGCCTTTAGTATCAGCCAAAATGAACTGGACTTAATACATCATTTAGAGGGTCAAGACATCCAGTCTAGCAAAGAAGAAAGGGAGAGAGGGAAGGAGGGAGGGGAAAAAAGAGAGAGGGATGGAGAGGGAAAATAAAGAAGGAAACAAAATCTGGAGTCTAAATTTAAAGTTAAAAGATTATCTTACAAGGTGTGGCATTTGTCTTGTTATAAGTTATAAAATTGCCCTATACAACTCCAAATTCAGTCAAACAATTGATATTTTAAACTAGTGCTTCCCAATCAGAGGGCAGAAAGCTTCTAAAGAGCTTAGGGAATTTTGTCAATGGACACACAGATCCATAGATACAGGTATTGCCACTTTTATCTTTCTGTAGCATTAATGAAAGATGCTGTTGTGACCAGGAAATTCAAAGTGGAGTGATTTTAACCTTTTTGAAGAATTGAATTTTGAGCTATTCTTGAAGTATGTGAACTGCCAGAATTATGTGGGGAAGGCATTCTAGGTGGAGAGCACAGGCAACTTTCCAGAGGAAAGAATTTAAATCCTGTGGATGGACAGCAAATGAATTGACTTGGCTAGAGCCTTGGTCCCTGGCCAGAAAGACCCTAATGATGAGTGTAAAAATCTAGATTCCTTATTGAAAAGGATCATTGCTTGCACTTCCACGTGATCCCAACACAGGACTTTTCTGAGCAGATAATAAATAATTGTTGATTGATTGATTCAACCTGACTCCAGTGCAACACATATTCAGCACTTACTCTAATAAGAAATGCCAGGGGCGCCTGGGCGGCTCAGTCAGTTAAGCGTCTGCCTTGGGCTCAGGTCATGACCTCTTGGTCCTGGGATTGAGCCCCATGTCAGGCTTCCTGCTCAGCAGGGAGTCTGCTTCTCTTTCTCTCTCTCCCTCTGCCCCTCCCCACCATAGGTTCTCCCTCTCTCTCTCTCAAATAATAAATAAAATCTTTAAAAAAAAAGAAAGAAATGAAGCTAAAGAAACATGAGGGGGTTAGTGGGGTGAATCGTCATGTTAGGGGGATACCATTGGCCTTCAATTCTGAGAAACCGGTAAATCAAAATATGAAAATTTCTGAACAAATTCTTATTATTCCTGTTTATTTTGGTTTGTCAAGTAAAGGCCAGGAGATACATGGAGAAATTCCTTCAAGATTCTGAATCAGAAAGATATAAGTGACTTCACTCAAGGAAGCCTTCTCCTTTTCCACTTTTTCATTCAGTTATTGGCCTGCTTAAGCAATTTGCATGTCTCTCCTTTCCACAAGCTATTTTCCTACATGATAGAGAAGGGTGACAGTGTCACATCCATTATTTGAACTGGCTTATAGAGAACCTCCTCTTTTCCCTTATTAAGTCTGGAATTATTTCTTGAGCAATTGATTCCTGGCATTGAAATAACCAGCTATGTATTTACCACTAATCTTTAGATTAAACATGCCAATATTTTGTTTTTGCCATCTGTCTCGGCTACTCCGCACAAAATAGGATTTTTGAAAAGAGCTTCAACCTAATAAGCTAATAATCTAATAAATGATAATTGCTTTTATTTTTTTTAAGATTTATTTATTTATTTGAGAGAGAAAAAAAAAATACATGAGCCCAGGGGAGGGGCAGAGGGAGAAGCAGGGTCCCCATGAAGGAGGGAGCCTGATGTGGGGTTCGATCCCAGGACCCTGGGATCATGACCTGAGCCGAAGACAGACGCTTAACTGACTGAGCCACCCAGGTGCCCCAACAATTGCTTTTAGAAGCCCATCTTGATCTTGGCTCTCGTGACCAAATTCACAGTTCTGGAGAATATCAGTTTGAATACTCACACCGTTGTGTTCAGTACAGATTGAAAATCACACAGCATGACTAGTCCCATGACTACAGAACCTTTTTTTTTTTTTTAAGTCTTCCCTTTTCAAATAAAGGCAGAACTTCTGTGTTGTAATACAAAATGGAAACATCCCAGAAAAATCAGCCTTCAAGGTTATCCAAATTGCAGTTTAGCTTTAAGATTCAACTGTTTTCCCTCAAATACACTCCAGGGTACAATGAATTGTTATGGGGTTTTCTATACTAAGGAAAATTTCAAAGTTGCAGATTGAAAACCTCCATTGAAACAAATGCATTCTGGCACTTGAAATAAGAGCATCTGTAAATAGTTTACAGAATAATGTTCTTTGTTCAGCGGAGGAAGGCCAGATGATGCAATATGTAGCTTCCAGCTGTGCTTCCCTCCTCGGGTAATTCAGCCTCCTTTTGTATCCTGTGAAGACTCCTGACCCCTTACTGTGCAATTTTGATGATGTGCTTAAACTCAGTTCTTCATCTCATCACTTAATGAGGAAGAAGGAAGAGAAATTGTACGAGAATGCATGCGTCTCCATGAAGCAACAGCAAGGTGGTTATCTTTCTCCTGGGCATTCTTTTTTTAAAACACAAACAGTGCCAAAGGAAGAGGAAAATCAGTCAGAGACCTTGGGGGATTCAGAATGAGGAAATCCTTCCACAGGATGAGCCATACATCCCATAGGAAGTACATAAATAGCAGCATAAGCTGGATATTGTTGTGATTTCTCTGAAGTTTTACATTTCCCAATTTTTAAGACCATTCATCGTTTTATTGTGCCAAAATAGATGAGCTAATAAGTTGGCTGCCTGCTTTTAGGAGGCTAAAAGAGAGGCAGAGAAAATCCCCTAAATGAAACATAATGGATATATTTTAGTTGATTTAAACATATTCTTAGCAGTTAAAAGTGATAGTATTATCAGGCCTAAATGTTAAATAATAAATAAAGAAAATCAGAGAGTGGAGATGAAACAGATGTTTAAGTAGCCATTTAATAGAGGGGAAGGAAAAGTGGTTCAATTAATTGTTTCATATTGTAGAGACAAATGGCTGATATGACTTAATTTTTCAACTTGGTGTGGGGTAGTATTATATACATATTGCCATCGTCTAGTCTTTGGTCTGAATCCAGAAGACTGGACTTTTCCTTATTTTCTATAACTTTGTCCCAAGGTCAAGGTCCTGTGCTCTAGCATAATGAAAATTTTTAAAAATGAGATTCATGATGGGGAAATCTCTTAGGTAGACTTTCAAAGGTTTCAGGTTGTAACACCATTGGTGGGACATGGATTAGACTCTCAGCAGTAGTCATGGATCCTTCCCTCTCCTACACGTGCTCTCTGACCTGCACTCCATCACAAATAGAGATGCATCTCAACACCATGCCAAAAAGTTAACCACTCACAGAGCCAGGTGGAATTTTGTTCGTTTTGTTTCTGTTTGCAAAACCTGGGTACCTCCTGTGGTGGCAGCAATGGGAAAGCTTGAAGGAACTCTCTGGTCTTGCCCTAGCTTCCTTGCCATCACCATCACCCATGTGCCCCTCCTGTTCAAGATGACCACTGGCTTGTTTAGACTGCTCAGATGTAGAAAAACTTCAAAGTGTGAATTCTTTTCATGGGGACACAGCCTATAAATTTGTGTTTCACAACTGTGAGCAATAAAAAAAAATGGAACTATTTGAGGAAACACTTAATAGTCTTGGGACTCTGTACATAACACCAAGTTCACATAATTCTGTAACTAGTATGATATAGTAGACTTTTTGCTCTGAGCAATTCATGGCAGATACTTTAAATAGGCATCTAATCTAATATGTTGGGAAGAAAACTTTTGCCTGAGGCTCCTCATTTCTTTAAATGAGTCAGTATATGCAAAGCATCTCGCATTGTGCCTGATCCACAATAGACCTTGAAGCTTTCTTCTTTCAGATGAGCTTCATCTCCACACAGGTTGTGAAGTGTCTCCAGTTAATTTTCCACAATTGTAAACAGCTCTTGATCCAGCATCTGCCCCAAATCCACTTAGGTCATCCGCTCTGTGTGTCTCAAAATCGGATCCAGGGCAACCTCCCCTTCAAACACTTGGTGGAATGTAGTTAAAAATGCAGATTTCTGGGTCCTGCCCCAGACCTACTGAATCCAGAGCTTTTCAAGGAAAAGGGCCTAGGAATCCACCTTTTTTTATCAAGCTTTCAAGATGATTCACTAAAGCTTGAGAATCTCTGATATAGACCTTCACATTCCATCCTTCTATTGACTTAAACCCTAGAAAAACAATGTTTGCTCCTTATCAACAGTCTGTTGCAAAACTGACTTCATTGTTACTTCTGAAAATTATTCCCTGTCTTTGTGGATTCAAGAACCATCTGAGGGTTTGTTTCAGTATCCTTTATACTAGTGAAGATTCTATTCACTCCATACATTTTTGTATTTTATACAAGAACCCCATGCCATTTATTCGTGATTTCATGTAGTTTCAGAGGGGGAAAAAAATCTATCTGCTGATGGATTTATTTTCTTCCTGTTGTCAGAAAATGAAAAGTTTATAACACTGTGTTTCTCTTGTAACTTTAGCAACTGGAAATCTTATAGCAATTTTCTTGCCCAAATGTGATAATCTGTTCAACTCTGTGGTCTAAATATATTTATTCTTTCTCCTCCTTGTAGGTGAATTCAGTTTTGTTTTACATTTAAATGACATATTGTACAGTTGTGGTCTGTGGTGACCTCTGAACTGCTTTAGACGGTATAAATTTTTACTAACTAGGGAGTATACATTTTCTCACATGCAATTCTTGGCATGCAGCAATTCCTGAAAGGGCACTTGAATCAAAATTAAAAACTTGCTTGTTATAAGATGAATAACTAGTAGTTCTGTATTCTGTCCAGTTGAGTCTCTTAACTGGATTGGATACTTGGCTCCAGTTGTATTTATTGTACACATCTATTTTTACAAATAAAAGCCAGAGACAGGGAGTTATGATACATTTCCAATGCCTTCAGAATCTATTCTCCTTTTGTAGGCTATGAATTTCTGAAGCAGCACAGCATCTCAATCTTGACAAAATTACTAAGGCTGTCAGAGTCTACTCCTAGGTGGCTGAGTGTGAACCAAAATTACTACAGCCTACACAGAAGAGAGGATCTGTATCGCCAAGCCCTGTAGGGGGAGATGTTGAGCGTCCAATGAAAGCACAACATTCCCGGCAGTGACTGTACCAAGATTTACTTTGGTACTGGCCAATCCCACAGGCATAGGAAATAACACCTTGGATCATTTTTAGCCCCCATACCTCCTAATGCTGTTCATCACTTAGGGCAACCATAGTTTTTGGCAGTTTGGGTTGGACCAGCAGTGGGTTTTGTTTAATTCTATCTCTCTGTATGTTTCTTCTGCTTCTTCAGCCCCCTTCCACACAAAAGCATTAGTTACTTAACAGAGCCTGTCAATGTTCCCAGAAGTTTTTTTATACATTTCTGTCATGAAACACCTTCCACATCTATTCAATTCAGAAACAACAAAGAAACCCTCTTTTTTTTAAATTTTTTTATTTAAATTCAATTTAGTTAACATATGGTGTATTATTAGTTTCAGGGGTAGAATTTAAGTGATTCATCAGTTGCGTATAACACCCGGTGCTCATTGTATCAAGTGCCATTCTTAATGCCCTTCACCCAATTACCCCATCCCCCCATCCATCTCACCTCTAATAACCCTAAGTTTTTTTCCTATAGTTAGGAGTCTCTTATGGTTTGTCTCCCTCTATTTTTATCTTATTTTTCCTTCCTTTCCCCTATATTCATCTGTTTTGTTTCTTAAATTCTACATATGAGTGAAATCATATGGTATTTGTCTTCCTCTAACTGACTTATTTCACTTAGCATAATACCTCTAATTCCAACCATATTGTTGCAAATGGCAAGATTTCATTCTTTTTGATGGCTGAGTAATATTCCATTGCATGTATATAAAACTTCTTCTTTATCCATTCATCTGTCGATGGACATCTGGGCTCTTTCCATAGTGTGGCTATTGTGGACGTTGCTGCTATAAACATTGGGGTGTATGTGCCCCTTTGAATCACTATTTTTGTATCCTTTGTGTAAATACCTACTAGTGCAATTGCTGGGTCATAGGGTAGTTCTATTTTTAACTTTTTGAGAAACCTCCATACTGTTTTCCAGAGTGACTGCCTCAGTTTGCATTCCCACCAACAGTGTAAGAGGATTCCCTTTTTTCTGCATCCTCACCAGCATCTGTTGTTTCCTGAGTTGTTAATTTTAGCCATTCTGAGTAGTGTGAGGTGGTATCTCATTGTGGTTTTGATTTGTATTTCCCTGATGCTGAGTGATGTTGAGCATTTTTTCACATGTCTGTTGGCCATTTGTATGTGTTCTTTGGAGAAATGTCTGTTCATACCTTCTGCCCATTTCTTGACTAGATTTTTTATTGATTATTGTTGAACTATTATAACAAATTGTTGAATTCAGTTTGCTAATATTTTGTGGGAGATCCACCTATGTTCATCAGGGATATTGGACTACAACTTTCTTTTTTTGTGGTGTCTTATATGGTTACGGTATCAAGGTAGTTCTGGCCTTGTAAAATGAGTTTGGAAGCATTCCTCCCTCTTCAATTCTGTGAAGAGTTTAGGAAGGATAGATATTAAATCATTTTTTAATGTTTGGTAGAATTTACCAGTGAAACTGTGTGGTCCTGGACTTTTGTTGGTAGGAGGTTTTTGATTACTGATTCAATCTCCTTACTAGTAATTGACCTATTCTGATTCTCTATTTCTTCATGATTCAGTTATGGAAGATCATGTTTCTGGAAATTTATTTCTTCTAGATTGTCCAGTTTGTTGACAAATAATTGTCCATAGTAGTCTCTTAGGGTCCTTTGTATTTCCGTGGTATAGGTTTTAACTTCTCTTTCATTTCTGATTTTATTTATTTGAACCTTTGCTTTTTCTTAATGAGTCTAGCTAACAGTTTGTCAATTTAGTTTATCTTCTCAAAGAACCAGCTCTTAGTTTCATTGACAAGTTTTTTATTGCTTTTTTTAGTCTCCATTTCATTTATTTATGATCTTTATTATGTCCTTCCTTTGACTAACTTTGAGCTTTGTTTGTTCTTTTTCTAGTTCCTTTAAGTATAAGATTAGATGATTTATATGAGATTTTTTTCTTGTTTCTTAAGGCAGGCCTGTATTGCTATGAACTTCCCTCTTACAACTGTTTTTGTTGCATCCCATAGATTTTTGGACTGTTGTATTTCCATTTTCATTTGTCTCGAGGTATTTTTTTATTTCTTCTTTGATTTCTTCATTGACCCATTGGTTTTTCAGTAGCATGTTGTTTAATCTCTAAATATTTTATTTTTCTATTTTTTCTTGTAATCAATTTCTAGTTTCATACTATTGATGTCAGAAAATATGCTTGATATGATTTGAATCTTTTAAATGTATTGAGACTCATTTTGCAACCTAACAGGTGATCTGTTCTGGGGAATGTCTAATTGCACTTGAGATGAATGTGTATTCTACTGCTTTTGGATGGAACTTTCTGTATGTATTAATTAAATCCAGTTGGTGTCATGTGTAATTTAAGGCCAAAGTTTCCTTATTGATTTTCTGTCAGGATGATCCATGCATTGATGTAAGTGGGGTATTAAGGTCCCCTACTATTATAGCATTGCTGTC
The DNA here is from genome assembly GCF_054177405.1 of Leptonychotes weddellii. NCBI lineage: Eukaryota > Metazoa > Chordata > Mammalia > Carnivora > Phocidae > Leptonychotes > Leptonychotes weddellii. The sequence continues at coordinate 28,987,929 of NC_138371.1, forward strand.
AATTTCTCCCTTTAGGTCTGTTAATATTTGTTTTAGATATTTAGGTGCTCTTATGTTGGGTGCATAAATATTTACAAATATTATACCCTCTTGTTGGATTGACCCCTTTAGCATTATGCAATGCCCTTCTTTGTCTTTTATTACAATCTTTGTTTTACCCTCTATTTTTTCTGATATAACTATAGCTATACCAGTTTTCCTTTTGTTTCCATTTGCATGGGATATCTTTTTCCATCCTTTCACTTACCATTTATGTGTGTCCTTAGATCTGAAATAAGTCTCCTTTGGGCAATATATAGATGACTCTTGTTTTTTTATCCACTCAGCCACTCTGTCTTTTGATCGAGAATTTAGTCCATTTACATTTAAAATTATTATTGATAGGTATGTACTTACTACCTTTTTGTTGATTGTTTTCTGGCAGTTTTTGTAGTGTCTGTCTATTCCTTTCTTCTTTTGTTCTCTTCCCTTGTGGTTTAATGACCTCTTTATTTAGTGTTATGTTTAGATTCCTCCCCCATTATCTTTGTGTATCTACTATAGGTTTTTGCTTTGTAGTTACCATGAGGTTCACATATAATAGTCTATAAATACAACAGTCGATTTCAAGGTGATAGCAACTTAAATTTGAATACATTCTAAAAGCTTTATATTTTTACCCACCCCTCCCCCACCACCAATGTTTTATGTTTTGGATATCATATCTTGCATCTTTTTATTTTGTATATTCCTCAACTAATTAGTCTAGTTATAATTAACTTTACTACTTTTGTCCTTTAGCCTTCACACTAGCTTGTAAGTGGGTAATCCACTATTGTTATTATATATTCACCTTTACCTGTGAGATTTTTAATTTCATATGTTTTCTTATTAGTTAGTCCCTTTTCTTTTCATCCTAAGAAGTCCTTTAACATTTCTCATAAGGCTGGTTTAGTGGTGATGAGCTCCCTTAGCTTTTGCTTGTCTGGGAAACTCTTTATCTCTCCTTCAAATCTGTATGATAGCCTTTCCAGGTAGAGTATTCTTGGTTGGAAGTTTGTTTTTTGTTTTTGTTTTTTTTCCTTTTGACCCTTTTGAAAATATCATGTTACTCCCTTCTGGCCTGCAGAGTTTCTGCCAAAAAAAATCAACTAGGTCTTGTGGTTCCCTTGCACATCGTAGCAAGTTGTTTTACTGTTGCTGCTTTTAAGATTCTCTCTTTAACTTTTGACGTTTTAATTATAATGTTTCTTGGGGTGGATCTTTTTGGGCTCATCGTATTTGCAACTCTGTGTTTCCTGGACCTGGATGTCTGTTTCCTTCCCTAGGTTAGGGAAGTTTTCAGTCATTATTTTTTCACAAAAGTTTTCTGCACCTTTCTCTCTCTTTCCTCCTGAGACCCCTATAATGCAAGTGTTATTTCACTTCACGTTGTCCTATAGGTCTCTTAAGCTGTCTTCACTTTTTAAAATTTTTGTTTGTCTTGTTTTCTGTTCTGTTTGGGTGAGTTCCACTGCCCTGTTATCCAGGGCATTGATCTGTTCTTCTACTTCATCTAGTCTGCTGTTGCACCCCTCCAGCATATTTTTCAATTCAGTTATTGCATACTTCAGCTCTATGACTTCTATTTGGTACTTTCTTACATTGTCTATCTCTTTGTAGAGGTTCTCGCTGTGTTTGTCCTTTCTTCTACTGAGTTCTGTTCTTTTTGACCATTACCCTGAACCCTCTTTCAGATAGATTCCTTATCTCTGTTTCATTAAGGTCTTTTTCTGAAGTTTTGTTTTGTTCTTTCACTTAGAATATATTACTCTGGTTCCTCATTTTGCTTGACTTCTCTGTGTTTGTTTATGGGTATTGGGCAAAAGAGATACCTCTCTCACTTTTGAATGAAAGACTTTGTGTAGAAGATGAAACTTATTGTTCAACCTTGCCCTAGCTCTTGGTTGTCTCTTGAACCCTTATGATTGTCTAAGTAGCCTAATTTATTCTTGATGGGTCTCAGTTGTTGAGGGAAAGCTAAGACGTGTCAGTGTTCCAAAGGGAGGGATTCTAGTCAGCACTCTGTTTCAGGATAACTGGAAGCCATCTCCTTAGGCAGCAGCTTTTAAAGTATGAAAATATATACAACCCTGAGGGACCACAATCATAGATCCTGCTGACCTTCAGACTAGGAGACCTAGAGGTGCTTCCTGGGTAATAGTTGTAAGAATTGGGGTTTCAGATGAGTATTCAAGTTTCTTAGAAAGAAAACAGTGAACTGTGAACTGTGGTGAGACCAAGGGAGGTCTCAAAGATGGTGTTTCCCTGCCAGCATTTTCTTAGAGTACCTCTGTAATCTCTAGCTATGTGGCATACCTGAAGCCTATCCCTCAGGTGGAAGCTCTAAGACAATTAAATGAGCCTTTTTTTACAGGCAGACTGGGGATGTGTTTCAGACCCTGGGTGTGGTAGCCTGCCCAGAACTGTCTTTCTAATTAATATAGTCCTGTGAGCCCTAGGAACACAAACCCCTCTGGCAACCAGAGCCAGAAGATCAAGAGCCATCTCCTGTGTGGACTGTGCTTGCCTGCCAGCTTAGACAAGGCTACAGGAGAGTTTTGAGGGGAGGGCACATCATTGGCTTTAGCAATGCCTGAGAAGCACAATTGGGATGGGGCACAACCATGGCTTTAGGGAGGCCTGGGATGAGCACTGAGAGTGAGGCATGCTCATGGCTTTAGCAAGGCCGGAAAAGAGTCCTGGCAGCCAAGAGTCAGTGATGTAGGAGAAGGGTGTTGGGGCAGGACATGCCTTCAGCTTTAGCAAAGTTGTGTCCACACATGCCTGCCTATACTAGCAAGGTAGAGAGAGAGTGCAAAAATGGTGCTCACCAGCACCTCTGTCCCCAAAGAAAGTCTTAACTGGTCCCTGCTCTCCTAGCAGATGCTTTAGGATTAGCAAATGAATCTCCTTCACATATAATCCAGGCTCCTCTCATACTGCTGCCTTTGTGCTGGTTCCTGATATAAGTGAGTCTACATGCAAGCTCTCTGAAAGAAGCATCTCAGATCCCCATAATCCCTGGGTCTCCTGGACATAAACCTGTTGGCTTCCAAAACCAGATGTTTCAGAGGACTTTTTTCTCTGGTGCAGGTCCCAAGGGTTGAGATGTCCAATGTAGGCACAAACCCCTCATCCTCAGGGGAAAGCTCCAAACTCTAAGCTCCTGCCCTATTGTGTGTCACCACACTGGGGGGTGGGATTTTTGGTGAGACCTTATCTCCGCCTCTCCTACTGGTCTAGATGTGGCCCTTTTATCCCTTGTTGTACAGGCAGCTGCTCAGCTACCAGTTCTTTTTCAGAGGGAACTATTCCACATGTCACAATAGATTTGATATACCCATGGGAGGTGCTGAAACCAGGCTCTTCCTATATCACCATCTTAAACTCCTATGTTTTACCTTTTAAATTTATATTGGTAACTCATCTATAATTAAATTGGGGGGTATGACATGAGGCAGGGATCAAGTTGGTTTTTTCCATTTGGATATCCAATTGATTCAATGCCATTTATTGAAAAGACCATCTTTTACCCATTGCATTGGAGTAACTCCTTTGTCATATTCAGGTAATAAGTACATGTGGATTCTGCTTCTAAACTTTCTTTAATGTTCCTTTGGTCAGTTTGCCTCTCTTTTGCAAATACTGTTTTAATCAGTCTTGACACATCTGGTGGTGTACATCCTCCAACTATATTTTCATGGGTATTAATTTTCTAGAAGCCACTTTTCTCCCTTTTTTGGAACTTTAAGGATCACAGCTGTTCATTTCTAGTTTCCTGTCATGCCTCCTATCCTCCACAATCTTCTAGAGATTACTGACAATAATTCCTAGGGTGCTAATGTAAGTGCTGTCAATTCTATGGGTTATAATCTGTCTGTGCCTGAGAACTAAAATGTCCATAAAGCAACAAGGAAATGTCTTGCTGTATCTTCACTTAGTGTATCAGTCAAGGTCCTGGAAGGACACAGAATCCCCTCCTTACTCCCAGAGGGATAATATCAATAGACTTTAACAGACAGAATACTTACAGGGATGTGGACAGATTTAAGGAAAAAACAGGGATGGTAAACGACCAGAGATGGTAGGAAGTTGGTTAGACCCTGAATCAATCAGGGTGCCAGTAAGAAATAGATGACACAATTAAACTGGGTAATTGAAGGAATAGTTTGCTTACAAAGCCCTGGGCAGGGGCACCTGGGTGG
>NC_138371.1:28992254-29035136 GCF_054177405.1 Leptonychotes weddellii
AAAAAAAAAAAAAAAAAAAGCCCTGGGCAGTGTTTAGGATAAATGAGGAGTGATAATGCAATATCCTAGAGCTAGTAAGGGAGGCAGATCGGGAACAGAAGTATCCCCCAAGCCTAAATGAGTAAGTGGAGGGAGCTGCTGCTAGAATCCCTGGAGATTACAGTATGGAATAGCTCTGATAGAAGCTATATTTGGCCTTTGGTAAAGGCCCACTGCCCAAAACCAACCCAGCATGGCAAGGGAAGGGAGGATAGAGAGGGATACGGGACAGAGGAATAAATATCCCAATCTCAGTCTCCCCACCCCCACCCTCCGAAATCATGTTGATGCCTCTCATTGACTGAACCCACCTGGGAGCCAGAGAAAAAGGAGCTTTTTGGTGAAGTCCATACAGGGTAGCCTCCTAGACACAGAGCAAGAGGAACAATAGGGATAAGTAGATCCATAAATGCAAAGAATAACCAGCATAGCTCCTTTGGCCCAAAGGGACAAGAGGAGGAAATGTTACTGGAGCCCTCTGCAAACTAGAATTGGAAGAGGAAGAGGGACCATCTGGTGGAAAGCTGTAGATATGAAGGAAGGAGGCACCAAAGCAGGGTAGGGTTCAAGGAAGAACACCCCACCTTCTCACTTATCTAGCTCTCAACTTCTCTCCTCTGCCCCCTGATTCAAACCCAACAAGAAGCTAGTTAACAAAGGAGCTCTTGTGATATAATCCATTTAGGGCTATCTCCCAGAACATGGAGCAGAGCAGGAAAAGATAGAGATGAAGGCTAACCAGCAGATTTGCTCTTAGAAAATATCTTAACCATGTTTATTTTACATATCTCAGTTTGAAAATAATTTTCCATTCTAGAAAACAGGGAAATGAAATAAGAATTTAGTCATTTTGTCTTCTTAGTGTCATTTCATATACTCCTGGGCCAAATAGTATGCTTTCCTTCCTTTTTCTCCTTTCTATTAAGAAGTTATTCAAAAGTTCTTTCTTTCTTTTTTTTTTAAGATTTCACTTATATATTTATTTTAGCGAGGTGGGGAAGGGGCAGAGGGAGAGGAAAAGAGAATCCCAAGCAGAACCCCACCAAGCATGGAGCCCAACATGGGGCTTGATTTCACAACCCAGAGATCATGACCTGAGTGAAACCAAGAGTCAGCACTTAACTGACTGAGCCCCCCAGGCACCCCTCTTTCTGTTATCCTTAAAATTCTTCACAAATCATTACATTCTAGGTTTCTGACTCCCAAATATTTAACAAATATTTATAAGCATTTGCCTCATAGAAAACCATGTGCTAAAGAATCATCAGGTGTGTCCATGAATGAACACAAGCCAAAGAGCAGTGCACAAGTCTTCTCTACTCCAGTCGTCTATAGACACTCTGCTTCCTACAGGCAATCTCTGTCAAACCTGGAAGAGTAACACTCTCCCTGGAAGAGTAACACTGCCCTGACCCAAAAAACCTCTCATCCTTTTTTCTTAAAGACTTCGAAGGGCTTACACTCTTAGAAACAAAAGCTAGAATGTCTTTTAGATGTTCCACCTTACCCACATATCTCTTCTGAGACAATGAAGTTTAGAGCCACTCTATTACTTAAATAGACAGGAAAGGAGGGTGGAAAGAGAGGAAATACAGTGAGAAAAAAAAGAAACATAAGAATTGATATCTCAAACTATGACCCAGTGACATTTGGCTCTTTTCTCATCTTCATTTTTTTTGGAGGTGGCCTTTTAAACTGAGCTCACCAGCAAGCCCTCCTAGAGCCTCATTGGTTCTGTTGGTTGTTTCTATAGTTTTCCTTACCATAATCATTTTGTATCATATTGTCAGATATATGAATGGATAAAGAAGATGTGCACAATGGAATGGGTATATATGCACAATGGAATATTACTCAGCCATCAAAAAGAATGAAATCTTGCCATTTGCAACAACATGGTAGAAACAAGAGGGTATTATGCTAAATGAAATAAATCAGAGAAAAACAAATACCATATAATTTCACTTATGTGGAATTTAAGAAAAAAATATATGAACATAGAAGAAGGGACGGAAAAATAAAATGAACACAGAGGGAGGCAAACCATAAGAGACTCTTAACTATAGGAAACAAACGAGGATTGCAAGAGGGGAGGTGGGGGGGGATGGGGTAACTGGGTGATGGGCATTAAAGAGGATGAGCACCGGGTGTTATATGCCACTGATGAATCACTAAATTTATCCCTGAAACTAATAATACAGTATATGTTACCTAAATTGAATTTAAATTAAAAATATATATTTAAGGGATGCCCATCTACTTTGAATTATCTCCCCTTTTGGAGCCTCTCACAATGAGAAAATTCTGCAATATTTTGAAATCAGTTTTTATAAAACAGACTAAGTCCAATATTGTCTTCATTGACTATTTTATGAGCTCTAAAATGGTCACCTTTTTTCCCAGTGTTGGCTTAACTTTCAGTGTGACTGTTTTTTCATTGCTGATCAATTATAGCTGACCCTTGAACAACATGGGTTTGAACTTCATGGGTCCACTTATATGCAGATTTTTTTTTGATAAATAGAGTACTAAAATATATCTTTCCTTCCTTATGGTTTTCTTTTTTTTTTCCTTATGGTTTTCTTAATAATATTTTCTTTTCTCTAGCTTACTTTATTGTAAGATTATACATATAACATACAAAAATGTGTTCATTGACTGTTTATGTTATCAGTAAGGCTTCCAGTCAACTGTAGGCTATTAGTAGTTAAGTTTTTGGAGAGTCAAAAGTCATACATGGATTTTGACTGTGCAGGGGATGGGCACCCCACCCCCACATTGTTCAAGGGCCAGATGTGTTCCAGAGTTACAGTTCTTCTTATTTTATTTTCTACCAATCTTGAAGAATTGGGTGACCAGAATACTATGTTTAAAAAAAGAAAATACAGGAACCATAAAAATCCTAGAAGAGAGCATAGGCTGTAAGGTCTCTGACATCAGCTATAGCAACATTTTTCTAGATATGTCTAGAAATAAAAGCAAAAATAAACAGACCTACATCAAAATAAAAAGCTTTTGCACAGCAAAGGAAACATTCAACAAGACTAAAAGATAATCTACTAAATGGGAAAAGATATTTGAAAGTGACATATCTGATAAAGGGTTAATATCCAAAATATATCAAGATCTTATACAACTCAACACTAAAAGCCACAGTGGTTCATCAGGGAGTCCCACATTTTGCAGAAATAGCCTGCATTAGAATTCTCACCCTGTTTAGTCATTGGCTGGCAGCAGCCCATAGAAAGTTTGGGCCTCCATGTGAACACAGTGTTAGATCCAGTTAGGGAGAAGCAGGGGCCACAGTCAATCACTCTCCTTGCAATGGGAAAGCTGAGTGACATGTTTTCATGTGCATCACAGCTACATTAATAGATAAAGACTAGAAAAGCTATAAGATTAACTTTATATAGCAAAAACATTATTATTTAAGTTCAATGTCCATTTGTGATTTTAAAAGAATCCTTAACAAACAGGACTAGAAGTGAATATACTTAACTGGTAAAGAGAAGAAAGAAGAAAGAAAAAGAAAGAAAGAAAGAAAGAAAGAAAGAAAGAAAGAAAGAAAGAAAGAAAGAAAGAAGAAAGAAAGAAAGAAAGAAAGAAAGAAAGAAAGAAAGAAAGAAAGAAAGAAAGACCAGAGCAAATCTCACACTTAATAGTGAATATTGAAATCCTTCTCTTTTAAATAAAGACCAAAACAGGAATACCTTCTCTCACCACTTCTATTCAACATTGTATTGAAGCCCTTAGTTACAATAAAAAGCAGGAAAAAGGAATAAAAAACATTAGGCTTGGAAAGGAAAAGGAAGCCATCATTATTCATCTGTGAATATATAACATACGAACATATATAACACAAAAGAATAGCCAGAAAAATTATTAGAATTAAAAAGAGAGTTTGACAGAATTGTTGGATATATGATTAATATATAAAAGTCAAATACATTACTGTACACCACTAACAAAACATTAGAAAATATATCTTCAGTAAAGTTTTTTCTCCTTTAAGTTATTACATATATTTTCCAGATTTATTCCTAGATACCATATTTTTATTGCTTTCTAAAATGGTATTTTTTAGAGGACTAAATACATTCAATGATCTGCCATGTATTTAGATGGGGAAACTTAATATTATAAACATGTTAATTCTCCCCAAATTGACCTTTAAATTCAATGAAACTGCAATCCAAATTCCAACAGAATTTTTCATGACAAGCTGACATATATAGAGAAGACCAAATAGGTAAGGTACTCCTGATGAAGAAGGCCAGAAAGCAAGATTATGAAAGCACTGCAATTAGGGGAGGGCAATATTAGCTCAGCAAAATAGACAACTAGACAACTGAAACAAAAGAGAGAGCCGAGAAATAGATCCATACCCATATGGGAGCTTGGTGAAGAGATGGCTTTGGATATCAGTGCAATGGTGGGAGAAATGGGGATCTACATGGAAAAAAATAAAACTGTCTCAACCTCATACTATATTAAAAAATCACTTTCAAATAGATTGTGGGCTTAAATATGAAAAGCAAATCATGAAAGCCTTTGGAAGCAAATATGTTTATGATCTCAGGTGAGAGAGTTTTTTAAAGATTTCAGAGAGAGAGTGCATGCATGGAGGGGAGAGGCAGAGGGAGAAGGAGAGAGAGAGAGAATGTCCAGCAGACTCCCCACTGAGCGTGGAGCACAGAGCAGAGAGCCAGATCCCAGGACCCTGAGATCATGACCTGAGCCGAAATCAAGAGTTGGATGCTCAACCAACCGAGCCACCCAGGTGCCCCCTATGGTAAGAGGATTTTTTAATGAGACATAAAACACACAAAACCAAAGGACAAAACTTATAAACAGAAATTATCAATTTTATCTTAGCCATGTTTATTCAAAGGCACCATAAAGATCAGGCAAAGGTAAGCCACAAGATAGGAGATCATATTTGTAACACAAATCAATAATAGGGAACTAGAATTCAGAAAATCAGCCCCCCCCCCCGGCAAAATAGATAAATGGATAAAAGACTTGTCCAGGCATTTCACAGATGAGAAAACATAAATATCAAAAAAAATTGAAGAAGTATACTCATTTGTAATCTGAAAAATACAAAGTAAACACATTGAGATACTATTGTATACCCATCATACTCACAGAAATTAAATGATAATGATGTTGGCAAGGAGGTGGAGAAACAGAAATCTTAAACATTGTTGGTGGGAAAGAAAATTGATACAATACCTGAAAAGAATTGGCCATTATCTACAGAAGTTGGAAATTAACATAACTTATAGCAATTCCACTCCTAGGTATGGAAATCTTCTGTGCATGCACAAGGGGGTCTAGCTTTCTTCCTTAAAACAGGGAAAAAACAGAATACAACTTAAATTGGAGACTGGACTGATATATAGTCAAACAATAGAAAAACCATAGTTCAGTGAAAATGAATAGCATCAAAATGAATAAATACCTTAAATCAAATAGTGAGCAAAAAAGCAAGTTGCAGAAGAAAACATAAAGAAGACTCTTTACATAAAGGCCAAAAACATGCAAAACTCAAACACATATTGCTTAAAGATGCATACATATGTAACAAAATTAAAGCAAACCAAAAAAATGCAAAACAAACCAGTATTTATCTCAGGTAAGGAGAGAGGGAGATGGAATAGAAGAAGGATACAGGAGGCTTCCAGGATACTGGCTATGTTCTACATTCTATTTCTTATTCTAGGACAGTTGTAACAGGTTTTCATTGTATTATTTTGTTTTGAATCACATGTGTGTGTACACATTACATGTACATTATTTGGACTCTTTTGTATGTATGATATAGCTTATAATAAAATAACACTTTTAAGAAAAAAAAAGAAGACAAGTTCATGATGGTTTTCGACCCTTCAACCATTCTCCTGAGTGTTATATAGATACGATTCCCAGAAATGAAGCAAATTACATGCAGCCTTGAAGACAACAGCCACACGTAAAAGATGGTGGCAGGGGAAGACAGAACAAGCTCGGGTTTTGATTGTGTAGTTGAGCCCCTCTACCAACCATGGACAGCCTAGGAAACTTCTTGTGTCTGAGAAATTTGCTCCTACAGCTGTCTTTTGTTCTCACCTGAATAAAATCCTAGAGGAAAGAGTAATAATGAAACCCTCAGGATTCTAGTCCCAACTATGGTCTTCTGTCTTAATCCTCTGATCACATTAGTGTCAATGGGATATGTTGATCCATACCCCATTCTCATATCAAATTTAATAGCAACATGTTTACAACACAGTCCCAATTTCTTCACCTGCCAGAACTTCCATTTTAACCTATACATTCTAATTCAACAACTGGCTTCATTTTAACTATGACTTTATTGGTGTAGCTCATTATGTTCCTATGCATTATCACACATGCAAAAGCTGAAAATTCAGTAAAATTCTGACAGGGAAATATGTTCTGGAATATTATCTGCGAATGGTCTCCTACAAAAGATCTCTATAAAAAAAAGTTTTCTATATCTATAAAGACTGTATTTTTAGAGATCTCCTTACTTGAGGGAAGAAAAAAAGTATGGCTTCTGGGCATATTGTGACCTGACTTTCTCCCCTCTATTATTTATAAGTCTTTTTTCCTGTTTATGATTGTTTCTTGATTCATACTATGAAAAGATCTTCCACCCCTGAATTCAATAGCTGACCTTAAAATTAGGTTTCTCATGAAGATCTTATAGTCTAAGTATATTGTGCTTCATGTGGCTGTGTGAACATACATTCACACATGCACACAGTCACATGTATATATATTAGAGATTAAAACTTTGATTTCGAGAACAGTATTGTGAAATTTTTAATTTCACATGCCATTAAGAATTCTGGTTAAAAACTTTTGGCTGTGACTATTTAGAAATCTTTCTGGGAACTGACAAATTTTATTGCCCTTGTTTTTATCCATGATCCAATTACCAAATACAGGGATAAAATATTCTGCAGTTCAGTCATGGTGCTATGTCCTTTCTTCCCAATGATTAAAGTGTTTAGTTAATAAGAATGTTAACTGAATCATTCAAATCATGATAAACATGGAGTCATTACAGAATCCATGTCAATAAACAAAATAAACCATTTTCTTCCAGCATCCATGGGAGATACTGAAGATGGATGGATTCTGTATTCTTTGGTCTGAACTTCCAGAGTAGCCTAGTCTACCCTTCTCTCCTTAAACTACTTTGGTCTTCTCTTAGGGCAATCCCCTGGAGCAAAATACTGGCGTAAAGAGAACAAGAAAGCTCTCCACATCCACACATCTGCTCCAGCAGGGAGTGCTGGTTGTCCAGAGAAAGACTAGGATCTTCACTGATGTTTACACAATTGCACCCAACCCTTTCCTCTCCTCTCCTCAGCCAGTTACACATGCTCAATTAAGTATATAGATTCATTTTTAAAATGTCTAATAGTACAATCAGTATGGGTCTGTCATTTAGATGCAGAAGGCTAAGGTTCAACTCCTTTCTCTCGTGCATGTCCTACCATAACAACCACTTCAACTCTCTATGCCTCGGTTCCCTCATCTAGAAAATTGGAACAATATGTCTAGCTCAGAGTGTTGCCATGCAGATTGACAGAGAAAGTATACGTGACAGCATTTCATAAGCTGAATTGTGCTATACAACTTTAGCTATATTATTATTATTTTAATTCTCAGCTTCACACTGGGTAAGACAAGTATTAGCAACCTTCCGTAGAGGCCTAGGATAGAAGCAAAAAGGGTCCTAAACCAGCATCCCAAGATGTAATGCAGAACACTAGTTCCATGAGTTACTAATAGTTATTGTGTATTAAAAAATAAGTAAAAAGATCAAAATTAGTTGGGAAACATTTGTCTAAAAAGTACATCAGTTTTTGATATATGGCACAATACATGGAGTTGTCAAATCACTATGTTATACACCTGACACTAATGTAACATTGTATGTCAACTATACTTCAATTTTTTAAAAAAGATAAATCAATTTTTTAATTACAGGACTTCTCAGAACATTTAATATGCTAATGTACATGGTCACTATCTGAAGGGAATATTATCTGTAGTGTTTCCCCAAAATGTTTGACCCCCGTTCTGTTTTCTTTTTGCAAAATGCTATCTTTAGCAAGCACAACTTTATCTTTTGTCCATTCTCTTCCATTTCTGCACTTGTATTTTTTGTTACCTAACTCTTAGGACACACACTCTAATTTTTTTTGTGTTGAAAATCTGTTAATAGGCAGAGAGTAATAGATTTTCCAAAACACTGTTTTGTTGGAGCAAAAACTACATGGGTAAGCCCATTCTATATAATATAGTATAGCATATAAGAATGCAAAGGAGGGGTGCCTGGGTGGCTCAGTCAGTTGAGCGTCTGCCTTTGGCTTGGGTTGTGATCCCAGGGTCCTGGGATTGAGCCCCACGTTGGACTCCCTGCTCAGCAGAGAGCCTGCTTCTCCCTCTCTCTCTGTTGCTCCCCCTATTTGTGCTCTCTCTCTCTCAAATAAACAAACAAACAAACAAATCTTAAAGAAAAAAAAGAGAATGCAAGGGAACAGGGGTGCCTGGGTGGCTCACTCGGTTAAGCTTCCAACCTTGGTTTCAGCTCAGGTCATGATCTCAGGGTCTGAGATAGCATCCTGAGTCGGGCTCCGTACTCAGTGCAGAGTCTGATTGAGATTCTCTTGCTCCCTCTCCCTCTCCCTCTGCACCTACCCTCACTTGCATGAGTGCTCTAAACAAACAAATAATTAAAATCTTTTTTTAAAAAAGGAACACAAGGGAACAAAGTATTAAAAAGAACAAAAACATGAGTTATACTGTAGTTATACTTCCTGACCTACAAAACAGCTTTTCATAAAGGAAATGATCAATCATCATAATTTAATTATTCTTTCTTGTGAAATACTACTATGATATGAAGTCTTAATTGTAGGTCCCTTTAGTGTAGATTTTCAAGACCCACCATCTCAGTTTTTCAAGTTTTGAGTTACATGGTAGTTTAGGTCCCTGCATAAATGACATGGGGTTAAATAGGCATTGGTTTGCATGCTAGTATAAAGACAGAATGCATAGTATGTTTTTTCATTTAGCACATTTTAAGCCTGAGCACAACTTAAGTGGCACTCCAGTTCCTTATTTGGGGCATGAAAAAGTTCCAGCACACTCTCAAAGTCACAAATTTGCTGTCCTATATGTGTGCATTCATATCTGCCTAAATAGCACACATCTTCCCCTTCTCTCAAATGTTTTCATGCTTCTATGAGTCAGATCATAAGTTCTTGGGCCAGACCCAACTCCCCTGCCCCTCTTTTTTTTTCCTTTTGTATTATATGCAGTACTTGTAATCCTTCCCAAACACCCAGAGGCCACCCAGGTGTAACATATTTGTGACTGTGGTAGTTGTCTTTCAACTCACCTCCCCCAGCATGACCCCCACACTCCCACAGACCCTCATGGCTCATTCTCTCCACTCCAGCTAGGGCAAACAGGCACAAGCTCTACCTAATTTATAAATGACTACCTTCTGCAAAGACCCATCTACAGTCAGAAAACAACCTTGGGTTTGATTTGAGTGTGAAAACCACGTATTCACTTGTTTGTTAAAAGAATTATGAAGATGTATTAATCACTTCAATTTCTGGACTACTCCCCCCCTCCCAGAAAAATGAAGAAAACCTCATACAGTATTATTTCATGCCTTGACACCAAAGCTCATAGACTTGTAGAATCTCTGAATTAGAAGAGATCTGAAGGTCACGATGGTTTAAGCGCCTAGCCCACAGTGAGACAGACATGAGCTCTAGTGAAAAGAGAGGATGCTTTGAAGTTGGATGAAATGGTTGGCTTTGGCACTTCTTGAAACATGGCCTTAGTTAAGTTACTTAACTTCCCTGGGTCTCAGTTCCCTCAACTGAAAAATGCTGAAAATAGACAGTGTTCAGGTTTATCATGAACACAGGAGGTTATATATTTAAGATGTTTAACATTGTGCTTAACACCAAACAAATTACGTAGCTATGATCTTATTTATTTACTTATTTAGTTCTTATATATTTGACAAATGATTTCACTTTAGAGATGAGAAACTCCTTGCTTGCCTAGTCAGCCCTTTCCATCTTTGGAAAATTGTCTAGGAGTTAGTTACAAATTATGTCCTTAATGCTGAGGTTGCCAACTGCCCAAGGAGGAAGACACTGGGGCTGGATAGACTATATTAAGGACTAATAGAGGAGACTATGGATCCAGATAAATAGGAAAAGAATATAAAAAGTCAGGCTCAGTCAGGTCAGCATGTGCTCATTAGCCCTCCTACACATGCATACCCTACCCTCAAGTCTCCTGGGCTTATTCACAGAAGGTTGGAAGAATTTGACTATGTAGTCGCTAGCAAAAATGTGAAGGGGCTTGCAATGGTAAGCACTTTGGAACCTGCAATATCCAAGCAATTCCTAGCACAACTCATTCTCTTAGGTAAGTGACTTGCCTCCAGAGGTGAACCTCGTGGGGAAAAAGTTTCAGATTCACATCTAAGAAATTACCACAAGTCATAGGCACCGATGACTTGCAACAAGTTGAAAGGGACAACATAAAGCAAAATGATGAAAAATGTGGTCCTGGAAATAAATTCCCTGAGTCTGAATCCTTGACAACCCACTTAAAATTTCTAAGCCTTAGTTTCATTGTATCTAAAAGGAACAAAATAATAAAGCCAATCACATAGAAAAGCTGTGAAGATTGGATAAAACCATGTTTATAATGCAAGTGCTACAGTGCTTGGTGCTTGTAAGCATTCTCTAAACATTAGCCATACATTACTATTGAAGATTCAAATAT
The DNA here is from genome assembly GCF_054177405.1 of Leptonychotes weddellii. NCBI lineage: Eukaryota > Metazoa > Chordata > Mammalia > Carnivora > Phocidae > Leptonychotes > Leptonychotes weddellii. Next base: position 29,003,136 of record NC_138371.1, read on the forward strand.
TAACTTCTTGAATGCCAGTATATGGAAAGCTACACATATATACATGGCATTTGGAAGGAATATAGAGGTAATACAGGCTACAGAGATACTGAATGCAGATGCAGGATTCCCAGCAAACACTGATATTGTATTTTGATATCTTCATCAGCAAGCTTAAGAGAATAGAGTGTTAAGTGATCTTACATAGCAAACTATCCACCAAGTCAAGTCTCCTGATTCCAAATGTTATACCCTTTTGCCTTTGCCACTCTCTGTTTCACTGCCCCTCCTCCCACCTTGAGATAGAATTTAATTCTCTTTCCTTTGAAAATGGGTTGGTCCCAGTGACTCACTTCTAACCTCTAAGGCAAATTGCTTCTGCTCAATCTCTCAAGGGATCCTTGCCCTTGGCCTCCAGCTGCCATACTATTAGGAATCCTAGATCATATGGAGAGGGTCCATGTAGGCCAACAGCCTCCAGCTAATAGCTTCCCCCGAAATCCTAGCCAGACACCATCATCAGCTGCCAGACTATATGAGGAAACCTTCAAGATGGAAAGCTTTGGGAAACTTTGGAAAGTCTGGAAGATTTCAAGCTTTCAAGAAGCTCCAGAGGCCCAAATGAGGATCACCAAGTTGATCCCAGTCAACCCTCAAACTACAAGAAATAATAATAATATATTATTGTTGTTGTGTGCCATTAAGTTTGGGATGGTTTGTTACATACCAGTAGATAACAGAATGAAAACAGGGGTACAGAGTGAGGAAAGAGCACTCACACCTTTTGGTACTATTTGTAAGTGTAGGCAACAACCCTCAAAAGACCAGTTGATCCTATGTAGGAAATAGCTCTATCCACACATAAAAGGAATACAGTGCAAGCTCTGATGATTTGTCTTTGCCCCTCTGATATGAAGTCATCCTGTGCATTTTGCACCAAGAGAAGAATCGAAGAGCTTGCTTTGCAGAAAACAAATCCTGTTTAGTGCATTCCTTTCTATTCAGCACATAGTGCAGCAAAAAGGTCAGGATTGGATGGTTGAAATGACCTTCCCCATACTCTAAAAATAATGAATGCTCAGGGCACTCTGTACACATCCGTATGTGTGAAAGGCGACCAGAATCACTCTCCAGGCCAAGATTCACTGCTCTACCCAGCCCTAGATCCCCTTCCCCAGCACTTCCATCCCACCTCATTGCTTAAGGATCTTTCACCATCTATGACGTTCTCTTATTCCTTCAGCTTCCATTTCACCCTTTCTACTAGTTGCCCTGTTGTCTTAAACAGCTTAAATCTTTGCCTTCTTACAAGAACAACAACAACCAAACTTTCCTTTATCTAGTTATTTTCCTCTTGTTCACCAATCAACAAACATTTGAGGGTCTGCCATGAACCAGTTAGTACATAGTGTGCTGAACTTTGGAGATACCATCAAGGAGCTCCCAGACCAATAAAGGAGCTCAGGTGTCAAAATGCTGCTCTTCAGAAGGAAATTTCTTGCCAGAAGTTCCACTCTCTTGATTTCCCATTTTTCCCTGTCTGATCACAATTTTTCTTGCTAGGATTTCACTTGCAGCCCCACTGTTTCACTATAAGTAGTCTTACCAAGGCCCCAGTTGCTAAATCCAAAGAGCTGATCCCATCCCTCATCTTACCTAATGAACACTGCTGACCACACTGTCAGACTTAGAACTTTCTTCTCCTTTAGAGTAAACATAATCCTTTCTCTTCTTTACACTGAAATGTATGAAGTAACTGTATTTTTAGCTCAAAAAATAGTCAAATAGCCAAGAACAGGATGATAGTAGAATGCAGGGAATTATTTTAGCACAGTGAAACTATTCTGTATATTATAATGATGAATACACATCACTATATATTTGTCAAAACCCATGGAATGTACAACACCAAGAGTGAATCCTCATGTGAACTATGGATTTGATTGACAATGATGCATCAATGGTGATTCATTGATTGTAATAAATGTGCCAGTCTGGTGGGAGATTTGACTGTGAGGGAGGCTTTTTGGGGTTTGGAACTCTCCCTATGTATATGTATATGGAATCTCTCTCTACTTTTTCACCTCATTGTGCAGTGAGCCTAAAACTACTCTTTCAAAAAATAGTATATTAATTTTTTAAGAGTCAAATATCAACAATTTCACATGGTTCAACCTAACAGTTCTACTCTCTTCCTCTCCAGAAGCTCCTTTAGGTCTCTGCAGGTTTTCCTCCCTTGGTCCTTTTCTTAGCTGTTGGCATTCTCCAGGGTCCTAGGGGTTTCCTTCTCACTCTGAAAACACCACAGGAAAAAGTCTTCTGTCCTGAGGATCCTGTATATCAGGCTGCAGGAAATGCTTTTCCACATCTCTTGTCCTATGACCACAAAATGCTGGACAAATGCCATGAAAGGTTGTAGGTTGCACCTCTGCCCATTTTAGATGCAGACACTGCTTCCAAGTTTTGAGGAGGATTGAATGCCAGAAACTTTTCATCAAAAGAAAAGAAAAGATAATCCTTTAAATTTTTCCTCTCAGTATAAATTCAATAGACCCTTTTACAAAATATCACTTCCCACTACTACTAAACATCCTTTTTCTTGCTTCTCCTTCACTTCCAATTTGTGGTTCCAGAGGTGTTCACAAATTAGCACATATTTGTAGTAAGTTCACATAATATTTTGGAATGTTTTGCAATATTAAACAATTTAAAAGACTCCAAAATTTGTGTATCTGTAAGCCTAGGTAACATGCATGAAGATTTAGGTTGACTCTTCTTGATCACAGGTTAGGTTTCCTAGGACCAAACTCTGAGACTCTGAAATTATTAGAGTTTTTACAGGGAAAAAAAAATACTCAGTAGGGAAGAGCAATGAAGGAATCAGGATTGAACAGGGAGAAACTGAACTGTGATGTAGTTGTAGTTAAAACAGAAGCTTCAGTTAATATTATTAAAAGTTCTGGAGCAGAGATGGTTGGCCCTTCTGAACTGTTCCAATGGTGGAACCTTCAAATTGACCCCACTAACAAAGGCTGTTCTAGGGGAGAAGGTATAACTTTGGGTAAAGCAATTGCCTTCAGCAGAGAGCAATTCCTAGAGAGGGCACCATCAGAAGCAAGCACTCCAGTAGCTCAGAAGTGAAGGGTTGGTCCTGCAGAGAATCTGGATGGCACATCTTAGCACCCACCACATTTACATGGACAACTAAATGGACATTACATGGTAGAATTGCAAAGTATACAATATTTATAAAAACATCAAACCATTTATTTAAATCTTCAAAAGAAATAAATAAAATAATTTTATTTTAATAATTTTTTTAATTGTCGAAAGCCTAAAAGAATGAGGTCAACATGGTTGGAAAGAAAAATGTATGCAAGCCAGAATTTTGGCCCAAAATACAGAAGTCATATATGACTCATTGTTTGTATTTGGCACTATATGAGATATGACTTCAAATATGCTGTGGGTGATAACTTTCTTTGAAAAAATTGAAAGACTATACAAATATTTTATGGATTTGCCAAAACACAGAAACCTTCATGAAACAGTAAATTTGACTTTACAACTGCTTTTGAGCACATGATGGGAATGCCAACTAGATACTGTTAAAGCAATTAGACTTACCTTAGACCTTAGAATCCATTAGAAGAATGAAGTGAAATAACAGAAGATCCTCGAATAAAAAACAAATTGTGGTCTTATTAGAAAAATGAAATTACTTCCGTACTTGTTCTGGCTACAGTTATTTGGTATGGACTATTACTTGTTATATATTATAAAAAGAAATAGATCTAAGCGTAGATGTTTTCTTTTTAAAAGAATTTAAAGTATTTCTATTTAGAGTAAATTATTTTCCTAAATGAGAAATAACTACATGTGAAAAACACAACAAAAGTGACATTTTAATAAAATATAAAGAAATGGATATGAAGAAGATCCACCCATAAGTTATCCTGAAACTAATTTCTCTACAGACTATTTTCTGATCGTTTGAGATCAAGGCACAGTCTCAATTTAGACAAAGAATTACAATGAATTACAATGACTATAGATAAGTTGTCTCATTGAACATTACAGTCAACGATACACAAATTGTGTTTAAAATCTTGATTATAACACTTATGATTTGTGCTGAAATAAAAACAAGAAGAATAAATTTTATGACATTAGTATACGATAAATTTATAAAACTCTTTGCTAAGGTATAACAATACAGAAAAGTGCACAAGTCATACGTGTACGGCTCAATGAAGTTTCAGAGCAAATAATAACCAGCACCCAGTTCAAGAAACAGAACATGATATGTGTCTTAATTTTATTGCTCATCCAGACATCTCAACCCATTAACAGAAGACCCAGCCATGTGTGACAAATTCAGTTGTCATTGACAAATGCTAACTCTTGGTCTTTACACATATTTTTCTATTTTATCAGCATGAAGGTATATTTATCCCAGTAGGGGAATAGAACATATTTATTAACACTTTGTTGTCTTGATTTATGATGTTTAGGTATTTCATGGGGCTTCCATCAGCTGGTATTTTATCCCGAGCTCCATGAAGATTAGGGCTTGGTCTGCCCATGACTTCTAATTTTAAAGGCCCTCTGTTTAAGACCTCCTTAATGCTCTGCACCCTGCAGGTCCAGGTGTAGAGAAGGTGTAGAGAAGAAATACCTACATATTTCTCCCCCTTCTCCCCCCCATTTAAATTTGTTTTATCCTGTTATTCTATCTCATAAATTGTATTCTTTTCTTCATAGCACCTACCTCAATCTGTAATTATGCATATTTTTGTAAGTTTATGTGTTACTGTCTATCTCCCACCTCTCTGAAAGCTCCATGAGGTAAAGAAACTTATCTGCTGTCACCATTTTATACCCAGCATGTAGCTCATAGAAGACAATAAATATATGTTGCAAGAATAAGTGAGAATATGAATAAACTATAGGTTGATGCCTGACTCAAAAATCTATCTCTGCCAGCCCAGGTCTGACTCCTGAGTGCTACAATTCTGTGTCCAGCTGCCTCAGAAGGCATCTCTACCTGGATTCCCAAAAACATGTCAAACTCAACATATCCAAAGTGAAATTCATCATCTTCCTTCCCTGCTAAAATCGCGGTCTCCTCCTGCATCCCTATCTCAGAGTGTAAGTACCACCTGGTGTAACACCTGTTAGCACCCAAAGAGCACCCACCCTCTCCCTCCCTCTAATAACTCCTAGTCAGCTGCCATCCTAACCTTTCCAAGTACCTTCCGCTAACCCCACCCCCATCCCACCTTTCTGCCCCAATTACTACAACAGCTACCAGAGCACCCTTCACATGTTAGCAAAATTATCTTTCTAAAATTCTAATCTAATTAGGTCCCTCACATGCTTAAAATTCTCAGAAAAATTGGGAGTGTGGGAGTTAGTGGAAATGAGCTAAATTCTTCATCTTTCACTGTGGAGAGTCCATAAGTACTGTTAAGCTTGATAAATCAAGAAATATGAACATAAATATATTTATTATGAAAATAAATATAAACTGTAAAAACTGAAGACTAGAACTGTAGGGGAAGGGACAAGGAAGTGGAAGACTTTTAGTTTTCATTTTGTGGCTTTCCATAATGTAAAGTTATTCATTATAAATTATAATAATTTAAAGGGAAGATATATAGATATATATATTTTTTTTATTAGCTTTCCAGTGCCCTTGAGATAAACTCCAAATTTCTTGGCATGAGTTTGTCATGATATGATGTCAGCTCTGCTGCTACTCTCAGCTCTTACACTCTTTCACTTTTAACCTGCTCTCCAGCCACTCTGAATTCATATGCTGAACTCCTCAAAGGCACTGTGCTTGTGTTTTTGTACAAGTTGGTCTCTCTACCTGAATGTAAATCTCCTCTCTGTGTTCTGGCTAAGTCTCCCTTGTCCTCTATGATTCAGCTGTGTCATGTGCTCCACAAATACTTTCCTGAGTCTCCCCAACTCTTCCCATGGGTTAAATGGTGCTGCACCTTTGAGCTCCAATATCTCCCTATACCTTGTTTATACTAGATCAATAAGACATGGGAAAGGTATTGTATCTCCCATAGCCTGGAAGCTTCCTGAAGGCAGGGGCTATATCTAACTCTTGTGCCAAGTTCAGTGCAGGCACCGAATGAGTGTTTCCTAGATATTGATGAATGAACAATGAAACAACAGCTTACATCTTTCATCACTAAAATGAAGGAGTTACAAGCAAAGGGCTAGTTTCCTTAAAGGGGTCTTACATTAAAAGACAATAGTATAGCTGAAAGAAATGAACAAAAAATATGAGTTGACAGTTCACAGAAAATGAGATATAAATTACTCTTAACCATATGAAAAGATAATGAATCTGATTCATAAAAAAGGAAATGCAAATTAATTCAGTGATGAGGTATCATTTTTAAACTATCAAATTGGCAGAGATCAAAAGTGTCGATAACACTGTATTACTGAGAATAAGTAGAATGATAGCCTCTCTCGAACATCGGTATGACCTCTCTGCAAAGCAAATTGACAATAAAAATTAAAAATGCAAATACTCTTCCTCAAAGCAATTCTACTTCACACGAGTTTGAAAAGATGCATATAAAATAATATTCATTCCAGTCCAGAGCCAGATCTGAAGCTCCAGTCACAATCATCTTTCACTTCTGAATTTGCATTCTATATCACTTAATTGGAGCTTAGTATTTACTGTTTATGACCAGTTATTTCCCCAACCAGATAGTAAATTTCTGAGGTCAGGACAATGTGTTAAACCTCTCTGTCCGTCTCAGTGTCTATCACTATAATGAACACATGTGTCTTCAGTTTGCATTCTTTTCACAGGACACAAGACATACTCCAGGAAATCCCAAAGCCACTCTAGAAGTTAATGTGTCATCCCAAGGAAGATCAGTCTTACCTGAGTAGCCACCGCCAGAAGCTGAAAGAGACTGAAACAATCAGGGTCAAGCCGAGTAAATCTACTTTGATCTTCTGATAAGATTTCATTAAAAGAAAGAGGGGTTTTTTTCCCCCTAATTTCAAGCCACTGGTCTAAATTAATAATGTAATTTTTTTTCATTTATATTTTTAATAAAGTGTATTTTGATTTTTTTAATTTAATATATTTTTTAAATATTTATTGTTTTACACCTACTATGACCTCCCTCTCCTACTGGTCCCTGGAATTTAAGAAGCATTACAAGTACAGGAATAGAACAAGACCACTCAGCTAGAAGAATCTTGAAAGACTGGTGTGCAGTATCCTATACTGCTGTGTAGTATCCTATACTGCAAGGAAGTAAGCCAATGTTCCTGTTCTTCACATATATATTTAATTCAAAAATAACTATAAATTTCCCAGACTCCTTCCAAGAGGGGCTCCTTCTCATCAGTTCATATAATAGAAGGAAGAGAAGGAGTAAGTCTTACTGATCTCTTGTGGGGGTCTTGTATCTTCTGCTATTCTATAATCTATAACACCCCAATAGGCAGTGTGTTCACAGAAGCAAGCTTCCCAAGTTTCACATGTCAGCAGATATAACTACTGTCCTGAGTGTGGTAGTAACATTTAGTTATTCAGAGTTATCAGAGACTAATTATTGAGCAGGTCAACAAGATAAATTGAGTCAAGTTCTGGGTATCCCCAAGTAATATAATCTATGAGTATTTATGAACATCAGTAGGCATGAAGATGGAGTTACTTGTTAAATGTTTTAAGCTTCACACAACAGAAAATCCAACTCAAATACCTTAAATAATATAGCTATTTATTGTCTCACATGACAAGAAGTTGAAGAAAGAAGAGCTTCGGTGTTGGTTCCATCTGCAGCTTAACAATGTCATCAGAACCCGGGTTCCATGCCTCTTCCTGCTCTGTCTACCTCATCATGTTCTTCTCGGGCTAACTCCTCTCACAGTCCTAAAATGACTGTTCCAGATGCCGCGTACAGACACAACACTCTGTAGCAGAAAAGAGACTTTTTATTTCCACAGACCTCTTTTTTTTTTTTTTTTTAAGATTTTATTCATTTATTTGACAGCGAGAGACACAGCGAGAGAGGGAACACAAGCAGGGGGAGTGGGAGAGGGAGAAGCAGGCTTCCCACAGAGCAGAGAGCCCGATATGGGACTCGATCCCAGGACCCCGGGACCATGACCCGAGCCGAAGGCAGCTGCTTAACAACTGAGCCACCCAGGCGCCCCTCCACAGACCTCTTTTTAAGAGCAAGGAAAAACTTTCACGGAGGTCCCTTAGAACATACTACCATAGTTATTGGTCAAAATGTTGTCACGTGTCCCTGCTTATAACAGTCACTAATGAGAAGATAGGACCACTATTACAGCTTAAACCAATCATTATCCACTCCCTGGAACTCCCCACAAGCACTTGGAGGGTGCTTCTGAACACAATTAGAGTTCTGTTTGTTGCCAAGGAAGGGGAAATGGGTATTGCTTCTGAATGTCTGAACAATGTCTGAAAATGTATATACTAATAGAATACATTTCACCAATTTAAGAAATGCAAAATCTTTATCAGTAGTCTCCAATCTTCCCAAGTCTTTTCACAGTAGCTAGTTCATCTAATCTGTCAAAGACCAAAAAAAAACAAAAACAAAAAAAGACCAAAACAGGTTGCAGATATTTATGAAATGAAAGATGTTCATTCATCCATCCATTTATGCATTCAGTTAGGAGCACCTGAGCACCTCATATTCAAGATAGAGTTCACCATGGGAGACTAAATAATATAAATTTTATATCATCAAGAAATTTATTATTTCAGGGATGCCTGGGTGGCTCTGTCTGTTAAGCCTCTGACTCCTGATTTTGACTCAGGTCATGGTCTCAGGGTCGTGAGACTAAGCCCTGCAACAAGGCTCCATACTGAGCATGGAGCCTGCTTAAGATTCTCTCTCTCCCTCTCCCTTTGCCCCTCCCCACTGCTCACACTTTCAGGAAAAAAAAAAAAAGAATTTTATTATTTGGAAAATGACAAACTCCAAAAATGATGTAATAGTTTCTTATGTTATAATGTGAAGGTGCTTTTTAAATTAAACTCACACAAAAAGCCCACAAGTCCCAAAAATTTTTCATGATTTCTAGCCTAAACTTATGAATAAAATTCATTATTTTCTTAAGAGAAAGTGATGGAAATTTTTGTGATAAATTGTTGAATTTAAGAGTTATAGGAAATTGTAGGTTTATTCAAATAATCCTTATTGACAAATATCGAACATAAAATATTTATATCTATAAAACAGGAATGTGATGATGGGCAAAAACTCAAAACAATGGCATTTATTTGGGGAAGATTATCCTGGCAGAGTTATAATAAGGAATATGAAAGCTATTATAAGTATCAGACTTGAGGTTATTTAGTCTAAACCCCTCATGTACTGATAACTATAAAATAAGAGTAGAGTCTGCCATTAACTAAAAAGTTCCAAGGACATCCTGAGAACTAAATCCAAACCTAGTGTTCTCCAGGTCACAGATTTTTTCTTCAGAAATCTGAGCCAGGAAGTTTCTTCTCACATTACTCCTAAAAAACAATCTTCTCCTCAACCCCACCAAGATGTATTTCAGGAAAAATCAACCAACTGAATTAAACTGTGCAGAAAAGACTAAAGAAGGGGCCCAGGAGATAAATTTTTATGGTATTAAGAATCATTCCACTTGTTTGGTTGATTTTTAACTCTTGCTCATCCTAGATAATTCCTGTTTTGAGAATGAGGATCTAATTTATTTTATAAAGAGCTCAGTAACCAAATGGCAGAGAAGCAAGCATTCTGTCAGCACCTTGGTAGCCCCTATGTGTGGGCATTAGAGAAAGGTGCCCTCTCCCAGTGGACATAGCTCTTGCAAGTGAGTAGCTTAAGGGGATCCTACTGGATTTCGGAGCCCTCCAGCCCCTTGGCTCGGGGCCCTTGTGCGCGGCATACAACACATAAGTGTACACAGTAGCCCTGCATGATGGAGAAGAAAATTCTTCTTAGAATTCCTGAGGCCGTTCATGCAGACCCAGAACTTGAATGTCATAAAGAAAATCAGGATAAATTCATTCTGCCAGAATCTTTATTCATTACTGACATCCCAGACTGTTGGCACAATGATCTCAATCATCTGACCTTTTAGCGGCAATTTCCTGATCTTGGCTGGACAGATCAAGCTAAATGCTACATTTGACCCTATTTTTAACTTGCTCAGATGGTGTGAATGGGTGTGTGGCTTGGGGTGCCCACATATGCTGGACTGCTTCCAGGAATTATTTGTACCTTGGGTGTAACCAGCAGCTGTAGACGGGAGTCAGGAGTGGGGATGAGGGAATGGTAAGGGGTGGGTCAGTGCCCTTCTTATCTGAGTAAAACTGATTTCACCAGCTACCTGTGAAAGTCTGGATTCCAGGGAGGTCACCCTTGGTCACCCATAAAATGGCGGCCAAGTGCAGACTGAAAGCACAGGTGATGGGCAGAAAAGGAGGCTAATTCAGAGACAGCTGTTTCTGACCTCTGCTGCACCCAGCCCATATTGGATTTGACTGTGCTATGTCTGGAAGCGTTCGCAGGGAGAGTAGTCCTGTCCATTACATAAGACGAGGCCATGTTTTTTGCCCTCTGCCTGCTGTGACTCAAAATTTACTTTGTCTCCTTGGAGATGAAGAGGATTTGATGCTTAGAAAAGAGCAGAAAAGCAAACATGACTTGAGAGAAGAGTAACCACAATTCCCAAGATTTGTAGACTTTTAGCAATAATGTGCAAGGGACTCCGTCATTCTGAAACAGCTTCTCCTCCTCTTTACTTATAATCTCCCGTTCCTTCCACCTAAAATGCCTTTCCCTCCAATGAAGTTTCTTCTTCCTTCTTCTTGAATGATCCATGCCCTTCTTTCAAAACAGATATTTAACATTCACCACTCCCAAGAGGCCTTTACACACATCCAAACTGATGGCTTCCAGCCCTAAAAATGCAGATGGTGGAATTCAATGGAATTCAAAGACACTCTTGTAGCTAAAATGGTGGCTTGGGTCTAAGTCAGCAAACTGCAGCCTGCAGACCAAATCCAGCCCACAGGCTGCCTTTGAACAGCCCATGAGCTCAGAATGGATTTTACGTGATAAATGGCTGTGGTCGGGGGGGAGCGGAGAATAATAAGAATACTCATATTGTGTGACCTATGAAAGTTATATGAAACCCAGATATCAATGTCTACAAATAAAAGTTTACAGGAAGGCAGACGTGCTCATTTGTTTATGTATTGTCTATGGCAGCTTTCACACTCCAGTGGCAGGAGTTCAGTAGCTGCACAAGACTGTGTGTTTGCAAAGCCTAAGCTAGTTCCTCTCTGTCCCTCTCCAGAAAAAGCTTGTCAATCCCTGATCTAAGACATTAACTGTGCTAGCAAGGTTAAATAAGAACATCTCAAAGAAATAAATTTCAGGCAAACCGACCAACCAAAGGCTATCAAACAGTCGCATGAAGGTGTGAGCCCATAATTAAGAGTAAGTGCTTATCCGGAGGAGGAGCAGGGTGTTTAAAGAGAAGAAGGAGAAGGAGAAGGGCTAGATGAAGTTTACGTTTTACACTTGGCAAAGGAGGAGATAATAATGCCGTGTTGCTCGCTGTCACGTCCCCAGGACCTCGCCTACTTCTTGGAGCTGAGCAGGTGCTCATGAAGGAGTTACTGAGTGAATGAAGAGGAAGAGAGGAAGAAGCAGCATTAAGCAAGTGAAACAAGAGTTGCATGGGGTTGGGAGTGGAAAAGGGTCCCCAACAGCAAGCTCAAGTGTGTCTACCCTTGTATAATATGCCACAGGTTCTCAAGAGTTTGGAGCTAACACACTATTTGGAAGCTAACGTATCAAATGTTAGGTATGCGCCCAGGAGACATGAAAGAAATGACTTCACTATAGTAACGGCCATGATGCCCATTCGAGTCCACCTTTTCCACCCCTTCCTCCATCACCAGACACTTACATATTTAGTCCGGAGACTAAATTGAGACTTGGAGATTAACGAGGGAAGGAAATCGAATATAAAGCTCATGAAATAAACAGCACCACTTGTTGATCTTTGATTAACTGGCTCTTCTTTCCGAAACAGGGCCTCTTTTTTTTTTCTCTCTTTGCTTGCAGGTGACACCCACACATATCCTTCAGTGTTGGCAGAGATGCTCACTCAGATAACAACTGGAGTTCATGCTGCACATTTTCATCTTCATGTGTCATCATCACCAAGTAAAACCACAACTATAGGAAAACAAAGCTGTTTGCTGCTCTTTTGTCTCAACTGACATTTCCAGCCAGCTCTCACAACTTGTTCTCTGGAGCCAGAGAAGCGTTTAAGTCTGTCATTAAGATAGCACTGTCAGATGCAGTGTGAGGAGAAGGCAGGCCACCGCTGCTCTGGGATAAATTCCCCCTTCTGTGACTTTTTGTCCCCTCGAATTCCTGGCACCCCAAAACCCTTCACAGTTCCAGCCAGCAAATAGGGTAGAAAACAGGGCTTGGGAAGCATACAGTCTGGCCTTCAGAGTGGCCTCAATAACGGGGTCAGCTTAGAGAAGAGAAAATATTCTTGGATCACCCATATTTCATCCCAAGCATTTTTCGATTATGGAGCCCAAGTGTCCACACACCCTGAAAAGAACAAAAGAAGCGCTGAGAAAGTGTGCTCTGGACAGTGGTCTAGGTTTCCAAGTGCTGAGAGCCTGTGAATCTTCAAAGGGAAAGCACAGACTCCTTTGGGATGCCAAGTCAGAGAAAATTGTGAGATCCACCCACTCAGATTTGTTCCTGAAGAACCAAACTTCTTTTGAGGACCAGGAAAACTGACGAAAAGTCAAGAGTTAGGCAGTGCCTCAGTTTAGGAGACACAGATAAGTTACCAAACAAGGGTCTGTTATGACTCCCAGACCATCCTTTTTGCTGCTGCTTAGTGTGATAGTTAAGCATCCATTATGATGGATCCAGAAGTTTCTTTGATTTTTCTCCCTCACCCATTATCTTGGTTACAGGCAAGATGAGAGAGCAGAAAAGGTACTGCTTTAGAAGAAATCCCTATGTTTTATCAGACTGGAGAGAAAAAGTTAATTCAGGGCTATGAGTGATTACACCATTCACATAGTTATGTAGCTAGAACATGGTGGGAGGTCTGTTAGGTGAAGTTATGAAGTTTGCATTTTATTTCTCTTTGAACTTGGATTTCAAGGTACTAGAACTTTTTTGCAGAACTAGGTTACACTATTTTTATTAGCCCAACAAAGGAGTGCTTATTGAGCAGATGCATTTAATGGCTAATTTTCATCAATCTTGTCCCTTTCCGATTGAATTGTTTTGTCCAGTTGAATTCATGTGTGACTAGCTAAGTTCAGTCTTTCTTGGAGTAGAATGACACATACAAGCTCATCTTTTTCAAGTTTACCTTTATTTAACTTAATGAGCTCCATTTAACAAAGAAGAGTCGCTTTGGAGAAGTCTTCATGGCACACTTATTTGACTTCAGGCCACCTTCAAAGCACAGTTTGCAATGAAATAAATAGGAGCTGCTATGTAAATTATCAGACCAGCTCTGTGTCTCTTACTCAAGGGCCTTCCCCTACCCACAAGTTCTGTGTATGTGTGTCTGTCTGTGTGTGGTGATTAACATGTCTGATTTGAATTTTCAACTTACTCCAAGTGCCACAATTTTGTTCACTGTTGTTCTTTTATTTTTTAATTATTGCAAGCCATTGGAGTGTTCAGTTATGAGCATGACAGATAAAGAAGCTGAAATTGTCTGTCCCCAGCATTCTCATCTTTGAACTCTTTTTGAATCACAACCAGGCAAGGCATTTATAGAATTTGTTGGGGCCAAAAAAAAGAGAGAGAGAGAAATGAGTAGCAGTTCAATAGTAAGATGGGATTTAAACTACAAAGGCAACATTTTTAGAAATCTTAGTCTAAAGTAATGTTTAAAACATAGTCAATATTCCATTAAGAGTAGATTTGGGGACTTCAGTGGAAAATCAACTTAGTCTTGACTGTGGCTTATTTAGCATGACTTTTCAAGATGTTTTTTTCTAACAGTATTGGTTTTCCTCACTGCACAAAAATTTCTAAAATGTGAATGAACTTCCATCCGTCAGTTTTCTTTCATCAATTTTGGCTGTATATATATGTATTACCTCCCGTTTCACTGATAAAATGGATTTTGGTACTTATTAATAGGAAAGTAGAAAACAGAACTGTCTCTCTCCTTCTCAGAGTGTGATTAGTACATTTAAACTGACCATTAATCCATATGGTATATGAAATTCATTCATTCAATCAATAAATATTTATTTCATGCCAGGTACTATTCTAGGCACTGGGGATATGGCAATCAACAAAGCAAAGGAACTTTTTCCATCTGTCATGGAGCTTACACTCTAGTTTGGGGAAACAAATAATAAACAAATAAATAAGTAAAAAATCTAGTGTAAGAGAGGGTGAAATGCTATGGAAAAAAGGCAAGCCAGGAAAGCATATAGGGTTTGGTGGGGCGGGGCAGGGCAGGGGGTGGTTAACTAAGGTAGACGATGACATTTGAGCAAGGGCCTAAAAGAAATGAGGGAGCAAGCCAGGTAGATATCTGGGGAAGAACATTCCAGACAGAGGAAACAGTATGTGCAAAAGCCCTGAAGTGGGAACATGCCTGTGATGTTTGAGGAGGAATAGGTCAGAAAGTATGCATATACCTATAACAGAGATTTCCTGAGCCTCAAATCTCAAGAAGTCACTCAGTCTAGGACTTGAGAAAGTCCTTGCCACGGTCCTTGACTTGGGTTAATAACAGATCTAAGGCAGTGATGACCCTGGTTCTGGGTCCATCACTGCCACCATCTCCAACCTCCAGCATGTACCTGAATTTAACACTTTGGCATTTAATCCCTGGATAGGCTGTGGTTCCTATCCAGCATTGCAAAAAAACTGGAATGAGGGATCTGACACCCATTTAACCATCAACATCCCCATTAAATTAGCCATGAGAACCAGTGGTTCGGTTAGTAAACCCAAGGGAGTGATGGGGTCAAGACTGAAGTCTGATCTCTCTCATAGAGCATTCACATCACACAGAATGCACACGTCCTAGAGATACAAACCGTTGGTTTGATGAGAAATTGTGACTAAAAGAAAGTAAACAAACCAGGAGTGTACCTTGCTTGAAATAAAACTAATATATGAAAGTTTGGTTTCTTTTTAAAAAGCTAAACTGGAGATTTATGAAAAAAAAAAAAAAGATTTATCCCACACCATTTTTAAATAGCAAGTTTTCTCCAGATTCATGACCAAAAGTCAAGCATACCTGCTCTGAAAGACAAATACTAAAGTACAAATTAAAAACAGGCACATGGTAGTTCAGTAATTTTACCACTGAATACACAGAATATAATGTCTTTCAAGCATACCTGCTCTGAAAGACAAATACTAAAGTACAAATTAAAAACAGGCACATGGTAGTTCAGTAATTTTACCACTGAATACACAGAATATAATGGTCTCTTTAACTTGGCATGCTCAGCCCAAAATAAGTGAGCTCACAATCAAAAATTATAGAAATACTATTAATTATCAGACTCTTACAATAATAGCAGCAAATGACATTGTTTTCTTCATAATTATCATATCTGAAACTGTAAAAGCATTGGTCCAACCACTGTTTTTAAACCATTGGCTTGGTTTTTAAACCATTGGCTCATACTAATAGTGAAAATGGACTTCCCTATTAACATTTCTACTTTGGCTCTGTTCAGAGTGAGTAAGAGAAATCTAAAGTGTGATTCATCTTTAGTAAACTTATTTTTCCCATCAGAAAATAAAACCATTTTTTCACCAAAGATCAAATTTTTCCATTTTTTAAATTTATGTTTTGCCATTGCTCTTCATAAAATTCTCTAGCTCTATCATTTTCAAATCCAATCTAGTAACTTGGATTAAAGAACTCTGCCTGCCAAGAGGCTGGTGAGGCAGCACCTGAGCCAGTATAAATTCAAGAGTTCTTTGTCACCCAAGTTCTAATGACTTTGACCTTCTTTGGATTAATTATATTCATGGAATGGAAGCCCATTTCAAAGTCAACCGAAGTACAATATTTTCTGTCCGGAATCATAGGATTCCCCTTCCCATATCACAAAAAAATTTAAAAAGACCTCTTTCTACACATAAAAGTGGGAGGCAGAACACTGTACATTTCATTACAAGCTAAAATATTCCAAAACAGGAAAATGGTGGAAGTTAGGAGGCTCTCAAATTTTATAGCACCTTATGCCCGGGTAGTGGGTTTAAATTATATTGCAGTATTCTCTCCCTTCTTGGGGCATTGCCCAGTTTATCTTTTTTTTTTTTTTTAATTTACTTGAGAGAGGGCGAGAGAGAGAGAGAGCATGAGCACAAAGAGAGAGGGAGAAGCAGACTCCCCACTGAGCAGAAAGCCCAATGTGGGACTTGATCCCAGGACCCTGAGATCATGACCTGAGTTGAAAGCAGATGCTTAACCCACTGAGCCACCCAGGCACCCCCCAGTTTAATCTTTATACATTATTTATAAGGCAATAATAATAGTAGCTGACATTATTTGTCAGGTATGGTACTAGTGCCAGGGACGAGCAGAAAAAACAAAAGACACACTTGGACCATGCCCTGATGGAGATTATACTCTAGGGACAAACAATTATGATCATTACCTCCATTTTATAGTTGAAGAGTAGAGTCTTAGAAAGTCAGTGATTTGCCTAAGGCCAACTAGAAATGGGACTTGAACCAGATCTATTTGATCTGCTTCTAAAACCTAGACTCCTCTAACATCCGAGTAAATCGAAGCACTGAACAAATTGTAAAGGCAGCAGTAAAGCTGTTCTTTAAGGTCCCCAGGCATATGCCAGTTGACCCCAACTGGAGGCAGAAAAATATCCATGGTCATGACAAGATCAGGTCTTACGGGGTCAGGCTTTGCAGGGTATCTTGAGAACTTTGATGCTGTCTTAAAAGACACACTCCAAAATACTTTTCCATGTCAGTGGACCTCCAGGGTAAACACACAGCTGAACCCACAGAGTTCTGGAGCTCTGAGCCCTATAGTATATAAAGTCGCTGTAAAGGAACTCTCACCATGTCTCCTTCTGTCTTCTGGAACTCTTCCACCAGATGTTGGCCCCCGCCTCAGTACATTGGCAAGAGTCGCATGATTCCCTTCTATTCTCCTCCTCCAGAAGAAGTTTCTTGGGACTCATCCCCATGCCCTCATGAACACCCACACCCCATTTTCACAGTATCATCACTGCTCTGGATGCGCTTTCAGTGTCCACACGGACAACAAAGAGACCAACCAGCCAAACCTGAAATAGAGGGAACAGAGAAGCCCCCTATATGATTTGACTGGAATGATCTGCCAAGAAGTAACCCTTCATTTCCTGACACATCCTTGGTATGGGAGGACTATTTTATTCTTTTCAAATTATACTGTGAATACTACATTGAATTCCCATCACAAGGAGTAAGGAGAGCGAGACTGTTTGCCTCAAAATGCTTCGAAGGAATTCCATTGGTCAAAATGACTAAATATGACCAGAGTTCTTAAAAAAAAAAAAAAACAATGTCTATAACTTTCTAAACTAAAACAGTATTAAATAGGAACTAAGTGGCTCATTTCATGAATGAGAGACAGTGTTTTAATGATTGTTCAAATGTGTAAGTCTCCCTCCCCTCTCCCCCACTCTAACCTATTCCTACCCTAACCCCCATTTAACCAAAAGGAATAAGTTTCTAGCCTTTCTTCTGCATCTAAAGAGTCCTTCCATATCACACTTCACTTGACCACAATGTTCAGGTGAGTGAGAAAGGAGTGAAATAGAAAGCAGATTTCAAGGTTAACAGAATCCACGGCTTTTTTTTTTCTACTGCAACCTCTTAAGTCAATAAATACATGGCAAGTTGGAATTTGGGTCATGGCACGACAAGATAGAGCCTGCCACAGTAATATTCTTTAACTACACTTCAGAGTCTCAAAATAATGTTATGTGGTCTAGTCATTCAAGAAAAATTGGCATGGGAGCTTAGTAAGAGCCCATAAAAGGAGCCCGTGGCCGGCTGAAGACGAGGCGGGTTTTTCCTATCCAGAGCAGTTGTGTTGGGCAGGTGAAGAGCTGCCAGCCGGCTCGCATCTGGATAGGCGTCCGTGTCAGGAGCGGTATGCTGCAAAGTCGCGAGCTGGGGCATAGGGCTGGTAGTGCCTTCGGGCGGGCCCGGGCCTCCGAGGGGTCATGTTCATGTAGTCACTCTGAAGGATCCTGCTCCTCTTACTCTTCATCTGCAGAAAAGAGAAGTGTCACTGTGAAGGGGGTCACGGAACAGAGGGACATATAGTGGGAGGAGTTCTAAGACTTGGGGGAGCAACTACTCAGAACATAGACTGTCAAATGAAGCTGGATACACCTGAATTCATTGAGTACCTTGGACCTGGATAGTGCCTAATTAAACCTAACGACTCGGAACTCTTCTAAATTAACATGCAAAATCTGAATCAAAGACAGTATTTTAGATAATGTACCCATATTACCCTCAATGCAGTCATTTGAGTTCCAAAAGTGTTATCTAATTAACATATCCACTGTTGATATGTAAATACTCTTGAAGGCCCTTCCTCCTTTGAAAAGGTTAGGCATCCCCACTGCAATCTTCTTACATCTGTCATTTGCTTAACAAGCCATTTTTCCATCATTAATCCAAGAGGACTT
The DNA here is from genome assembly GCF_054177405.1 of Leptonychotes weddellii. Classification (NCBI taxonomy): domain Eukaryota; kingdom Metazoa; phylum Chordata; class Mammalia; order Carnivora; family Phocidae; genus Leptonychotes; species Leptonychotes weddellii. Next base: position 29,021,869 of record NC_138371.1, read on the forward strand.
TCACCCCTCTAGAGTCTGAAATAATCGTAAATTCCTAGCTCTGGAGTCCAAATTAGTGGAGAGGTATACTTCAAGACAACTAGTTACATTCGTATTCTCTGATGTGTACGTACGTTTCCATAAAGACAATAGTGTCACTCAGTCTCTGTTCCTGAGATTCAGCTCCTTCTGGATGAATTTCTATCAGGGGTGAGGGAAGTAGGGACAATACTAAACCCAGAGCAAGAGTTACACGCACCATGAATCTTAGCATAGTTTTGACTGGAGTTTAGGAGCATCTTTCCTGAACCAATGTGATGGTAAATTTTACATGTTTGATAAAAGACCCATAAAAATTCTAAAAAATAGCTACCCAGGTTTCTGAATTCAGAATTCCCTTTATGAAGAAAAAAAAATGTCTATTTCTTGACACTTGGCCTGATGCATAAGTAGATACATGGCATGTGAATGACATGAACCCTTGAACAGGTAAGTGAGCAGGTGACTTTTGCCCTGGCTTTATTTTCATGCACTCCTCCCTGAGCCCTTCACACCTTCCTTGTCAAATGAACATGAGCAAGTGTTAAAGAAAGGCTTGAAAAACACTGGCCTCCACATTACTAAATCCAACTAACATGTTTTCAGTCTTCATCTTTTGAATTCTCGGCAGCATTCTCTATTAATGATTACTCTCGCCTTTTTGAGACACTGTTCCACTTTGCCTTCTGTGAGATGGTACCATACTGGTTTTCATCCTACCTTTCTGGCTGCTCCTTCACTGCCTCCTTTGCAAGCTTACCCTTCTCTAAGTAGCCATTCAGTGTTAGAGCTCCTCACAGGCCTTCTCCTCTATTCACTCCATTCTCTCTAGGCAAACTCATCCCCATTTGCAGCTTCAATTACCACCTATTCACCCAGATTTATACCTCTGGATGAGACCTCAAAGGTACTTCAAACTCAACATGTCCAAAACGAAACTCAGATCCTCCCCTGAAGTCTGGTCCTCTCCCGGTGTGTCTATTTCAGTGAGTGCCACTGCCATATATACAGCTGCCCAAGACTTCCTAAGTCTCCTCCTTGACCCCACCAGCTCCCTTTCCCTTGTCCCAGGGGACATTTGACAATGTCTGAAGGCATTTTGTGTTGTCACAACTGGGAAGAATGTTATGGCATCTAGTGGGTAGAGGCCAGAGATGCTGCTAAACACCCTATGGTGCACAGGGCAGTCCCCATCCACAAAGACCTACCCAGCCCAAAATGTCAATAGTGCCAAGACTGAGAAATCCTGATCTAAGAAGTCTGATCATGAAAAGGAATGGAATGAAAAGGAAGTAATGGATAAAAAATATGGGACCAAATTTAGAATGAATATTGTTGGATTGCTTGACCCTCCCTTCTTGCTCATCCCCAGAGATGACCGATAATTTGAGCCTGGGAGACTGGAAGGAGGCTGTTCCATACATAGATATAAGGCAGGACAGTAGGAGAAGTAGATTTGTAAGAGAAGGTTACAAATTCAGCTTTGGTCATTTGGGATTTGAATGATGGATGGATAATCCAGCTGAAACTAAGAAGAGGACAGCATTAAACAGACATAACTGGGAGATTCATTCAAGAGAGGTAGCCATGGAAACACAGTGGGTGAGGGAAGTTTCTCTTCAAACATCGTGGCTCTACATCCTTTCTATAAATAAGGACTAGAGTTCTCTTGGGCACAGGGTTATGCCAGGGCAGGAGAAACTTCTGCCCCCAAATAAATGTGGAAAGCTGCTGCTGATACCTGGCAAGCATTTTAGTACTTACTCCAGCTCTGAGGACTTCCCTTGCCAGACTCCCAAATGGCAGTCTTTGCCTCCAGACACCGAAATACAACTATAGCTGGTAGAGAAGCCCCAATAATGAAGATGTCTCGGGTCTGAGGCTCTCCGGGTTGCCCAAAGACTCTGAAAGATCTGCTCATTCAGCTCCCATGCTTCCCCTCATGGTGTTTTCAGATGGTGGATTTAGTCCACTAAGCTGTAAACCCAACAGTGGGATGGAAATGACACATGCACGGCTGGGAACACAATCCAGAACCCACAGTGTCCGTGTGCACCTGCCTATGTGTGTGGAGAGGACTCGCCTTATGTGTCTGTGTGACTGGGTCCTCTATTCTGCCCCTTCCCCATTCTGCTATGTCTGCTAAAGATGTGGGATTTCAGGACCACTCCTCTTTTGCCCTTCCTCCACCCCCACCCTCACCCGCCTGTTTCCTGGAAGCAGCAACAAGACACAATTCACTTCAAGGCACAGTCTTCAAGAGCACACTGAATTTAAAGGCAGATACCACCTATCCACACACTGTCCACGTTCCCCACATTGTGACTGATAGTGGAGAAGATCGTGTTTTCGAAAAGGCTCCTTTAGACTAAGAAAGAGAATAGGTTTACCAGCTCAGCTGAGTGAGTGGAGGATTGAGTGACAGTAACAGGTGCTGTTCGGCAGCAGCCTGGCACAGGGGAGCACTTTATTTATTCAAATGCCAGCAACAGGTCAAAAGCTGGGCTAGAATGTGCAGCTGCTCCCAGGAACCCACTCAGCCTACAACCGCCTGTGGTAGCTCATCATAAGCCCTCAGGGAGTTCCGGAGAACAACAGCTCACACCAAGGCATAGTGCTGACCAGCCAAAAATAGGCTCCCGGAATAGGACCCAGGAAATGGCTAACCTCTAGGAATCCCTAATGGCCTGGCTGCCTTGCTCAACAAGGTGCTGGTGGCTTAAACAGTAATAGCAGCAAGAAAAGATGAGCCAAGGGGAAAAATGCGATGTTATCTTATGAAATATAGACATATATTTATTTCACACCCTTTTGGGCAGAGAGTACAAAGACCTAGGTTGAGATGCAAACCAAAGGGTTCTTATTGGACAATCTAATTGACTATAAGAGGCCACAGAAGATAAGATCATGCCAACCACTGGCTCTTCCTAATTCACAGGGAACTTATGAAACAGAGTAAGACCAAAGTTAAGTTTTCTCAAGACAAAGCAAGTGTACTACCAAAGAAAAACCCATGGTATCTATGAGGTTTCCAAGTTGAAAGTGAACTGCTTAAATTCACTGAAAATGAGAAGTGGCTTTTGTTCCTCTGGGTGATTCCCATCACTGAGCAAATTAGTGCCTGATTATAGTAACTGATATTCTAATGTGTATTTACAATAAGTTTTAAATGATGAGCAGTACCCTTCTGGCCACTGAAAGTTAAAGTACTTTTCCCCAAATGAATTCCTGGAAAGCTGGTAAATTACACTGCCCTAAGTCAGCATATTACAAGGGAGCCCCTGTCCTGGAAGTGGACCCATAAAGCCACCACACCTATATTTTAGATTAAGAAGTTGAAATTCCCAAGGGATAAAAATAAGGGCTAAGATTCTAAATTCTAAAATCACTGGCAAACACCACAGAGGTTCAAAGTGGGAAGGTACCTTGTATGAAGACCCCAAGATCCAAAAAGATGAGGGACTCAACTGACATCAGAGGAAGAATTTAAGCAATATTTCTCTACATAAAAGGCTCCCAGGGCTGAGCAACTTGGAAGAGGCAAGACAGGTAAATATCAAGTTGCTATCTAGTATAAAAGATTTCCAGGAATAAACAGCCACTTTGTTCCCTACCCTACAGAAGGGACAGATTAGGCAACAGGCAGCCTAACAAATGTCTATCTGCCCCTAGAGTCTTCCAAAATGTTAGAAGCATGTGGGGAAAGATCGAGAGGCAAACTTTGGAAATAGGCCAACAGAGTTTAAAAGGATCTCAGGCAGGACACCTGGATGCCTCAGTCGGTTAAGCATCGGACTCCTGGTGTCAGTGCAGGTCATGATCTCATGGGTCATGAGATCGAGCCCCATCTCCGGTGCTCAGCAGGGAGTCTGCTTGAGGATTCTCTCCCTCTGCCCCTCCCCGCACTCGCACAGTCACGCTCTTTCTCTCTCAAATAAATAAATCTTCTAAAAAAGTAAAATAAAAGAATCCCAGGCTGGATCTATCATTTACATGACTGTGAACCCAAGGCTGCCCTCCTCACCTCTACCCCCCACCCCAGCACCAGGTCTTTAGTAAATACGACAGTTTCACCTGGTGTGGGTTCCAGAAATCACTGACCCATATATGGCTTAGTTAAATGTGTAGAATATGCCTTAAAGAGCGCCTGGGTGGCTCAGTCAGTTAAGCGGCTGCCTTCGGCTCAGGTCATGATCCCAGGGTCCTGGGATCGAGTCCCACGTCAGGCTCCCTGCTCAGCGGAGAGCCTGCTTCTCCCTCTCCCACTCCCACTGCTTGTGTTCCTGCTCTCGCTGTCTCTCTCTGTCAAATAAATAAAATCTTTAAGAAAAAAAAAAAGAATATGCCTTAAAGATATGTTCATTTAAGTCCTTAGTTTCGCCTTTATGAGGGTTATCAATTCATCAATTTGATAAGCACTCATTAAGAATTAAATATGCTTAATACCAGATGGATGGTGAATATCAAGAGAAATGGTCCTTTATCCTTGAGGAGCATACATTTCTTATTGAAGAAATGACTCATACATGCATCTAACTTATAGTAAAAAATTCAAAGACAGCATGGAATCAATGCAGGAGATATTCTGTCTCACACTGTGTACATGAGAAAGGGAGATTTCTGAGTAAGGGAAAGATCGTTGGCAAGGGAGCACCATCTTAACAGTGGATATGGTCATCAAGATGGTTTCAAAATTTCAACTTTGAAGAAGGTAAAGAAAAATACGCCAGGTTCATGACATGAACATTTGCACAAATTGGTAAACTCTAATTCAGTGCTGAGAGCTCAGAAAAGTCTAACTCCCATTATGGTTTCATAATGACAGCAACCACACTTGGCCTCACAAAATTCAACTGCTTCAGAGGAGATAAAAATATGACTCAGATAAACAGACCTAGTTTCTTTGCTAGGTTTGAATGCATAATTTCAGTAGCCAAATTTCTCACAATTTTTGACCCTGAACCAAAATTGTTCATTGGTTTCAGTGCCTAGATTCCCAAGTTGCTTAGATTTTTATACATATGTATATATTAAAACTATTTTATACATCATTATGATATTGCAAAAGGGGAAGAAGAAAAGTAACTGGCCCTAAGACTCCCACCCCCTACCCCACCCCCAATTTACCCATTTAGCTTCTTATTCTGCCTGGCCACCTAATTAGTGCCGTCTGGAAAATTGAATTCACATTAGATTTTCATCTCAGATAAAGTTGAACAGGCTAAAAGAGAACCTACCCAAACCTAGCAGGGAAATAACAGCAATAATAATAACAACCACATGTTAAACAGAAAATGAACCACATGGGCAAAATTCTTGAACATGTTCAGATTACACGTGCAGTGGAAAAGTTACACAAAAGCAGTGTTGCTTCTCTTACCCAGCAAGCACAAAGAGCCACTGTTACTAGCAAGCTATAGAAAACTAGGACTCCACCGACCACCACCAGTACCCAAAATGGCTTAGAAGATTCAGGAGTCGGCTGCGCTGGACAAAGATGTTTCTCTGAAAAATAGAACAGAGCGGGTTAAACAACATGGAAGTGGCACTTGAGTACATTTCTTTCCTTCTGAACATTGTAGAAGAATGGGAAAGGGATCAAAATATGCAAAATATCACTAGTGTAGAATGTGTAGACTTCCTCTCTGGGATTTATCCAACCCCACCACTGATCATGACCTAGTTTTCAAGACTGCCATTGAAAACCATTACTTTAGAGCAGTGCACTGGTAGAGTTGTGTGTTACCTTTCACATGGATAATGGTCCCATTGCTCTTCTCATTGTCTATGTAAGGAGGTGGATACATGACCTCAATTTTGCAGAAGTAAATATCCGTTTGGTTAACAAACAACTTCCGGAGGTAGAATGTCACTGTTTCGTTGCCCAATTTCCCATCACAATCGAATCCTGTACTTGAGTAGAACTGAGGCTGATGAGAGTAATTTCCATTCACAACACAGACTTCCACAGCACTATCTACTCCCTTATAAAGGGATGCCCGGAACTCCTTTGAGAAGAGGTTGTGGGTATACTTGCAGCTCAGGTTGACCTCATTGTTGTATACCACAAGCCTGGGCAACTGCTTCACCAAAATCTTGTTTTCTGAAGAAGGAAAAATCATTTGCTTAGAACAAGGGCGTGAGGACTTTTTTTTCCCTGAAATCAAGACAAATTAATTAACAAAATAAACAGATCTCCAGCAAAGGCTTTCTCTTGGCAGATGAAGATGCAGGAGCTCTTTGGAAGATAATTATACTGAGACTTTAAAAGTTTGCATTTTGATATTATTTTCATCCTCCTTTGAATGAAACGATGGAGCGTGTTTTCACTTGGAGGGCAGAATGTGGCCTTCTGTTGGCACTGAGCACCACAGCTATGCATCTGGAATTTTTGAATCTGTGCTAAGATTCCAAAGATGTTAATCGTGCATAATTGTGTATCTTCTTGATTGAGTGGGATCCTTGGAAATGGCTTTTTAACACCTGACATGGATACACAAATAGATCTGGCTTTAAGTTGTGATACAGGCTTTTGTGAAGGAATTAAAATGTTTTGAAACATTTGGACTTTGTTTGTTGACCATTCCAAGAGTAGGATAAAAAGTAAGAGAAGACATAACCCCAAGAGTTGAACTTACCTTCCATAGCAAATTCTGAGAGGAGCCTTCTCAAGCACTTCACATAATCATTCCCTTAAATCACAGGAGATGGAAGAGGTGTACAAGAGCTTTGCCTCTATTCCATTTCTCTACCTCTATGCTATTCCAGTAAATGATCAAAGAATCTGGAGACCACCTAGTTCAGTTTCTTCACTTTTAAAGCAAAGAACCTGAAGCTAGGTATTATAACCTACACGAGGAAGAGAACACATCTATTCCATCTTGTTTACCACTGTATCCCCATTGCCTAGCACATGACAATATATTCCTTTTTTTAAAATGACCGTATGAGGCCCAGAAATATTAGATGATTTGTCTAAAATCGCTGAATAGATGGTGAGTAAAACTACGACTAAAAACCCAAGTAAACTACAACCACCTGAGAAATAGACCACTTAACCACTAAGAATCAACTTCGCGAATTTCTCTAAATTTTCCTTTACTCTAAAACAATGAATTTCTCGAAAACAATGAATGGCTTTGTGTCTCTGACTCAAAATTTAATACAGACCAAAAAAAAAAATTGCTGTTATTTTGGGTTATGCTAATAATTGTCTACCTATTTGCATTTTTTTAAAAAAAGGTTTTTTGAAGCAACACCCATACTGAAGAGCCAAATAAAATAAAAATCTATTAAAATAAAACCTCCAATTTAACCTGGATTTGCATTCAAGTGTCAGGTGTTTTGTTTTTGCTTTGGGAAAAAGGAAGATGCATAGAACTAAGTTACTAGCAGTTTTTTGTCACCTGCATTGTTCTCAACTCTGGCTGTACATCAAGAACTTAAAAAAAAAAAAAAAAAACCTATGTCCAGGTCCCATTTCCAGAAATTCTGATTTAATTAGTCTATGCTGGATTGGAGAAGGGATTTGTATTGTTTCTTCTCATTTTTTTACACAACTTATTGAAATATAATTCATGTGCCATAAAGCCACTCTTTTCTTTTAAGTTCACCCTTTTAAAGTATACAATTCAGTGGTTGGGCTTTATTTTGTTCTCTTTGAGTATAGTTGACACACAATGTACCACATAGGGATTCAACAACTTTATAGTTATGCTATGCTCACCACTGTGTAGCTACCGTCTGTCACCACACAACCATGTTACAATACCATTGACTGTATTCTCTATGCCGTACCATTCATTCCCATGTCTTACTCATTTCACAAGTGGAAGCCGTATCTCCCACCCCCTTTCACCCATCTTGCCCATCCCCCCCACCTTCCTTCCCTCTGGCAGTGGTTTTTTATTAAATTCACAAATTGCAAATGGATGGCCACTCTCCAATTCCAGAATATTGTATTTTTATTGCCCCCAAACAGAAATCCCATACCCATTAGCAACCACTCCTCATTCCTCCTTCCCTCTAGCTCCTGGCAACCACTGAACTGTTTTCTGTCTCTGTGGATTTGTCTCTTCTGGGCATTTCATATAAATGGGCTCATACAATATATGGCCTTTTTTGTCTGGCTTCTTTCACTTAGCATCATGATTTCAAGGTTCATCTCTGTTGTGAAATGTATCAGAACTTCATTCCTTTTCATGGCCAAATAATACCTTGTTGTATGTATATACACATTTTGTTTTTCCATTCATCACTTGCTTTCACTTTTTTGCTATTATGAATACTGCTGCTATGAACATTGATGTGCACATTTTTGTGTGGACATATGTTTTCAGTTCTCTTGGGTGTATACCTGGAGTGGAATTGCTAGGTTATATGGTAACTCAGTTTAACTTTTTGAGGAGCTGACAAACTGTTTTCCAAAGCAACTGCACTATTTTACATTCCTACCAGCAGTGTCTGAGGATTCTGATTTCTCCACCTCCTTGCCAACACTTGTTATTGTTCACTTTTGTTACTATAGCCATTCTGGTGGATATGAAACAGTATCTTATTGTTGTTTGATACGCATTTCTCGAATGACTGATGATGTGGAGCATTTTCTACGTGCTTTTTAAGCATTTGTCTATCCTTTTTAGAGAAATGTGTATTCAGATCATTTGCCCACTTAACTGGGTTGCCTTTTTATTGTTGAATTATCAGAGTTCTTTACATATTTTTGATGCAAGTTTCTTATCAGATATATGATTTGCATATATTTTTCCCATTCTGTGGGTCATCTTTAGTATTGCCATAAAAATTCCCCCCTTTGATTCTAATATTTAGTGAGGGTTGAAAATCACGATCGTGTAACAGATTTCTCAAGCTGACAGCATATTAGAATCAGCTGCAGTTTTTAAAAACCTTTGATTCCTGGGCCAATTTAATCAGAATCTCTGTGTATAGGACCCAGACATCAATATTTTTAGTTTCTCAGGAGATTCTAATTTGCAGTCAAGTTTGAGAACCAGTGATTTAACAATTGAAAACTCATTTCTTATCCTCAATTCCTAGGGCCTCCACAGGTTTTTCCAGCCTCATCTCCTCAAACCCAATCTCCCCAATTAGCCGGACTGTTTTAAGTTAACATCCCAGCATAGTACTGTGTGCGCATTCCTCTTTCCATACTTTGTCAACTAAGTTCATGGCCTAGAGTGTTTCTCCCTTCTCAGGTCTCAAAATGATTACTATCTGTATCACTCATTTGCCATTTGGTCAGGTTCTACATGTGGAACACCTCTTGTTTCATATGCTTCGAGCTCTTGATTTGTGTCTATTTATTTCCTCTGGACTTCCAGTTTCCAGGTCTTCTTTGAGCAAGGACAATCTGCTACGTTTCTTTGTATACTACGGTGTGAACGACAGGATCTCATTAAATAATCAATAAGTGAAAGGTGGTAATCTGACTGTGTCATTGTTATAAGCAGCTAGGTCTGACTACCATCTCATTAAATCCTTATTCAAAATTTGTGTCTCAACAACATTAGCTTAATTTATCATTCATTCAAACACCGCCTAAAAGCACTGAAAAACACATGTAAGGAACCAAAAGTTTCAACCTGTCATGATAGGGAAATTCAACTTGTTTTTTGTTGTATTTCATTTTGCTTGGTTTTATTCTTTGTTTACTTAGAAAGAATCACTGGTCCAGTTCTGATTAAAAGAACCAAACCCAGCAAGAAATGCCAACATCTCCCCCTGCTTTTCAAGGAGTCCAGGTCAGGCATTGGTGTTTCTGCTTACTGAGCCCTCTGGGGATTGTTTCTGTTCCTAATTATTGGGATTCTGTGTTAAGGGGCAGTCAAATTCTTCCTGCTCTGCCTTTAAGAGCTGACATAAGGAAAAAAATGAGCATAGGACTTCTTTGCTAGAGCAATAAAAGGGAGCATAAACAGGAAAACCAAGGAAAGCTGGAGAGAAACCCTGGATGGTGACCAGGTTTGGCTTCCTTTTCCCAGCACCCACAGTGAGGTGGAGAGAGGGGGAAAAGAGACGGAAGAAGGAAAAGAAGCTCTAGCATCTATACTCCAGTAGTTTGCTGAATGTCTGATATCACTCAGAATGTGACACCCTCCCAAGATGCACACAGAAGAGAAAAAATCTATTTCCCAAAGATGAACAGGGCTCAGTTTCTATCCTTGGGCAGCTTCCAGTTTGGTGGGAAAGAAAGATACATAAACAGCTGCTTTTAAAATAGTGGCACAGTGATCTGCACAGCATTTCTGCAGGCAACTGGAGAACCAGCTAAGGATTTCTGAAAGTGACTGCGGACCTGAGTGTGGAAGTATGCATACATGTATTCAACAAGTTTATTAAGTAAAAGCCTCGCAAGATGAGTCTTTGTGTCAGGGGGTGAAGTGAAGTAGGAGAGTGTGTGGTGGAGAAAAGGGTGTGAGGTAGTGGCCTACGGGGAACACAAGACAAAGAGAAAAAAAGAAGATTCTATGCAGAGGAGATAAGGAGGTAAAAAAGTATGGCAGATGTGGGGAATTACAGCTGTCTCCGTTTTGCTGGTACATGACTTGTAAAAGGCAAGACTGGCAAAACAAGCATGGTTCACAGCTTGGGCTCTCCTGCTGGAGATGAGCACCTATTGAAGTATCTTAAGCAGACAGGTGATTTCATTTTATGTATACCACTTTAGTAAAAAGGTGGAGGGTAAATTTAAAGGGCACGAGGATGTAAGCAGGGAGACCAGTTAGTATCCAGTCGTAGTAGCCTAGGCAAGAGGTGATAAGGGTCTGAACTAGGATTACAGAGAAGTAGATGAGCTCAAGAAATAGTTACAGGTTAAAACTGGCAGAACTCAGCATTGGCTTAGATGTGGTGAGGGAGGGAGAAGGAGTTAAAAATGATTATCCTCAGGCCATACACACCAACCAGTAAGTAATCCTGTTTTTCTTTTGCCTACTTCTCTTCTTCACTCATTATGAGAAACTGAGGTGACGTTTAGACATCTGGGCTATGAAAAAGACATTCTTCCAGCCTAAGAGACCACTGCAAAGAGAATACGAGTTACCTCAAAAGTTCCTGGGAACACAGTTGACTCCTTGGAGCTTAGTTCACTGTTTTCTGTTCTCACAAGGGAGAAGTGGTAGTCTTTCTCTCCCGAATCTGTTTTTCCTTCACAAAGCATAATATAGTGAGATAACTAGAAGATAGACTTTCCTTCTGTTCATCCATGGGTCCTCCAAATTCAAACCTCGGCATGGTTAAGGGGATTTCTCTGAACCCATTCTACCTCAGCACTACAAATTGAGCAATCTCTCAGAGAGGAGCAATCCAAGATCTCAGGGTCGTGACTGGCTGTTACATATTCAGTATTCTCCTGGCTGATGGCACATCCAACAACTGCAAAGGGGAAAGAAAAGCCCTTTTTTGTGTGACTCCTTTTACTAAAATTTGTTGGGAAAGAGCTTGAAAAATATTGATTACATGACCATTTGATGAAAAGAGACATCCAATGTATTTGTCAATGTTTACTTTTTTCTGTCTTCCATGTCAACACATAATTTTAAAGCTAGGTGCTATGCTTGAAGTGGTTTGCCAAATATGTGCTAGTGTGTGGCAATGGTCTCCTTGGGTTCAACCCAAGTTAAGGACTGGTTGATAGAACTTCTTGTTTTCAACATTTATATCCTGATAGCCCTTGGTCCCACCTTGGTTCATGTCAATCATGTAGAGAAGCCTAAGTGAGAAACCATCTCATAGGACTTCAAAATCTACATCTGCTTTGAAGACACACTAAATGAAAGAAATTCACTTTTGGTGGCAGAAAAAGATTACCAATTTCTCTAAATGATATTGAATATATGTGGTCATTATAACTTACGGTAGACACAATACTTATTTTTTTCTTAAAATGGAGCATTGTGAAATTGCACACCTTACTCTATTGGAGTGGAGTATTAACGTTGATAAGTCACAGCTACCAGTAATGGAAAAATCAAATGATATTTGGCTTTGAAATGTATTTTTGGTTCTCTGAGTTTCAGGGAATCCACGGGACTTCAAATAATTTAAGAACACATTGTAAAATTTAAGAATATACCCAGACTCAGAAGACACTAGAGAAATATTTAGCTTCCCTATACTAACTTGTACTTGAGTCCTTTCATACTAGGACTGAAGAGCACCCTTCTCAGGTTAATTTGGTCTTAGCAGACCTAGCCTTTCCCTGTGGATATTTGGTTTTCCTTCTTGTAAGTAGTCAGGCAAGTCCACCTAGGTCAAACCTACAGCATTCAAAGAGAAACATTGTCAGTCCATCACTTGTATTTGCTTCTGGTATCAAAAGATTCGCTTGACTGACATTTCTCTAACTGAATTAACAAGTTGTTTTGATGATGAATTTAGTGCTTTGCTTTCAAAGCCTTTCCTAGCAGCTAAATCAGCTAAAGGTGTGGAGACAGGAAGCTGTAACCTCAAACCTCTTTCCCTCACAACTCCTTAACAACAGGCAACATGAAGAGTAAGATTTGAGGTGAAAAGGTACTTATCTGCTCCCTATAAGTAAGGCAGTGAGAGCTAAAAGATTTCCCACAGATAATCTGTGAATCTTGTGATACAGTTGACTTTTAGAAAATTGGAAGTTACTTGTACTTCCATGATATTTGGTTACAAAAAAACTTTCCCTTTTTGCCTGTTGTAAATGGGTCAATTACTATTTTTTTTTAAAGATTTTTTTTTATTATTTATTTATTTGAGACAGAATGAGCGACAGAGAGCATGAGAGGGAGGAGGGTCAGAGGGAGAAGCAGACTCCCTGCCGAGCAGGGAGCCCGATGCGGGACTCGATCCCGGGACTCCAGGATCATGACCTGAGCCGAAGGCAGTCGCTTAACCAACTGAGCCACCCAGGCGCCCGGGTCAATTACTATTTTAATAATCAACTCTTTGCACAGGTGGAGTGGATAACCATCTCTCAGGTATGGTTCCAAGCACCAGAGAAGGAACCCTGCCCCTGAAAGGACCCTCCTCACCAACTCTATTAATGCTTGGATTTCAAAAGAAGATGAAGCCTAAAAGGCAATGTGGAAAAAACATTGACTTAAGTTAGTAATTGTGGCCTACATTAATAGGGCTACAAAGTGTTTTTCCTATTTTATGTCATATGAACTCCATATTAACCTGTGAAGTAAATAAATAGGACAGTCATCTTTATGCCCATTTCACAGATGGGGAAACTGAGGTTAAAGAGGTCAAAC